>NC_139152.1:69588350-70188350 GCF_964270905.1 Leucopleurus acutus
AGATACCTGGCCTTTTCTTCTAACTCAAATTTCTCTAACACGAGCCTCCATAACAAAAATAGTCATAGCTAAACTACAGCTGAGAATTTACTATTTGCCAGGCACATTTCTATCCATGTTACATGTAGTTACTCATTTATTCCTCACAAGAATCCAATGGGGTAAGTACCAGTATTTTCCTCATTTCCTCATGGGAATTCAGCCAGAAGAAATAAGTTAACCTGTGAATGGTCACCTGGATAATGTGGGAAAGAACCAGGCTTTATAGTCAAACTGACTTCAAAATTTGAGCTGGTAGCTTCTACATTATAACACTTATTAAGCTTAACCATTGTGCTTTCAGTAATATCTTCAGACAAATCAACTTATATTGGTCTATTACTTTTTATTCTGTTATTCATAAAGTGCCTCAAATGATGAATAAGATTTAGGTAACCTAAGACTGACTAAACAGTCAAATACCTAGACAGCTCAATGCCATACTGCACGCTGAGTACTGCCTTTTGAACTCCAACAGCCATCTTGAAACAATAAAGCCCATTGGTGTTTTATAATGTCACTCTCTAGCATTTGTAATTAGAAGAGAGGAAACAATACTAGGAAGGGCATCTTGACTCTCTTTATATATGAAAGAAAGTAAAGAGGAGGAGCCATTTTTGCTAACAACTGATTACTATGAAATCCTTTAGAGCTCTCCACCAAGACAAATACTGTATTAAATGGAAAGCAACCTGAGTTTTCAGCCAAGATAGCGGTCTTCCTTAATAGTATTGCCAGTTAGGCTCATAAGGTGAAAGGTCTGAAAATCAGAATTCATCTTTTGCCAGTCTTGCAAATGGGGATGATTTGTGAGAAACAGAAAGCAGGGCAGTACATAGCTGCTTGTAGCTGATTTAATAAATAATTCATCTGTGATGTTAAAGACTAGCTAGAGGAGCTTGCTGTTTCAGTGGAGCGATGGGTAGTGCATCACCAACTTCATGTACTGATTCTTACCTCTCTGGCAGATTTGTCAGACAGGCTACTTTTCCCCAAACCTGTAGTTTTGTCCCTGGTTGAATTAACTAAGCAAGACCTTAAACATATTTTGTCACCATGACACCTTAGCTTTTTATCTATTAGTGACTGAAAAGAAACCATTTCATATATGAATGGTTTTATTATTTCATCTGATATATAGGTTGTAACTACATCAAAAATAAAATAAAACCATGTTTTTTTCCAGTCAGCAAAACTATCACAAACTGGAATCAAAGACCAAAATATCCAGTCTTTCCTTTATGTGCTGAAATGCTGCTTACAGAATATTGTGTTTAATCACACTTGTTTGAACAGCTTCCATATATGTATATGGTAAAGATAGTAATGGTAAAGAAAGTAAAGCTTAATATTAAAGTTATTTTAATTTAATAACCCAAATGTTAGTTAACTTAATGTTCAGTTTGACTTTGGTGTACTATTGAGCTTGTATCCTACATGAACAATGTACTCTCTTGTATATGGTTTTATTTTCTTGATTTTAAGACAATTTTCACTAAATAACACCTGGTAATTATATGCACAAATACAGAAAGCTAAATATCATGTTGATCTAGATAATATGTTTAAAATTAGGAATGGTAATTATCATCGTAAGGATGCTAATATCTGAGGATGAAGACTATCTGGCATTATATTAATTATCTGGTTAAATTCCTTCTACTAGGATATACAAAGTTCTGGTCAGCATTTGAAGACTATAATCATTCTAAATTATATGAAATTTTTGCTTTTTTGAAGAGGGAAACAACTTAAAATTCAGAGTTAATAAATTGTGGACAGAAAATTCTCTCTTGTCTTGTTCACCAATATCGTCTCACATCAAAAACTTGAGGACTTTTCTCCAAAGTGAATAACTGATAGGCACAAGGGATGGAACACTGGTTAGAAAAGTCAGTAATTTAGAGATGTTAATAGCATCCACAGAAAGAATTTGAGAATTTATGACCTTAAGCAATCCTTGAGTGTTCATAGCAAGCCATCTGCTCCTATGGAAACCTAATCTGAAAACAGAGCTGAAATTCAGAGCTGAAATTACTTCCAGCAAAAGTGTCTCCCTAGTTTTACAGTGGAATTCATAGTTTCTAAAATAGTGAAACTACAGCAACAACAGGGGCTATTTGACATAATCAACTGCAATTTGCTCAGCAATGTATCACTCAAAAAAAAAGCAGAAAACAGAAACTTACCACCCCCATTCTTCTGACAGAGGTATGGGAATCTCCACACGTTCCCTAATCCTACAGAAAATCCAACCTGGGCCAGGATGTATTGTAGTTTACTGTTCCAAGCTGGTCTTTCATCTTCGACTTCAGATCCTTCTTCAACATCTGTGTCTTTCTCTTCTTGGACGTCAACAATTAGTTCACTTTTCTTAAAGGCATCATCAGCTGAGTCTTCATTGGAAAGAAGGTCTTTGACAGACTCAATAACCTCATCGTCTAATTCTCTTTTTACCACCTTGCTATTCTTAGGCATTTGAAAGTGCGGGCAGTGGTATTTTTTTTAATTCCCTTTTGGTAAGTTTGTTAATCCTTTTTAAAAATATGTTAGTTGATAGGAATAAAAGTTGGAGGAGGATATCAAAGGAATCTTTGATTCAAGGTGATAAAGTCTTATGGATCCTGGATCTCTATGTCCAATATTCTGTGGGTACCTGTAAAATTTTAAGTTGAAAAACAATAATATTTAATAAGGAAAAATATTTAAAATACCAAAGACCCTTTCTTATTAATTTTTAAGATGCAAACTCTTTCTACAGAGTGTAAAACATATGACTGTCCTTGACCTTTCAGAGCTTATTATTTCCAGAAGTATAAGAATTGTAAAGTACACAAGGGCTTCACACACATTTTCTTTTAGCTAACTTCTTCCTTCTTGCAAAAATCTACTTTGATCTCAGATATACCCCACTGCATAATGTTGACTCGGTTCATTCGTAAGTAAGTAGAATTTTGAGACCCTTTTTCTTAATTCTTCCTTTTTCCCCTCTCTGACTAAAGTACATCCCTTATTTTATTGCTTATAGAATTATATACACAATTGCATGCCATCCCTGTAAATTTGTCTTATACAGAATTTCATCTGTTGGCATGTTCATCTATTTATTCATTTGATATTAAGGGAAAAGACATTAAGGGATATATTGGGGGAGGGGAAATTTCGCCTCTTTCCCCTCTTAGTTCTTTTGGTTGGTGATTAAAATGACATAAGACAGATTCACAGGAGAAAAAAAGTTTATTATTTTCATACAGCAAATCCACATAAATATGAAGAATTCCAAAGGCAAGGTGAGATATATATATATTATTCTGGACTAAGAAGGAGGTAGGGATCTGAGGTTTTAAGGGGAAGTAAAAGAATTCAAAGGAAGATAAAAGGAGTTGTTTGGTAAACAAATGTTTGCGGGTCATCCAAAGACAATAGGACGCAGAGAGGACTTTGATCAAATGGGCTTGGCTAGGTTCCTTCAGGTCTACCACACCTAATACTTAACTATAGTTATCAGTGGTGATAGCTCCTTCCTGGGACAGGCCTCCTATCTTAAATTCTTTTAGGCAGTAAGGGAGGAATTCAAAGGTTCTTCCTGAGTCTTTTGGGCTTTCATTTTTTCAGCTCAAAGTAATCTGCATGCTGGAGTGGCACATCTTGTGGCAACCTACCCTGAATCCCATCAGACACAAACATTAATGAAACATACAATATCTGCTTTTAACGAGCTTATATCTACTATAGAGAAAGGTGCATCCCAAATAACTGCACCACGCTGCACAATGTAAATGACCCAACATCCTTACAATAGGAGAGACCAGGAACGTTGGATACAAGTGAACTTAGAGTTGAGCAGAAATGGAGTGGGCCACAACAAACATAAGGAAAAACATAAACAGATTCAGGAAGTGGTAAAAATTTGTGATATTTGTGTGTACATTCTCTCAAACAACTCAAGAACAACACTGCCATCACCTTGGCATTTTCCCCTTTCTCCATTTCTGTTTGCATTATATCTCATCTCCTTTCTCTATTCAGATACAGACCAAGTAAGTACACAAGGCATATCTATGAACCAATGAGACTATTCTTTTTTTTAATTGAAGTAGAGCTGATTTACAATATTGTTTTAGTTTTAGGTGTACAGCACAGTTGTTTGCTTTGTTTTGTTTTTGCAGATTATATTCCATTATGGGTTATTATAAGATATTGGGTGTAATTCCCTGTGCTATACAGTAAATCCTGATTGCTTATCTATTTTATGTATAGTAGTTTGTTAATCCCATATGCCTAATTTGTCCCTCCCCGACTCCCCTTTGGTAACCATAAGTTTGTTTTCTATGTTTGTGAGTTTGTTTCTCTTCTGTATTCATTTGTATTATTTTTCAGATTCCACATATAAGTCATATCATTTGGTGTTTGTCTTTCTCTGTCTGGCTTACTTCACTAAGCATAATATTCTCTAGGTCCATCCATGTTGCTGCAAATGGCAATATTTCATTCCTTTTTATAGCTGAGTAATATAGTGTGTGTGTGTGTGTGTGTGTGTGTGTGTGTGTGTGTGTGTGTGTGTGTGTGTATACCACGTCTTCTTAAGCCAATTGTCTGTTGATGGGCACTTGGGTTTCTTCCATGTCTTGGCTACTGTAAATAGTACTGCTTTAAACATTGGGTTCATGTACCTTGTCAAAGTAGAGTTTTCCATTTTTCTGGATATATACCCAGGAGTAGAATTACTAGATCATATGTTAGCTCTATTTTTAGTTTTTTTAAGGAACGTCAGTACTGTTTTCTACAGTGGCTGCACTAATTTACATTCCCACCAACAGAGTACAAGGGTTCCTTTTTTTCCACATCCTCTGCAACATTTATTATTTGTAGACTTTTTGATAATAGCCATTGTGTCCAGTATGAAGTTGTCTATTTTAAAAAGTGACTAAACATATGAGAGCTTCTCCTCAAAATTGGATCAGGAAGCTTTAAAAATGATATCCCAAGAATTCTATCATTCACTACTAGAAAAAAAATGGAATTCTTTGATGGAACTGCTGTTAGATTTACATTAAAAGTCAGAGAAAGAGTCTGTCATACTTTATCTTATAATCTTAATGAAAAAGACAGGGTGCTGGGTAATGCAATGAAAAGAAAAATTCTTTAACTTAACCATATAACTATTCATCATTTTTAGGTTTGTATGTGTTTCATTGTTTCCAAAATTAAAATATATACTCTAAGAAAATACACTCATTAAGATCTGGTGAAGATTAACAGGAAGACTGTGAAGGAAATTCTGAAAGAGAAGCATTCCCAAAATATTCTGAATAGTAGACATATCTCTGGAATAACTGAAAAACTTCTCATGGTGACTATTTTGAAGAGGCCAACACGGGTTGGATACAGAAATAGTTTCATGCAGTTAGGGATTATGTATGTTTAATTTGTACTATTTCCCCCTAGAGCTCAGTAATTATTAGTTGAATAGATGAATAAATATAACCACTGAAAAACTGAAATAAGCTAATTTTCCAAATAGTTTTTGCTGGAAGAAAACAACCTGACATATAAGAAATTGTGATTTGTGAGACATGAATTATCTAAAGGTCTACATTTTTTGGATCATCTAATGATAAACTGTTTGCATAATAACTTTACTGATACATGGATAAGAGCATTTGTTTTAATCTGACAAGCTTGGAGTTATGCCATAGCTCTTTTACTTAGTTGTGTAACTTCTCATAGTTATATGACTCTTAACTTAGTTTCCTCAATAGACATTGGTCTGTTACTCCTTTTGCTTTTCTCCATGCAAATAGAAAGGTAAGGAATGTATTGAAGTTTAAAGATATTATTACAGTAAAATCACCCACCATTTCATGAAGAAAAAATTTAAAAGACAGTGTTATTCATGAGTCTCCCTCAAATTAATTATCTGAAAATTGTTTTATTTCTTCTACAGATTTCTAGTCGTTGCAGGAAAAAAATTAAAAATAACATCTTTGGCCACTGTTGCATATTTTTTACATATCCAATGAATAATCATACATAGGATATCTTTTGGCATAGTTTAGTTTAAAAATTCCTGTCAGACTACCCAAAGTTCACATTCTTATGAAAAAAAAAATCAATGTCTAATGGAAACAAAATTTAAATGCAACTTTCTATTTTAAATGCCTAAAATGTACTTAACTACATATACAGATTTATAATGCAATAATCTTAGGCAACCTTTACAAAATTTAAAACTTAAAAAGTGATGCTAAATATGTATTTGCATGCATTTAGAGTTCCTTTTCTATTATAAGCAAAAAAAAAGAAGTGATAGTACATTAATATTATCACAAGTAAAATCATTTACATTCTCTTATCTCACTTTGTTTCTCCCACCTCCTGCTCCTGTCTGGGATGGCTGTAGGAAAATATTGGGTGGGGTTGCAGTAACATTGAAGTTTCCACAATAACACGTAAGTCTTGGGGGAAAATGTATATCTCTTCTTCAATAGGCCATAAGCTCTACTTGGAGAATGACATTATCTTACCAATCTCACATTCTCAATGTTTAAATTTGTCTGTCAAATAAATGAACTGAAGTATGACAGAATAATATTGTATAATAACTACAAGTATTTTACGTTATTACACGTTTGGTTGTTTTTTCGTTTTTTGCCTTTTACCCCAAGTCCCTATATTTACTGAGTCAGAGGCATATCTTTCTTATATAGCTGCTGCATATAGCCAAAAGATATAAATGCAGTTTCTGAGTGGATTTGTAAAAACCTAGTATATGAGACAATTTGAAAGCCAAATTAATTTCAAAATTTTCAAGATCCAACTTTTCTGAAAGAGAAATTTTTTAGGAATGCCAAAAGCTTGCCTGAAGAACTTAGCCCGTAAAAGTATGCCATAAACAAAGATTTAAACGTGTAATCGACTATTGCCAAAAGTGTATTACTGTTACTACGAAGCAGGAATGTCCAGGGAGGATGTGAAGTAGTGGGTGATAAATTTTTCATATTCTACCGGTCACATGGGCAGTAGGATAATCAGAATCAATTAACTGCACAGTCCCTGCCAAGTTATCACCATCCACTCCTGGGAGAGTAAAGTTGGCAACAAGCTATCATATTGCTCTTCACCTGTACCTAGGAGTTGCGTTAGCTGTCCTCATCACTAACTGATAAGGGCCTCCTGTCTACAACGGAGTAACAGGTGAGAGCAGGGGTCAAGAAAATACTGCCCATGAATCTAATACAACCCACGGTCTGATTTTGTAAATAAAATTTTATTGGAACATAGTCATGCCCACACATTTACATATCTCCTATGGTTAATTTTGTGCTGCAACAACTGAATCACTTTGTATGGATTGCAAAACCTAAAATATTTACTATTGAAAAAATTTGACAACCACTGTTCCAGAGATTAAATCTGAATTGAAGATGCAGAGTGCCCCAGATCACTCCATCTATGTTTCATTTGCACGGCACTAATTTTTTTATTACATGGTGTGACAAGATAGACATCTCCCCATTCAAAAAGGAGATTATTTAGTAAGTAACTATGAGATTATGAGTAATTATGAGATTAATTGCTAAGAATGAAAAAGTTTTACATAGAAACAGGGAGATGGAGGGGTAGTAGTTGAGAGGGAAACAAAAGCAAAAGATAAATGTAGAGTATATATCAGGAAACAGAATAGAATAAAACACAAAATACTAAAAGATAAAATAGCAGACTTTTGCTAAGACTTGTATTATTTAATAATAATAATAATGTAGAACGGTCAACACTGAGAAATTACTAGTATGGAGATTCCTAGGGATTTCAAGCAGAAGTAGAAAGGAGAAATAAGCCCAGGATATTCAATCACCTCTATAAAAACTAAGAGAAAAAAATACTTGATCTTCAGTTTTTATACTCAAGTACTTTGTATTCCAATTATAAATGTCGCAAATATTCTCATCCATAAAAGATCTGATGAGCCCTAATGGGGAGAAAGAGGGACAGGCTACATGATCATGAAATTTAGCCAATCGAGACAGAGACCCGTGTTAAACGACAGACGTGAACATTAATTTAAACAAGGAAATAAGGTTCAAAATCTATAAGAATTATGTTGAGGAGAAAAATATAAATTAAAATCCAAAGATAACCTGACTAACAAAATCAGGAATTTAAACGGGAGAAAGAAAGAAAGAAAGGTATGAGAACGTTCTCATCTTTCATAGCAGAAAGATGAGGATTAAACTGTAATGAGGATTAAATTGACAGTATCAATTTAGGATACAGTCTAAATATGAAACTCATAGTCCAAAAAAGGATAATGACCCCACTTCTTCATGTTTTTGTATAATCCTTCTTATTTACTTTTAATGAGATCTTGTAGGAATTAATATTTATTGCTGTGAAAAGATATGTGTTGGTGCCAAACATTTACTTATTTATTTATTTTTTTGGCTGCATTGGGTCTTCATTGCTGCGCACGGGCTTTCTCTAGTTGTGGCAAGCAGGGGCTACTCTTTGTTGCAGTGCACTGGCTTCTCAATGCGGTGGCTTCTCTTGTTGCGGAGCATGGGCTCTAGGTGCGTGGGCTTCAGTAGTTGTGGCACGTGGGCTCAGTAGTTGTGGTTCGCAGGCTCTAGAGCGCAGGCTCAGTAGTTGTGGCCCACCGACTTAGTTGCTCCGCGGCATGTGGGATCTTACTGGACTAGAGCTCGAACCCATGTCCCCTGCATTGGCAGGTGGATTCTTAACCACTGTGCCACCAGGGAAGGCCATGGTGCCAAACATTTACATCTAGGTTCTAGAGACAGACTGAGTTCAAATCCAAACTCTATCACTTATGGTTTTATGACCTTGGCTAAATTACTTAGTTATCTAATAATAAAGTGCTTGGATAAATGCAAACACATTGAGAGTACTCAATATATGTTTTCTTTTTACTATGATTATCACCCTCTTATATTTGTATTATATTACAACTTCATTCAATTAAGGATAATGTGAGTCCAGAGCCAATGCTACATGTTTCAGGTGTCTTAACACCAGTTTTTTATAAAACCAGTTTTCTATCTCTGCATAATAAATTACCTCAAAATTTAATAGCTTAGCAAACAAAAACTGTATTTGCTCATGATTTTGTGGATTAGCAATTTGAGCTAGGCTCAAATGGTCAGTTGTTTTGCTCCTCTTGACTTGGGTCACTTCTGCTCTGCAGTCACCTGTCAACTCGAGTGGAGGAGGATGGCCTAAGAGGGTCTCAAATCACATTCTGGCAGGGACAGCCTATCAGCCAGAGCACTTTGGTCCTCCTACACGTAGTCTCTCCAAAATGCTAGCTCCAGCTTGTTCACATTATAAGCTTAGAGTTCCAACTCTAGCCCAAAGGGGTAAGCCCAACACACAAGTGCTAGTAAAGCCTGTTTGTGTCACATTTGCTGATGTCTCACTGACCAAAGCAAGTCACACAGCTAAGTCCAGATGACCCAAGAGTAAATAAACTCCATGTTTTGATGGAAGGAACAACAGTCAATTTGCTAACGGTATGAGTAGAGGGAAGAGAGAAATACTGCCACCATTTTTGAGAATAATCTGCATTTGTCCAGTTAGATTTCCTCTCCCTGGATTTTGAACCTTGAGGAGAAGAACAAAGAGATCAAAAAGTTGGCATCTCATTTAATTCCAAAGGGATTATGCCCAGGCTGTAACTACTACCATAGTCATGGATCCTGGATCCAGTTTTCAGAACTGTTTTCATTCTTGCCCTTTTCCATCTTATTGCCAAGCACCCCATTGTTTCTTTGAGTCCTTGCAACCCTGCCAATATTTCTTTTTTTTTTTTCCCTCATAGCCAGCATCAGTTTCTGCAGCTTGCAAAGAACCTTATTATATACCTATTATAAATGTAAACCTATTATAAATACAAAACAATTGGTGTCTTCCCATTTATCTATTCTATATAGGGAGTTACATACATAAAAATGTTGAAAATGTTACATTATTCAAATTTGGACTTATCTTTATATTTTTCTCATTCTCCCATTTTTGTATTGCTTTAATATCTTCATGAGTAACTTTTCAGAAAAAAAAATCTATTTTAAACACTTAAAGCTAGATTCAAAACCTTTTAAAATCAACATGATAAAATTTTAACTTGTGGTTCTCAAGCCTAACCATTTTTAATGTGTTTTTCCTTTCTTAAGATTGTTTCATTGCCTCTCCACATAAATTTTGAAATCAGCTTGTCAGTTTCTACCCAAAATAAAACAGCCTGCTGGAATTTTGAATGGGATTACATTGATTCTATAGACCCATTTGTGGAGCACTCACATCTTAAAAAATTGAGTTTTCCAATCTATGAACTTGGTATAGCTTTCCATTTAGTTGTATCTGCTTTAATTTCTCTCCAGAAAAAAGTGATTTTTTAAATACAAGCTATATACCTGCAACAATGCTAAATCAAGTTGTTATTTTTAAAGATTCCTTAGGATTTTTATATAGACAATATGTCATTGGTAAATAAAGATAGTTTAGCTTTCTCTAATTGTTTGCCTTTAATTTCTTTTTCTTGAGTTATTTTCTGGCTAGGACATCCACCAAAATTTTGAACAGAAGTGTTAAGAGCAGATTTCTTCATCTATGCGCCAATGTTAGTGGGGAAGTACTCAGTATTTTACTGTTAGGTACAATGTTAGTTATGGATTTTTTCATCAGGTCCTTTTATCTGTTTAGAAGTTTCTTTTATTCCTAGTTCAGTGATTTTTTTTTTTGAATCATGAATACCTGTTGAATTTTGTCACATAATTTCCTTTTATTAAGATAATCACATAACTTCTTAATCTGTTAATATAGAGTATTATATTGATAGATTGGTTTTGTATCTTTTATTATGGGATAAACCCCACTTACTCTAGATGTATTACCATTTTAATATATCACTGAATTTATTTGCTAATATTTTGGTAAGGATTTTTTTCAACTATATTCATGGGAACATGGATCTGTAAAATTTTTTTTCTTATATTTTACTTCTCTGGTTTTGGTGGACTCCTTAATAGAGTTCTGAAATGGCCTCTCTTTTATTTTCTGAGAGACTATATGTAGGATTGGTTTTATTTCTTCCTAAAATGTTTGGCAGCATTCACTAATAAAGCCATCTGGGCCTGGAGTTTTCTTTTATGGAATATTTTCAATTAAAAATTCAATTTATTTTATTGATATACAGCTACTTAGGTTTTCTTTTTCTTGCTGTGTTAGTTTTGGTAAGTTGTGCTTTTCAAGGAATTTATATCATCTAAATTGTCAAATTTATTGGCACAAAGTGATTCATAATAGTCCCTAGTGTTTTTTAACACCTGCAGGATTTTTAGTCTTATCTCATTTTTTATCCCTGCTATTGGTAATAGGTGTTTTCTCTGCTTTTGTCTTGATTATTCTTGCTAAAAATTTCACTTTAGAGTTAACTCAAAATAGAAATAATTCACTATAGAATTAACAGAGTTCTTACTCCATCCTTCCAGACTTTTAAACTACTATTGTTACAACATCTTTTGAAATTATGTTATATTAGACATTAATAAATGTTTCCAGTGAAAAGATGCAAAACCCTAAAATAGCAGGCAGGCACTTGCATCTTAGATATGAGAGATGATTCAAACAGACATGCCTGTGCTGGCTAATTACTAGCATTTTCCACAATCTTAATATTCTATAATAAAGAACTAGAACAACAATAAATTATCTCCCTGACTTGGACAAATTCAAATTTTACTGAATAAAGTTTTCTTTAAATATGAACCAATTCTGAACATTGAATCTGAAATTCATTGTGAATCCAAATGAAATATATTTTTTCATAGTCTAATGTATAAGGTAAAAAGTAAAGACTATTTGAACAAAAATAAAATGTTGAACCATATTGAAATACCCAAGAAAAAAGAAAAAGGCACATGTTAAGAAGTTTATAGTTATGAAATAATCACCATAGAAAAAGACAAAATTTGGTAACATGGGCTTCCCTGGTGGCGCAGTGGTTGAGAGTCCGCCTGCCGATGCAGGGGACACAGGTTCGTGCCCCAGTCCGGGAGGATCCCACGTGCCGCGGAGCGGCTGGGCCCGTGAGCCATGGCCCCTGAGCTGCGCGTCCGGAGCCTGTGCTCCGCAGGGGGAGAGGCCACAACAGTGAGAGGCCCGCGTACCGAAAAAAAAAAAAAAAAAAAATTTGGTAACATAATGAAATAATGATTTTAACAAATAATACAAAAAATATTCAACCATATAGAATTCCACCTAAGCATTTATTTTGCAAATTATATCTCTTTATATAAAATGTCTGCATTAAGCAAAAAGATAACAAAAAAATCACAGAATCAATCAAAAGGAGGAGAACATTTTTACAAGTGAAATACAAAGTCACAACTTACACTTGGTAACATACGTTTTGCCCAAAAATGTGGACTATAACACATCTATCAGAATGGCTAAAATAAATAGATAAATAAATAAATAATGACACCAAAAGTTGGTGAGGATGTGAAGAAACTAGATCAATCATATATTGCTGATAGAAATGTAAAATAGTATAGCCACTCTAAAAAATAGTTGGCAGTTACTTTTAACACTAATAATAGAGTTACCATTGTGACCATCATTTTGCACTCTTAGGCATATATCCCAGAGAAATAAAAACTTATTTTCAAGCAGAAACTTGTACATAAATGTTCATAAAAGCTTTATTCATAATAGCCCCAAACTGAAAACTACCCAAACGTCCTTCAATGGGTGAATGGTTAAACAAACCAGAGTACGTCCATATCATGCAATATCAGCCATAAAAAGGAAAGAACTATTGATACATGCAACAACCTGGATAAACTTTAAGGGAATGATGCTAAATGGGGGAGAGAAAGCCAGTTTGAAAAGGATACATATTTCATGATTCCATTTATATTACATTTGTGAAATTAGATAATGACATAGATGAACCACAGAACAGTGGTTGCTAGGAGTTATGGTACAGAAGGACAGGTGGGTGTGCTATAAAAAGGTAGCACAGGAGAATCTTCTGAGATGTACCATTTAGTATCTTCATTGTGATAAGGGTTGCATGAGGCTATACATGTGATAAAATTGCAAAGAACAATACATACATACACACACATACAGAAAAAATGACTGCATAATCTGGAAAAGCTCTATGAATTTTGCCAATATCAATATGCTGGTTTTGATATTGTACTGTATTTTTATATAAGATTATAAAGTGGGGGAGGCTAAGCGAAGGTTACCCAGGACCTCCCTTTGCACCTTCTTGTGAGCTTGCAATTATTTCAAAGTTAATTATAATTATACAGCAATTCCCAGAAATTGAAATGTATTTTTGTTGACTTCTATAAACCAAGGACAGATCTTAAATTTTATTTAACTAAGTCTTTCAAAAGGCCTTTTAAACATTTTGAAAATATACAAAAAGTCTTTTAAACATTTAAAATTTTATTGAGAACACCTCAGATTTAGGCACTGTATTCATTTCCTGAGGGTGCTGTAACAAATTCAGATTTAGTGGCTTGAAACAACAGAAATCTGATCTTTCAAAACTCTGGAAGCCAGAGATTTGAAATCTGTTTCAGTGAACCAAAATCAAGGTGTTGTCAGGTCTGCAGTCCCTCAGGAGGCCCTAGGGGAAAGTCTGTTCTTCGCCTCTTCTAGCTTCTGGGGCTGCCGGTGTTCCTTCACTCATAGCCACATCACTCCAGTCCATACCTCCATAGTCACATTGCCTCCTCCTCTTCTATGTGTGTCTAATCTCCTCTGCCTCTTTCATATAAGGACATCTGAGATGGCATGGCATATAGGGCCCACCTGGACATTCTAGGATAACCTCTTCATCTGAAGATAATTTCTGCAACAAGTCTTTTTCCAACTAAGGTAACAGTCACAAGTGCCAGGAATTAAGAGGTAGACAAATCTTCAGGAGCTATTATTAGCCTCCTGCAGGCACATTCTATTGTATTACACTTATTTATATATTTGTATTATCATGCCTTATGGAAAAAATGAATTTGAAAGCATTCAACATGCTTCATTGTCATCATCATAGAATGTCAAGTATGATCTCTCTTAGATGTTTCCTATAATAGATAGCAAACACAAATGTTAACAATTCTTCCCAATGCTGTATTATCCCTGTTACTCATCTCATTAATAAGATGGAGTCTATTTCCCCTTCTTTTAATTCTGGGCTGGCCTTGAACTTCTTTGACCATTAGAATGCAGAAGTGACACTATGCAAATGTCACTAGGCCTCAGGAAGCCTGGCAGTTTCTGCTTTGACTCTTTTGGAAGCCAGGCACAATATAAAAAATGTCCACCTGCCCTGTTAGAAATCCCACATGGAAAGTGAGAGAGACAATCTATCAGCCACCAGTTGTACCAGCCATCTGAGCTAAACCCACAGGAACAAGAACAAAGATGTTGACATTCTAGCCCCAGTTGAATAGCCAGCTAATACCAACTAGAAATATCAACTAGAACAGATGAAGCACCTAGCTAAGCCCAACCAACACAGAGAATAATGAAAAATAATAAATCATTATTGTTTAAAGTCACTACAATCCCAGGAAGGTAACAGAGGGTGAATGCTTCAATATAACATTGTTTCAAACCTACTAAAAAAAAAAACAAAAAATGGATAGTTTGTTATGTAGCATATGTACTAACTGCCTAATGGGGGAGAGAAATTGAATAGTCACTGAATTTAACTGAAAGTAAAAATACTTAATTAAATTTGAAATATTGTCCAAGGAACCATTCACAGTGGGGCTAGACCTGTGTAAAAAAAGGTGTGGTTTAGGTTTTTAAATCCATGCAGTGATTCTCTTGTAACCACAAGATAAATATTAGCCTTGAAAGACACGTTTAGTTACCCTAATGTAAAGCTCCATAAGGTCGACTTTACGCTTTTGTATATCATTTTATATATCAGAAATGAAACAAGGATTATAAGAAAACCTGCAGACATCAAAATGACCATAAAGAAATACTAGCAAAAACTCTACACACGTAAATCTTGACAACTTAGTTGAAACAGGCTAATTCCTTGAAAAACACAAACTACCACAACTTACCCAACATAAAACAGGTCATTTAATATCCATATAACTATTTAGAAACATGAATGCATTATTTTAAAACTCTCACAAAAGAAATATCCAGGCCCAGATGGTTTCACTGGAGAATCCCACCTAACATTTAAGAAACAACACCAACTCTGCACAATCTCTTCCAGACAATAGAAGATGATAGAACACTTCGCAGTTCATTTTATTAAGTCAGTATTACTCTGAATCCAAAACCATACAAAGATAGTACCAGAATAAAACAAACAAAAAACTATATATCTATATCTTTTGTGAATAAAGACAAAAACTTCCTAACACAATATTAGAAAACAGAATTCAGTGCTATATAATAAGAATTGTACCCCATGACCAAGTGGGTCTTATTCTAGGTACACAGGCTTGTTCAATATTCAAAAATGAATATTGTAATATTTTCCCTGAAGCTCAGGAACAAGACAAGAATGTTTATTCACATACTTTTATTCAGTGTAGTACTGGAAGTTCTAGCCAGGGCAGTAAGGCAAGAAAAGGAAATATAAGGCATATAGATTGGAAAGGAAGAAAGAAAATTTTCCTGATTGTCTATATTGAAAATACCAAGGAATCTACAAAATATGAACAGTACTTTTATATTGAATACTTCAACTGATGAAAGAAATCTAAGAAGGTCTAAATATATGGACAGACATACCATGTTCACGGACTGAAAGACTCAACACAGTAAATATGTCAATTCTCCCTAAATTGGTATACAGGTTTAAGGCAATTCCTATAAAATCCCAGCAAAAATTTTTGTAGATATGGATTATTCTAAATTTTTATAAAATGTCAAAAAACTAAGATAGCTACAACAATTTCAAAATGGAAGAATGAAGTAGGAGGAATCTTTCTACCTTATTTGAAGACTTATATAGCTACAGTGATAAAGACTGTGTGAGGTTGACAGAAGGACAGACAAATAGATCAATGAAACAGAAGAGAGTACCCATAAGTAGGTCCACACAAATACATCCAACTGATTTTTGACAAAGGTGCAAAAGCAATTTCAGTAGAGAAAGGATAGCCCTTTCAACAAATAGCTCTGGAACAATTGGGCATTTCCAAGCAAATATAGCCTGGACCTAAATTTCATACCTTATACAAAAACAACTCAAAATGAATCACGGACTTAAATGTAAAACATCAAACTATAAACCTTTTAAAAAGAAATCATCAGAAAAAATTTTGAGATCTAGAGCTAAGCAAAGAATTCTTAGACATGAAACCAAAAGCAGAATCCATCAGAGCAAAAATTGGTAAAATGGACTTCAAAATTTAAAAATTTGCTCTGTGAAAGAACCTATTAAGTGGATGAAAAAAATAAGCTAAAGACTGGGAGAAAACATTTGCAGACCACAACCCCAAGAAAAAAAAAACAGTATTTAGGATCTATAAGAACTCATAAACATCATCAATTAAAAATAATTTAGAAAATGGACAAAGGACATAAAGGGACATTTCACTGAATAGGATGTCTGGATGGCAAATGAGCACATGAAATGAGGTTTGACATTATCAGCCATTAGCAATGGTAACTAAAACTACAATGCGATGTCACTACATACTTATTGGGATGGCTAAAATAGAAAGACAACCAAATTCTGGCAAGGATATGGAGAAAACTGGATCATTCATACATTGCTGGTGAGAATGTAAAATGGTACGGCTCTCCAGAAAACAAAACATGCAACTACCATATAATCCAGCAATTGCCCTCCTGGGCATTTATGCTGTAGAAATGAAAATTTCGCTTCCATAAAACCTGTAAACAAGTTTCTATAGCAGCTTTATTCATAACAACCCTAAACTGGAAAGAACTCAGGTGTCATTCAATGGGTGAATGGTTAAACAGACTCTGGTAAATCCATACCATGGAGTACTACTCAGAAATAAAAACAAACCACTAATACACACAACAGCTTAGATGAATCTATAGACAATATGCTGAGTGGAAAAAGCCAATTCCAAAAGGTTGCACATTATATGATTCTACTTACATAACATTCTTAAAAAGACAAAACAACAAACATGAATAATAGGTTAGTGGTCACCACGATTTAAGGAGAGGCTGGGGATAGGACTGAAGTGGTTGTGCTTATGAAAGGGCCACACAGGGATCCTTATAGCGATGGAACTCTGTAACTTTGCTTTATCAATGTCAATATTCTGATTATGATGTCATAGTATAGATTTGCAAAAGGTTACACTTGCAGAAAACTGCATAGAGGGCATGCAAGAACTCTCTGTGTTATTTCTTATAATTATATATTATCTTATATAATTATTTCTTAACAACTTCATATGAATCTATAACCATCTCAAATTTTTTTAAAAGAAAACCTTAGTCAACTCACTAAAAAATGTGCATTTTTATGCTGATATGACCAGTTAATTTTAGTGAATCCACTAAATCTCATCTGCTGTTCTAATACAATTTTATTACTAAGAATATTCGATGTAGGAAACTTTCCTATAAATTCAGAAACTACAAAAATCATGGACCCAAAAGATCCATTGACTTTTTTTTTTTTTTCTCGGTACGCGGGCCTCTCACTGTTGTGGCCTCTCCCGTTGCGGAGCACAGGCTCTGTACGCGCAGGCTTAGCGGCCATGGCTCACAGGCCCAGCCGCTCTGCGGCATGTGGGATCTTCCTAGACCGGGGCACGAACCCGTGTGCCCTGCATTGGCAGGCGGACTCTCAACCACTGCGCCACCAGGGAAGCCCCTCCATTGACTTTTACACCTTACTCATTTGATGGCATCTGATGCCTGGCTACTGTTCTCCCAAGAGTACTTTTTATATACTACTGTTTTCACTTTAGAATATGTTTAAATTTATATTTAGAATAAATAATACAGTAATATGATGGGTATAGAGTGAAAAATATCTTCCCACCCTTTTTCCCCAGCACATCTAATCCCACCCCTATCTCTCTATAAGTCACCAAAGTCCTCCACAGATATTTGGTATATATTCAAGCTAATATGTATGTTCAGGCTAATATGTGTTTTCTTTCCACCTTCCCAACCTTTTTCTATTTACACCACTGTTACTATATACTATATGAAATATAATTCTGCATCTTGGTTTTTCACTTTAAAAATCTTTAAAACCTTTTGCTCTCAATATTGTGTTTTTTTAAATGATCGTATGGGTATGTCATATATTACTGTGTTTTTTAAAATGATTGTATGAGTATGTCATATATCGGTCATTTCTGACACTTTGCTTCAATGTTCAAGCAACTCACTTTGTATATCTGACATTTACATATCTGTAGAATAAATTCCTAGAAGCGGAACTGCTTGATCAAAAGTTATGTGCTTTTATAATTTTGGTAAATATTGACAAATGACCCTTTAGAAAAGCTGTCTCAATTTGTACGACCACAAGCAAAGTATGAAAGTGCCTGGTTCCCTCTGCCTTCTTCAATACAGTGAGCAATATATTTTTTTAACATCTTTATTGGAGTATAATTGCTTTACAATGTCGTGTTAGTTGCTGCTATATAACAAAGTGAACCAGCTATATGTATACATATATCCCCATATCCCTTCCCTCTTGCATCTCCCTCCCACCCTCCCTATTCCACCCCTCTAGGTGGACACAGAGCACTGAACTGATCTCCCTGTGCTATGCAGCTGCTTCCCACTAGCTATCTATTTTACATTTGGTAATGTATATATGTCCATGCCACTCTCTCACTTCATCCCAGCTTACCCTTCCCCCTCCCCGTGTCCTCAAGTCCATTCTCTACGTCGTCTGCGTCTTTATCAGTGAGTAATATTTTTGATCTTTGCCAATCTGATACGTGAAAAAGCTCCCAGGTTAAGCATTCTGTTCAAAGATAACAATCAATTAATCTTATGTGAAAGGATACCTTAGCGCGTCAATCACAAGGAAATAAACTGAACTTCGAGACTGAAAACAGCTCTCTCCTATATCAAGTGGTACCGTGCATTTAATACCACCCTGTAGCCCAGTCTCTAGGGTTTGCTGTTCACCAAGAAATATGAGACAATCATTACTGGTCAAAGTTAATGTATAAGCAGATAAATTTGTTTATTAAAAAATTATTTACTCAATATATCCAGAAGAGTAGTTAGGACTTGTTTTAATTTATAGGGCAAACTGGAAATAAATCTAAAGATGCCTGCTATGTAACCTTGAATGCTTTCACGCATCAGACTACACCCATGTTAATAATGCAATCTGCTCAGAAACTATTTTAAAATCGACTCTGCATAGGAATATATTATTACAGCCAATCATGCATATGTATGCAGTAATAAAGGGGTTAACACACTCTCCAAAGGAAGTTGAGAAGTCAATTGAGAAGTAAAAGCTTTCTGTGCTTTTGATCACCAACAGTCTCTTTCAGGTCTATCATTCTAAGTCAATGATTTTTTAATTACCTGGATGATAACCCCAGAGTTCAAAGAAATGCAAAATTCTTACCAATTAAAACAAAAGTTTTGTCATGACAGGACAAGCATATTTTCTAACATGTACAAAATAAAATTTGAACTGTGATCACTGGGTAAACTAACGCTTATCAAGTTTAGGTTTTAGTAATTATTCTAACTTATTTTAAAATTTCAACTACTGACAACTAAGCATCTCACCTGATTATTGGTATCTCAAACAGCTATGATCCAATTTAAAAATTCTTTACTATTTGCTATGGTTTGAATGTTTGTGTCCTCCCCCCATCCCATATATGTTGAAATTCTAACCCCCAAGTGATGGTATTAGAAGTTGAGGCTTTGGGGGGTTAATATGAGATGCTAGAGAACTAACTAGCCCCTTCGACCACGTGAGAACACAGTGAGAAAGCACCCTCTATGAACCGGGAAGCAGACTCCCACCAGACACGGAATCTGCTGGCACCTTGATCTTGGACCAGCCTCCAGAAGTGTGAGAAATACATTTCTGTTCATTATAAGCCACTCAGTTTATGGTAATTTGTTACAGCAACCTGAACTAGACTGAGATAGTATTTCTTATTTACTTTATTAATTGGATAACAGAGCACTTATTTCCTAAAAACATATGTGAACATCTTTCTTAACGCCATTACAATACAATATCTTGAGTTACATATATTGGAATATAAAGTAATTCTTGAATCAAATATATAACGTGCAATCAGAAAAAGAAAACTTGTCAACAAATGATGACATTCTCTTCCTTTCACAACAACATTAATTCCTATCTTTCTGCAAAAAAAAGAATACACTGAATTTTCTTTTCATTTGGAGGAAAATGGTCAACGAATTCAGTAATATACTGATAATATATTTTAAGCTAACAAATATACATGGATCGCTGGTCATGTGAGACACAAAGCCCACTCATTTTCGCAAAAATAGACAATTTTGATGGTTGAATACTCCGAATTTAGTGAGAGAAATACACACACTCTTCGGTCCATCATCAAGTATTTATTAAATACCTACTACAAGTCAAATCCAATACTATGCGTTGAAGACAGAAGCAGGAGTGTATCTCAGCAGCATTCTTGCGGAACTGAGGCTGGGTGGGGTAAGGAGCTCTTCATGGGGTTGTTCGTCAGAGAATGATATTTCTTAAAGCAAACACGTTGTTCCCTGTGTTTCGGGAAAGCAACCAGGCAATGACAGGTATAAAACAGCTTTAAAACCGGGGAGACGAGAAGCCCAAATGTAGCACAGAACGCAAACGCTTCGGTCCTCTTGTGTTTCTGGGCAGTGGACCAAACAAACGGTGCAGACTGAGACTGGGTCTACCTTTAAGACCTGGAGGGGAAACGGCCGGCCTAGGGGAAACGGTCGCAGTCTCATTTGCATAAGCACCCAAACACTGCTGACGTCACGGCGCCCAGTGCGGACCCCGCCCCTTCTTACTCCACTGTTTCCCCGCTAGGGAAGAGAACGGAAAGCGGAAAGAAGAGCTCAGTACCGGAGAGCGCGAACCTGTGGGCTTCCCTCTCCGCAAACGAGCAGCAAACGCCGCTTTTCCGCTTAACGGAAAAGCATTCCAGCCACTGCGGCCTCTGAGACCGGGTAGGTCATAACTGTCCCCAGGACAGCTCGAGCGTTTTTAATCCATTCGTATTTATAAGGCGCGTTACTGACTGAAAGTCTACCTCTATACTCAAAACGGTCCTCTACCCAGGCCACGCACAAACGAGCCGAGTTCATGAAACGTAGAAACGGTCTCCCATCCTCTCCTTAAAATCCCGGCGCCAACACCCTCACCACCACATCCTCAAATCCCTGGATGCGCAGAAACACCCAGGCTGTGCTTTCTCCGAGAGCCGCGTGCCTTGTGCGGGAGAAAGGCCCACTTCAGGACCATTTAACGCAGGATACCTCAGGCAAAAGGGAACTGGGGTCACGTGAAAACACACCGCCTTGGGCAGTCGCCTTCGGCAGTTGCAAAAGCAACCAGAAGCGAACGAGGAATGAGGTTGGCTCCTCTCCCCGCCCCACCCTAACCTGTACGAGGATCAGCTTCCAACTCACCGAGAGCCCTGGAAGCGTCTCGCTCCGTCCCGACCCTGGCAACTTTCCGACTTGCCTCAGGCGGACCCCGCCCTTCGGCCAACCCTGACTGGACTTGGAAACGACTAGTCTTTCGGGGATGCTGTGGTCACGGCAGGAAGGAAGAAGGATGGCGGCACGTTTCGACCCATGTGCTTCCCGTTTCACACCGCTTCTAGGCCCCCCGATTGTGCACAGGTGCAGGACGCAGAGCCCGAAGGGTCGCCCGCTGAGCCAAGCTTCGCCCTCCTGGGTTTCTGGAGCCGCCCTACCTCCCCTCACCCCCGGACACAGCCTGAGCCCTTCCCGGGATCCATCCATCAATTCCGCTCCCTTCCCCGGCCCCGAGCTCCAGGGTGCCTCACGGTGAGCCCCACCCTACCTACACCGTGTCCTTAGCGGTAGAAGCGTGTCCTCACCGTCAGGGTGTCTTGGCCGGCGCCTCTTGCTGTGTCCACGTCCCGACAGTAGCAGCAGTGGCCAAGGGGTCGGGTCCAGGTGACTGACCGAGGCCGCGGGGAGCTGTCTGCAGAGAAGCAGCTGCTGAGGGCGGGCGGGCCCTGGGGCAGGGTGCAGGGGGTCTCTGCCCTGCGGGCTGGCAGGGGACTACTCCTGAGCGCCTGTGTGTCCGCCAGGCGAAGAGCACGAGATGCAGGCGCGCGGGTGCGTGCGCGCGCGGGTGTGTGTCAGTGTGTGAGTGAGGGTGTGACGGAGGCGCCCACGTGCCCGGCCCGCCAGAGCTGCGGCAGCCAACAGGCTGCGGGGGAGGGGGAGGCTGCGGGCGCCTGGGGGACGCGAGCCAGGTCTCCAGGCCCGGCGCCGCACCTCCCCGCCGCCCCTTGACGCAGAGGCCGCTGCGACTGCCTCGCTGCGTCCTCCCTGCGCTCCCGGCGGGGGACGGGAGGGACTCCGGGAAGCCGGCTTCAGAGCAAAACAAAACAAATCCCCCCGCGCCATCCCGTACTCCCCCAACCTACGCAACCGAAAGGATGGGCATCACTTGCCCGCCCCCACCACTGCCACCCCGCCTTTGTCCCAGCCGGGATAACAATAGAAATGGTCCTACCTCACACCCTTTGAGTATTTTCCGAACGTCGGGGACCGAACTAGAAGCAGTGAATGACCCAAAGAACACTCTTCCCTAGCTTTCTTTCCCAGCCTGCCATTTACATCTCTCGCAAAAGAAAAGCACTCTGGGCATTTGCTTCTCCATCAAACGGTGGCCTGATAGCGCTCAGTGATTCTGGCCAAATGATGAAAGGCTCTTTTAAGGAGCCAGTCCTCACCCTATGTTGGTCCCTTAGCATCCCACTCGTCTCCAAGGGGTCTTATTACAAAATGAAGCCTGACTCACCTCTTGTAGCAATGAAGACATACTCATTAAGCCACGTGGAGAATTCCTTAAAATATACATCACGGAGCACAAAAGCTTAGCCTACTTTTGAAAATGGCTGAATCTTCCCCCAAACAGGGCATATGCTCTAGAGATTAAATTTTATGTCCTTGAAACTTTAAAAGAAATGCAAAATGAACGTAAAATATATTATAGCAGAAAAGTTTAGTGACTTGGTGAAGGACGTTTTCACTTCTAGATGATTGATATTACCATTAAAAAAATACCTTTGTGCACTTTTAGGCCTTCCAACAATCCCTCAGATTTTGACGGTTTGTATCCAATTAAGACTGAATTAAATAATAAGGCCATTGCAGACAGGTTTTTCATGCAGTGAAAAATCTCCTGGAAAGAAATCACAAGACCTAAATTTCAGGTCAGAACAATGCTACTAATCCCCAGCTTTTAATGCAGCCAAGAGAGCTTTTTCTCAGTCTCTTCCAAACCTACCTTTAAAAAAAATTTTTTTAAGAAAAAATTATATTAGATTTGATCCTCTGGATGCCCTTCTCCTGGCATGGGTAAATAAATACTCTGATAGATGCCCCACAGGAAAAGCTAAAAACAGTTACAATAAAAGTCTTACAGAACATCTTGTCTAATTTACTTTTACTTCACATATTTGTGACAGGCAAATATTTATGTTAATATATATCATTTTATATATATTAAAATTGAAACATAGTACAAATAATACCAATAACAACTGAGGAGAATTTAAGAAAATAAGTAGAGCTCTGTCCTCCATAATCAGGATTAGGCTTATCTGTGGGAAACGAAGTTTTCTGTATACTTGCAGGAGTTGTTTATAGTAGTACCAGGAAGGCCTTCTGGCCTACCAGTATTCCCCCCTCACACTTTTTCACTGATGTGTGACACCTGTCTCAAATGCATGTACAAAGGTACAAGCGACAAATATTTGTGGAGTGATGCCCTCAAAAATGATCGATACAATTTATGTCTTGATGCCAATGAGGAAAAATAAGATAAAGTAGCTACTGAGTTGCCCCCTAAGCACCTGGGGCTTTAAAATCGTTTATTTAATCTTCTCAACTAATTAATGATGCGATTTTCCTAAGTTAGAGATTAGATAGAGGTGATACCCAGAAAAAAAAAATGCAGGACTTCCCTGGTGGTGCAGTGGTTAAGAATCCGCCTGCTGATGCAGGGGACATGGGTTCAAGCCCTGGTCCGGGAAGATCCCATATGACGCAGAGCAACTAAGTCCATACGCCACAACTACCGAACCCGCCTACCACAACTACTGAAGCCCGCCCGCCTAGTACCAGTGCTCCGCAACAAGAGAAGCCACTGCAATCCATGGCACTGCAACGAAGAGTAGCCTCCACTCCATGCAACTAGAGAAAGTCCATGCGCAGCAACAAAGATGCAGTGCAACCAAAAATAAATAAATAAGTAAAAATTAAATTGTTAAAAATTTTTAAAAAGAGAAGAGAAAAGGAAAAAAAATTGCAAACAGTCACACAGTGACGTTCAATGGCAGAATGGAGATTTAAACCCAGATCTGGCTGGCTTTTTTTTTTTTTCTCTATGCATTTTTGTAAGCCTTTAATGGATGTATAGATTTTAACAGATGGAAAGTGTAGAATTACCACCAGGACTAGGCACCTTAGAAGATAAGAAGTGGAGGAGGGTTGCAAAGGTCCTAAAAGGAGATCCTGGGTAATTCCAGTCATGGAGGTGAACAGTACTGTTTAAAATTTTTAACAACCAAATCTTTCAAAGATTGACTGTTCAACTGCTAACATCTTTTAGCTAGCAATTACTGAGTGCTTTCTCTGTCACACGGTAGGAAAATGGCCACCATGTGGTGGTGTTGGTGCAGCAGGAGGAGGCAGCACACAGAAGGGAAGAGGAGAACTTGGAAGAAGATTTCTCCCTACAGGTAAAGGTAGACCCATCCTTATGCCCACGCTGTACTGATATGTACTTACATATCAACAAGTATTGATGTGATGCTGAGTATGTGCCTTTGCAATGTGTGGAATAATCCGTATGCTTGATTTTTCTTAACGCTTACACCAACCCTATGAGGTAGGTACACTGCAGAAGAAAAACCTGAGGCTTTGGTTGTCTAAATTCACACAGTCAGGCGGCATCTGTTAGATACAGTAAATAAATACCTGCCTGTATCTAAATCACCTTCTGAATTTGACACCTACTTTTAAGCAATCAACATTATACTTCTCATTTAAAAAAAAAAAGTAATAGAAGGGCTGAAAGAGAAAGTAAGTGAGTATTCCCTTAAGTGTGTTTGGGGTGTGTGTGGTGGGAGGAATCTTGACTTGCCAAGACTTTCTACCATAGTATTTTTTAAAACCAAATCCCTCAAAATGACAGTATTACGCAAAAACGCCCAGAGTTCAGAAAAACAATTCAAAGATTCTTTTTTAAAAGGTTTAAATGCGTGATGCTAAAGGAAAATATTGAAATCATTTCACATCATGAGATAATATTAATTCATGTTCAAAATTCTGCCTTTTGGCACTTCTGCATGCCAATTAACATAGGAACAGTTGTTTAATTAATCATTTAATTAAAATTTTAATAATTTAGAAGTCTTTCCAGTTCAAAGGATCCCATGCATTGTCCGGCCATTGATGAGTAGGATCTTAGTAGCAACTCAAACCAATAAGCCTTTTTATGGCTTAACTAAGGATGTAAGAGGTGTCCCACAAGGCAGTACAAAGGATGCAGCTCTCATAAGATCCAGAAATTTCACTCCCAAGGATAGTCTGAGAAAGTAAAGGTCTTCATTATACAAGTGGAAACAACAATTCAAAGGAAAATATTGAAATCAATTCATATCATGAGATTATATTAATTCATTTTCCTATTGTTGGGGAGGAAGAAATTTTTCTCTACCCTTCTAGGTTCTTCTGGCTGGTCTAATAATTAAATTGACATGAGCTCGATTAACAAGAGAAAATCGAACAAATTTTAATAACATGTATACATGAGCGAGACCCAGGAAAACTGAGTAACTTACCAAAATGGCCCAAGCCCTCACCTTAAGTACCATCCTCAGTTAAAGGCAAAAGAGGATGTTGAGGATGCTGAGAGTCATTATGGGAGGTGACCAGGAAAAGCACAGTAAACAAGGGTGATTGTGATGCATATTTAAGGCTTTGCCTTCTCCACTGATAAGAGTTTCTAGAGATTTGGTCATCTTCCTCTTCCATAGACAGAGCGGGAGACACACATACAAATGGAGATGTCCCTCATAAATGTAAATGTTTTCTACAAAAGGGCAACTCCTAGTGGTTTTTAGAGCCCTTTCCATGTCTGCTGTTTCTCAGGGGGGAAAAAAAATTATTTTTAAACAGCTTAAATTCACTAATATGACAAAGAGACCTGTTTTAGGGTGGCAAATTCTGCTTCCCGACACCATAACATTCAGCATATTGTGGAGATTCTATTTTTCATTCCAGTAAAAATTTTTGTTATATCACCCTCCATACCAAATGTTATGTTATATAAACAAATGTTATTTGATACATAGTCTCAAAATGTTTCTAAAATAAAGTCTGCACAATCCCCAAATACCTAGTGAATATTCTGTTGATCCTGTATATTCATGACTGATGAAGGACCGAGAGGTAAAAGCAAGGCAATTAACCATGTTGTCTGATCTCTGTATAAGCAGACAATGGGGTAACTGAATAGATAGATGTCAAAGCAATCAAATCAAATTTTTAAACAATTGACTAAGATAGCGAAGCATTCAAAACAGTAGACAAGGATCAAATCTGCTAGTGTTTCTGCATTTTGTAGATAAAGCCATAATGGCTCTGATACGTGAAAATACGAACAAAAGCGATAACTTTTTAAAATTTTTTGGCTGAGCCACACAGCATGTGGTATCTTAGTTCCCACGTCCCCTGCAGTGGAAGTGCCCAGTCTTAACCACTGGACCACCAGGGAAGTCCCTTAAGTTACTTTTTAATTATAAATTTCTTTTATATAATAATAGATTATGCTTCTAAAATACTTTATATATGTGGACAAAGAACATCACCTACCATTTTAGTAAACAAAGAATATTGCCTGCTAATACAATAAGCAACATGTTACCCACCATCAAGCCATCAGCCACTGCAGCAGCTCCCCAAGTGGTGCACCCTGAGGGGAATTCAGGATGGAGAAAAACTGGAAACATTCTGTGCTAGATACTGGCTCTAGTAGTTAAGATGCATATCTGAGGAATAATTTCAATGATCCCAGACTCCTGCATCCTCCCATACTTAGAAAAGCACTAAAATCATTCACTTGAGATGTCTGTATTTTGTGATTAGCAGTAATCTTTTGATGTTTGACTACATGGTTTTTTTTCAGCAAAAACTCCTCTATATTATAGCTCCTCCCTTACCCCTTTGAAACAGTTCTTCAGTGCTATCTGAGAGGTGTCTCCCAGGCTATAGTGCTCTGTATGGTCCCTGAATAAAACATAACTCACAATTTTTAGGTTGTGCATTTTTCTTCAGTTGACATATATGTCAGGTACTGTGCCCAAGCATTAATCTGGGTCTACAGCTATGTAGAGACGTAAAGACAAAACGTTTTATAGTATTTGTTTTGCATGTCATGCCTTTTCTGCTTTTTCTTTGATTCATTTCAAAATCTCATTACCGATTTATTCAAGTTCCATAGACTCCATAATCTAATCTAAATTCTAAATTATTATTTTAATACAACAGTGATACCTACTCATTGAATAAATGTCAAAGTATGAACTTGTACATGGTAAGAAGTTAAAAAGTTAAAGTTCCTGTGTTTAAGTTTCTTTGCCTTTCTGTCAATTCTACAAGCTAATATTTAATAGTTAAATATTGTTAACTATTTTATATGTATTCTTACAAAGTTTCCTTTCCTTGTTTCGCTTTCTCTTCCTCTCTCTCTATATATGTCTATATATACATACAATATACAAATATATAGTTTTGTTTGTTTTTATTAGTGTTGTTGCTTTATAAAATGTTACAAATGACTGCTTTTCTCATTGAAGCATAACCAGAATGACTCAAGAAAACTAGGTTGATACTGGGATTCTGTTAAATTAAGATGATAGTTAAGTACTTAGGGCACCTATAGGCCTTCTAGGATGCAATCAGTGGTTGTCTTTTATAAAAGTAAATGCCTACAGTTTTCTTCTGAAGTCTTAGCAACCCCTTATCCATCTTCTTTATAAATGTTGATGGCTTTAGGGTTCTGTCCTTGGTCCTTATATCTTTTTTCTTTCCATACTCTCCCTGGGTGATTTCATTCACCTACATTTTCTTTCATGTTTGATTCAAATAATGGTGCTATTAAAATATTTAATTTTATGTAAATAATAATCTATAATTGGCACTGACCAAAGGAAATTGATCATAGAGAAAGCCAGGGTTCCATGAAGGGAGCAAGGGTGACTGAAGTAGCAGAAAGGAGGCACTTGGGGGACTCAGGGCACAAGTATTTCTATTTCAATTTTCCTTCAACTGATACAGCTGAATAATGTGGGATAAGTTAAAATTATTCTGTACATTGAAGTGGTTTTTTGGACATATACTATTTGTTATGTTAAAGCAATTCCTTTTTATCACTAAGTTTTTGAATCATGAATTATTTCATTCAACAAATATTTATTGAGCACATACTAAATAGCAGGCACAGTTCTAGGTGCTTGAAATACATCAGTAACCAAAACAGACAAAGATCTCTGCTGTCATAGAATTTAAACTTTAGTGGGATGGGAAGAAGGAAGGCAAACAATTCACAATAAACATAATAAATAATTAAATCATATGGTATGTTAGAAAGTAAGTGCTATATAATAAAAAAGAGAACCTAAACCAGGCTAAGGGAGTTCGGAGGGTCAGGGGAAGGAGAGTGGATTTCCGTTTTAAGTAGAGTGGTCAGGATAGGCCTCACTGGAATTTTCTGGAGCAAGCACTTGAAGGACTTGCAAGTGTTCGCATTATGAATGTTGGGAGGTGGGTGTGTTCCAGGCAGAGGAGTCAGTCAGTGAAAAGACACGAAGAGAAGTTCACCTGGCATGTTTGAGGAAAAGAGAGGAGACCCAGATATATCAAATGCCCGTATTACTTTATAAAGTCAAGCTTATGTTTTTTAAAGGAATCTTTTGTTATTTTTTTAAGAAGATGTTGGGAGTAGGAGTTTATTAATTAATTTATTTTTGCTGTGTTGCGTCTTCGTTTCTGTGCGAGGGCTTTCTCTAGTTGTGGCAAGCGGGGGCCACTCTTCATCGCGGTGCGCGGGCCTCTCACCGTCGCGGCCTCTCTTGTTGCGGAGCACAGGCTCCAGACGCGCATGCTCAGTAGTTGTGGCTCACGGGCCTAGTTGCTCCGCGGCACGTGGGATCTTCCCAGACCAGGGCTCGAACCCGTGTCCCTTGCATCGGCAGGCAGACTCTCAACCACTGCGCCACCAGGGAAGCCAAGCTTATGTTTTTTAAACTTTAAATTGTTATATAAAATTTATACTCATATGGGCTTCCCTGGTGGCGCAGTGGTTGAGAGTCTGCCTGCCGATGCAGGAGACACGGGTTCGTGCCCCGGTCCGGGAAGATCCCACGTGCCGCAGAGCGGCTGGGCCCGTGAGCCATGGCCGCTGACCCTGCGCGTCCGGAGCCTGTGCTCCGCAACGGGAGAGGCCACAGCAGGGAGAGGCCCGCATACCGCAAAAAAAAAAAAAAAAAAAAAAAAAAAAAAATTTATACTCATAGATTTTCTGTTGTTTATCCATGCTTGCATTCCTGGTATAAATTTTTTCTTGACTGTGATATAATATTATTCTCTGTATAAATTGATGGATCCAACTTTTTCATATTTTATTTAGAGTTTTTTAAATCTAAATACATAAAATAATTTATCTGTGATTTGTTTATATTCCCCTCACAAAATTGTTTCTCAAGGTTATTCTAGCATCATAAGATGATCCATAGTTTACACTCCTATTCTAGTCTCTCAAATACTCTTTTATAAGTTAAAAACAGTTTACTACTTGCCTGGGACATTGAGAAAATTAGGAAGGGGATGGTAGATAGAGATACTTTATTATTAATTCAATTTTTCTGTTTGTCTATTTAAGTTAACTCTTTTGTTGGCACTATATGCATTTTTAAAGTTTTTCCAATTGTATTGAGAAATTATTGGCATATATCTCTGTATAAGTTTAAGGCATACAGCATGATGGTTTCATTTACATATATTGTGAAATGATTACCACAATAGGTTCAGCTAACATCCATCTTCTCATATAGATAACAATAAAAAGAAAAGAGTAAAAGAAAAGAGTTCTCCTTGTGATGAGCACTCTTAGGATTTACTCTCCTAACAACTTTTCTACATCTCATACAGCAGTGTTAGGTGTAGTCATCATGTTGTACCTTACATTCCCTAGTGCTTATTTGTCTTCTAACTCCAAGTTTGTACCGTGTGACCACCTTCCTCCAACTCCTTGCAGCACACTTGCCTCTGATAAGCACAAGTCTGATCTCTTTTTCCATGTGTTGGGTTTTGGTTTTTGTTTTTAGATCCCACAGGCAAGTGAGGTCATACAGTCTTTCTCTGTCTGATTTATTGCACTTAGCATAATGCCTTCAAGGTCTATCCATGTTGTTGCAAATGGCAAAATTTCAGTTTTTTATGGTTGAGTAATATAGCATCATATATTACTCAACCATAATTAATATGCTTTGACTTCTTTTATGTGCTTACTACAGGATTTTCCCATGGGGTTACCGTGAGGTTTACATAAAATATCTTAAACTTTTAATGCCCTGTTTTAAAATGATAACAACTTAACTTCAATAGAATTTGTACACTTTACACTTTTAGTTGGTTTCCTCTTCACATTTTAGGTTATTGCTGTTACAATTTACATTTTTTATTGTTTTTTAATTGTGTAACTAATAACAGGTTATTGTATTTATGGTTATTTTAGCCACACTCATTTTTTTTTTAAATGAGAGTTGTGAGTTATGCATCACAGGGTCTATACAGCTTACTGTTTCAGGACCTGAACCAGGCCTGAGGTTGCATTGAATTCCCTGGTCCAGTGAGGCCACCGGTTTTGCTCTGCAGATGGGGGAAGCCACTGGCTGTGTTCTCTTTCAAGCGCCACTGTATGTAGGGCTATCGAATGGGCTATATTGCTTCCCTGGTTGGACAGGCTGAAGACTACATTCAGAGATGAGTGGGGCTATGAATTAGGTGCCCTGCTGAGGCACAGTTGGAGAAGCATCTCTAAAACTGGTAATGCTCTTTGTTGTCTTTAGTCAAGCCAACCCACCCCCCAAGCTCCCTGGCCAAACAGGGCCACTAGCGTTGTTCCGCAAACTGTCAGCTCTGTCTGCTCTTCTCTTGTCTTGAGCACTGCTGGGCTGCACAGCTTTCAGGTGTATTCACCAGCCTTTCTCTCAGATGGGGCCAGAAGATACTCTCCACAGTGGGTGAGGCTGTTTCTTGGCCCCCTTGCCTGGGTAGGAGTGGGAGGGCCACTGCAGGCTACACAATTCCCTAAACAGTTTCTCCAGTTTAGAGGGGCCAGAAGCTACCCTCAGCTTTGGCTACAAATGAATCCCCCGCCTATGCGTACACTGAAAGCCTCCACGTCTAGCACTGCCTTTCCTTTTCGGGTGATTAGCTTTGTCCACCCACCTCTTGGCTTGAGTGCCGCTGGGCCACACAGCTTCCAGGAGTTGTCACCAGTCCTTCTGGTCAGATGGGACTGGGAAGCGCTCTCCAGAGGGGATGGGATTGTGACTCAGCACCTTGCCTGGGGGTGAGCAAACCATGTTCTGCGTCTGACAAAACTCCTTGTTTGAGGATCCAAATCAGGTAGATCTGCACCCCCCTGAGTTCCTCCAGAGCATACCCCTGATTAGTTCTGCAGATGAGCAAAGCCACTGGTTGGAATTACTACTTGGGCACTGCAGGTATGAACTCAGTCTGCCAAGATCCCCGTGATGGTTTTTGCAAGCCTTCTTTGTCACTGTCAGATTCCCAGTGACTGAGCCCTGCAAATTCTTAGTGTGAGGTCAGAGTAGGGGCTTCTGCAAAGTGACCCACAATGGGGGGGGGGGGGAGCTGCTTGTACCTCCTGGATTCTCTTCTTCCACTGGATGAACCAGTGGCTCAGGGAAGACCTCTCTGTGTGATGCTGTGCTGTCCTGGGTGGGGGGAAGTGCAGTCAACATGTAACTGCTTCTGTTACCCTTGTAATGCAGTCTGTCTTGGTCTCTGGGGGTGGGGGGTTACTTCAGCCTCACTCTCCTACCCCAGGATTCTTTCAGTGGTGTCTTGTTCTTGAATAGATGTTAGTTGTTCTTCTTGTAAGGGTAAGTGAAGTCAGGAATGACTTACGTTGCCATCTCAGTGTCATCATTCTCCTAAGTTAACTGTTTCTTATTGAGTAAATTTTGGTAATTCATTTCTTTTAAATTTTTCTGATTTTTTAGTGTGTTGCAATAAGTTTGTTAGTATTATTTTTAATTTAAAATTTTAGATTATACTTATAGATATAAGTACTTCTCCATAATATTGTGTGTTTCAACCTTTTCTCTCTCTTTTCTAATCAGTTTTGCTAAACATTTGTCTACTAGTCCTTTCAGAGAATCAAGTTTTGATATTGTTGGCGATGTACTTTTTGCTTTTTTGTGAATTTTCTTTTCCCACATTATTTATATATTTCTTCTACTTGTTTTTGTTCCTAGCTTTTGGGTTTGAACAACTACGATTATATTTTAGTTTGTAAATTGCTTCAAGACTATAATTTACTCTATAAGTACAGCTGTAGTAGCAAACTACTAACAACCTCAGTCTCAAGCAATATAACAGGTAGAGAGTCCCAAGCTCACAGGGAATTCCAAGAAACCCCTGCATTAGCTGTGTGACCTTCTGAGAGTTGTGACTTCCATTTTACTCTGTCTTCCAAATTACATACATGTCCCTCTTATTGGCAAACTCTAAGAATCTACAAGGAAAGAGATTCTTGGAAATGCAGTGCTCACCCTTACAAGGAAACAGTCATGATAGCATATTGAACACAGCCAATCCAGCACATAGCATTCCTATCCATAATTGAATTTTTTATGAGTTCCTTTGTGTATGTGTGATATTTTCGTTAGATTTATTATTATGGTTACACTGATTTTACAAAATGAATTGGGAAGATTTTATATTTTACTAAATTTTTGGCTAGTATGAATACATCTCCTTGGACATATCTCTTCTTTGAAAGATTGAAATGAATTAGCTTGTAAAGCCATCCGGGCCCAATAATCTTTCAGAGGTAGTTCTTTCACATTATTTCCAAGAGCTTTTAAAAATTCTTCCCATCTAGGTTTTCTTCTTCATCTTTATTTGCTTTGGAAAAAAATTTTTTTCAGAGACTATTTTTTATTTTAACAAAATTTTAAACCAGGGTTGTGCATACTAAAGCTGTATTTATATAATACTTTAAAAATCTGTTTTCTAGCTATGCTTGTAATAAACAGCCTTGCTGCACAACTAACCATCCAATAATCTCAGTTGCTCACAACAGCCTTTATTTCTCACTCATAATACACTTCAGCAATTGCAGTTTGCTCCAGTCTACTTGACTCTGTTTGACTTTGTTCCATGTGTCTTCTCATTCTGGGACCTTGCCTGAAGGAGCAAACCTTATATGGAACACACCTATTCTGTTAGAAAAAGGGAAGACAGGAGGCCAACGCAATTGAAAATAAAACTTCTGTTTAGATGTGGTGTGTGTCACATCATTTACTTTTCATTGTCCAAAACAAATCAGACCCAGGTGTGGTTCTTCTTGATCTGAAGACCTGGAGGAGGAGAGGTGGGAACCCAACCTTCCACACATGCCCACAACACAAATCCAATGTATAATGGTGGAATAGGAACAAGACAACTATAATAAACAATGCCATTCGGAGCAGTCAGTCGTCCAAAGCACTTCTGAAATCTCACTGAGCTAACTTGTAATGTGTTCCTGTGCTCAGTGAGGAAATGTTAGTTAGAGGCCATAGTTCTCCTTAAAAGTACTGCCCTTGTCATTTGTTCTCCATGGCTTCTGAGTCCCCCCACTCTTTAATTAATGTTTCCTTTTTCAGTATCACCCTTGGCCACATATGAAATGGAAATTTTGGTGCCTAAAATAGTTTGTCAGTTTAATCAGACTGGTGGTACTTAAAAAATTATTTGCTTCCAATCCATTCTGTGTATTAATAGGCACATGCACAGTTCTTTTCAAGACATGCCTTGCTCTTTAGATTTAATCATAGGTACTTTGAGCTTATCAGATACCTGTGAGATTATGCTTTTGATCTGTTTCCCCAGAGATATGTTGTCCAACTTAAAGGATCTGATGGGGGACTGGCAAATTAACTAAATCTGAGTTTAAAACAAAAGATGTGGTGGCCGTGCCCTCACTTTGTTCACTGAAGTTGCTCAAAACATTTTTTTGTTTTGTTGCTCGCATTTACCAATTAGAGAAGGGAAAACAATATATCTCTAAATCCTGCAAGTTCTGGAATTTCTGAGCTTTTTTTCTTTTCTTTTCTTTTCTTTTCTTTTTTTTTTTTTTTTTTTGGTCTCTTCTTGAAAATGAGCCAGCTTTCTCCTAACTCATCTCCTCCTTGGCACACCCCTTATAAAATGCAGCTAATACCAACAAACGCATACTAATAACATTCTATTTTAAAAAACCCTCTCCCAGAACCACAGGTTCATTAGATTCAGTATCTGTTTTTTTTGTTTGTTTGTTTGTTGTTGTTTTTTTGCGGTACACGGGCCTCTCACTGTTGTGGCCTCTCCCGTTGCGGAGCACAGGCTCCGGACGCGCAGGCTCAGCGGCCATGGCTCACGGGCCAGCCGCTCCGCGGCATGTGGGATCTTCCCGCACGGGGGCACGAACCCGTGTCCCCTGCATCGGCAAGCGGACTCTCAACCACTGCGCCACCAGGGAAGCCCCAGTATCTGTTTTTTAAATGATTTCAGGTGACAGTTTTATCAAATATTTCACCACTGTATAATGTTGGTTGCCATTTTCCAGTCTCTACTAACATTTTGCTGTTCATACACTATCTGATCCCAAGCTAATGCCATATGTGTTAGTTTTTGTTGCTGTTGTTGATGGTGGTTTTTTTTAAATGACAGAACCCACTTGTGTCAATTTCCCTGTTAGTTAGACTCATGTCATAACAAGCATGTTTCATGTAGCTTCTCATTCCGGAAGCCAGACTGAAGGAGTAGATCCTATGCAGAACATTTTCAAAGCAAAGGGAAAGGGCAAGAATATGAATCAAACCAAACAATCATATTTAAAACTGTTTTTCAGACATGGAGAATGGTTTACTTTGTGAAAGACCCAGCTCTTAAACTTATTTATATATTCTACTGATTTTTTTCTATTTCTTAATTTGCTAAATTTGGTTTCAACTCTGTTATAGTCTTCTGCATGTATCAATTTGCTTTGTTTTTCTATTTCTAGCTTTTTAGATTAATGCTCAATTAATATTTCCCCCTGTTTTGAATAAGAAAAGGACCTCACTAATTACAAAGTGATGCTGTATTCAGCCTCTGTCCTATTGTTGCTCCTCAGTGTTAGAGATTTTCCCCAGTTGCTCCTCAGCTTTGAAAGTTGCTGTCTGTTTTCTGTATGACTTCCAGTCCAGCTGCTTTCAAATTTATACTGTTTCATAGTGTTAAAAAAAAAAAAGAGAGTGATAAGCTCTATCCCTGTTCATTGAGGACTTTACTCCTTGCTCTACAAATTAGAGTGTATTTAAGATGTTCTAAAAAGGTATACCTTTATTATTTTGAAGTGATGCAGCATTTTCAAAGAGAGAATATTCTTTGTGTCTCCCTTCATTATATCTAGTTGAAATTCTTGAGTTTTTTTTAAAAGCATCTTTCTTTAGTTTCAATTCATATCCAGAAACTCCCTCTTTGAGATTCCCTTTGGTAATTGCAGTGGGATTCAAAAAGGAGGAGTTAATTGCCTGTGTTCACATCATTATCTACCCAGGAATCTTCCCCTGAGGATACTCTATACATGGATAGTATATGGCAGGATTTGAGCTATGTGTAATATATTGATGTTTTTGGGAGGCAGAGTCTTCACTGGTTGGGTTGGGTGATACAAATATGCAGTGTTGGAAGTGAAAGAAGTTAAAAAATGTAAAGAGAACACCCTAATGTTGCAGTGAAATTGGAAGTATCAGAATTAGCTCATTTTAAAAATGTATAATTTAAATATATGTACATATTAAATTCATGAAATTCCACTGAAAGGGCCTAGAAGTAAAGACACACATAGCAATGAGCACATCTAGAAGTAAGGTCTCAGTTTCTAAATATCATTCTGCACTGAAAAGAATCAGTGTTTCTGAAATGGCTAAACCTAGGTCTGAGACAAAGAAAATACAAGATGAACTTGGAAATATCTTGTGCCAGAAGTGATCAAAAAGAGATAGGGACATAGCAAAGGGAAATAGCTAGCTTGAAAGGTTTCCAACTTGCTAAATATGGGGAATTTCAAACTTGAAAATTAAGAATGACAGTAATGTAGTAATATAGTATAACAGTAAATAGAATAAGAATACATATGTCCATACTCATAATAAATAAAGCAATAAATATGAAAGAAGAAAAAGATCTTTCTTATAGTAAAAGGCCAAATACTGAATGTACTTGGAATGGGGATTTATAAAATTACCATCTTGCAAATAGCAGAGTAGTAATTAATTTGAGTAAGATAATCTATGGTTTCTAAAACTAGTAGTTAAAATTTTTTCCAGTACTTGTTATGAAAAATTTCAAACATACAGAAAAGTTTCAGGAATTTTCTAGTGAATGCTTATATACTCACCGTTTAGATTCAACCATTAACATTTTACTACCCTTGTTTTATCAGAGATCAACACCTTTCCACCATTCTACTTGTCATAAATCCATCTTATTTTATTGAAGCATTTCAAAACAAATTTTATACATCCGTGCATTTTCCCCCTAAACACTTCAGCATACATACAATTCATTGGAATTAAATGTATATTTATAGTTCTTTTTTTTTCTTTTGAGGTAAAATTTACATAAAATAAAATTAACAAGTCTTAGATATATCATTTGATGAGTTTTGAAACAATTGTGTAACCCAACCACCTGCCAAGATACAAAACGTTACCAGAGGGCTTCCCTAGTGGCGCAGTGGTTGAGAGTCTGCCTGCCGATGCAGGGGACACGGGTTCGTGCCCCGGTACGGGAAGATCCCACATGCCGCAGAGCGGCTGGGCCCGTGAGCCATGGCCGCTGAGCCTGCACATCTGGAGCCTGTGCTCCACAACGGGAGAGGCCACAACAGTGAGAGGCCCGTGTACCGCAAAAAAAAAACGTTACCAGAAAACATCACTCCAGAAAATTGCCTCTTCCCAGGTAATACCTATATCACCCCTCCAAGGCAACCATTGTTCTTATTTTCTCCAGCATACATCAAATTTTACTTCTCTAAAACTTTATAAGAATTAAATCATACAGTAGTACTCTTTTATTAAGACTTCTTTCACTCAGAATAATACTTTTAAAATTCATCCATGTTAGAGGAGTAGTTCATTTCTTTTTATTACTGAAGAGTATTCTTTTGTATGAATATAAGTATACAATCATTATCCATACTCCTACTGATAGATACTTAGGCTATTTCTAGTTTTGACTATTATGAATACATTTGCTATAAACATTCTTTCACATTTATTTTTATTGACATATCTTTTCATTTCTCTTGGGTAAATTTTTAGGAATAGTATTTCTGCACCACATAGTAGGCATATACTTAGTTTTATAGGAAACTGAATAACATTTTTCAAAGGGATCTGGTGTCAAAGTCTGTGCTCTTAACTACTGTGCTGTACAGTTGAAATGGGACTTGCAGGAAAAATAGGATTTTCCACATAGAAAATCAAGGGAAAGATATTTCCGATAAAGAAAGCAAAGCGTACACTCGTGAAGTTTATTCATGAGAGGGAATTGAGGCATGTGTTTGATGAGATTTTGAAGGTAATTAAGTTATGTCCTGGAGATCTGCTTGATCACAATGATAAAGATTTATGGCTGGGCTTCCCTGGTGGCGCAGTGGTTAGGAATCCTCCTGCCAATGCGGGGGACATGGGTTCGAGCCCTGGTCCGGGAGGGTCCCACATGCCGCGGAGCAACTAAGCCCGTGTGCCACAACTGCTGAGCCTGCGCTCTAGAGCCCTTGAGCCACAACTGCTGAGCCCACGTGCCACAGCTACTGAAGCCCGCGTGCCTAGAGCCCGTGCTCCACAGCGAGAGAAGCCACCACAGTGAGAGGCCCGTGCACCGCAACGAGGAGTAGCCCCCACTCGCTGCAACTAGAGAAAGCCCGCGCACAGCAACGAAGACCCAATGCAGCCAAAAATAAATTAAATAAATAAAAATTAAAAAAACAAAAAAAGATTTATGGCTTAATGCCATAAAAGATGGTAACTCATAGGAGTTTGGGGAGGGAGGAAGAAATCATTCATTCATTGATTCATTCTCTACAGTAAACATTTGCTGAATACTAAGCATGTTCAAACACCTCAGTGATCTTTGTGGTGTTTTAAGAAGATGTGCTAAAGTTTTGAGACAGCACGATGTCAGGAAAGGAAAGGACATCTTTGAGAAACACTGAAAAGACAATTCCAAAGGACTTTTTAGTTAATTGAATTTATCTTCCTGAAAGAGAGTAAGAACTTAACAGTAGTCAAAGCCTGAATAATTGGGAAATTTCTATTGCTTTTAACCACAATAGGGAAGTTAAAAGACAATCAAGTTAGGGTTACGAAGCTGGAAGCAGAACGTTTTTGAAGGCACACTTTCTAGGGAACCCAGTACTTCTGTTACAATATCAAGTACAAAGTTCTAAATGTAACAGAATTTGTGTTCTTGGCTTTTACATAGAAAAGACCTTAGACTACTTAAACAAACATAGGGCTATTTTAATTCTAAGTTGGTATGCCACGTCTTAGTTATATTTATAAGTTCTGTCAAATAATTTCTTAGAAGAGTTTTGTTTGTTGTAGGAAATATAGCCAAGAAGTTCAGATTTCCTTTGAAAGTAACAATATTTAGGGATTTAAACATTGATTTCAGGGCTTTTGAAATTTAATAATGCATACATATTGGTGCTTTTTTGTATTTAAGCCAAACTAATTTGCAGAACTTAAAGTTGGAGGGAGATATAATAGCGTATCTTTCAAGGGAAAGCAGTGTACAATCATATTTAATAATATGTTATTATAATGTTATGCCAATAAAGCACTTAGAGATGCGTGTAAAACACGAGAATTCAGAGTGAATCAGAAGAGAATCTACAGTTTTAGAAAAGCCCTACCAGCAATCTTTCTCTTCCATTACTTTCATACAACCTTACCCTGAGTCTAGTTGTCACATTGTAATCTGTTAGTTATTTGCACATGCTTCTCTTGTGAGTAATATTTGAGCATTATATTTCCAGCCCAGCTAAGTAGATTTTTATATTAAAGTAAGTTCTGCTTTTTTTTTCATCATTTAGATTCTCTTTATATTTGATAACACTGGGGACCACCATTTAATGGTCCCTCTCCACCTCCCTGCACACCTCTGTCAATCTCTGATTATGAAAGGTATGATAAAAGTCACAATGTGAAATAATAGCACGACAGGAATAAATTGGAGGTCCTAGGGAGATTCAATTGGAAGATAGTACTAATTCAAGAATAAAGTGAGGGGTGCTGAATAAGTAAGTTACTGTCACAAAAATGATGTAAAACCAAATCATTCCCAAGCTCAATGGCTTAAAACTATGATTACTATCCTCATCACATATCTATGGAGTGGTCAGGAATTACCTTATCTAAACTGGCCTGGCTCTACTGGTTCTAAGCCTCATTCAGGGCTGCTCCACATGTCTCTCACCTGCCTTGGACCATTAACTTCCAAGGCATGTTCTTTTCATGGCAAAAGGGCCAACAGAAACTTGATGCCTCTTAAGGACAGAATTAGAACTGGCACATTATCACAACTGCCCACATTCTATCAGTCAAAGCAAGTCACTTGGCCAAGCCCCATATAATGAGGCAGCGATGTTTATTTCTCCCATAATGTTGGGGAAAGGACTAAATATCATGAACAATAATCTATAAAACCCAAGCACTTAAGCAATCTAAAATATTTTCTGTAACTAGACTTCTCTTTTTTGAGTTTCACACCTATACATTTCCATACCTAGCTGTCCCCCAGGTACCTCATCTTCTCAGTCTTTGACAATTCCTGTTTTGCCCAATGGCATGTTTTAAGTACCTTTTATGTGCAGGCACAGCCTCACCCAGTCCCTGAGTCATCAATAATGAAGAAGGCAATTTATTAGTCATTCCATTTATATTAAGTCTTGCTGTAGAAAGTGAATATCATTGTGCCTGGGCTGGGACTGTAGGCTTGCTGAGCATTGACCTTTTTTTCTCCAAAAAATGTTTGCATGGAGGTGAGTATCTTGTAAACTAGGATTCTGTATCAATTTTCCTAAGTTCCAGAAAAGAGGTAGCAATAAGTTATAAAGGATGCATTGTGTAGAATGGACATTTTAACAAGATTAATTTCAATCCATGAACACAGAATACCTTTTCATTTATTTATGCCTTCTTCAATTTCTTTCATCAATGTCTCATAGTTTTCAGTGTACAGACCTTTCACTTCTTTGATTACGTTTATTCTTAAGTATTTTATTATTTTTGATGCTGTTGTAAATGGGATTGTTTTAAATTTCTTTTTTGGATAGTTTGTTGATAGTATGTATGAATGCAGCTGATTTTTGTATATTAATTTTGTATCCTGCAATGTTACTAAATTCATTTATTAGTTCTAATATATTTTTGGTGGAATCTTTAGGGTTTTCTACATAAGATTATTTCATCTGAAAACAGAGACAGTTGAACTTCTTCCTTTCTCATTTGGATGCTTTATATTTATTTTTCTTGCCTGATTGCTTTGACCTGAACTTCCAGTACCATATTGAATAGGAGTGGTAAAAGAAGGCATCTTTACCTTGTTTCTTACCTTAGATAAAGAGATTCCTCTTTTTACCATTAAATATGATGTGAACTGTTGGTTTGTCATATATGGTCTTTATTATGTTGAGGTATATTTCTTCTGTACCTAATTTATTGAGAGTTTTTATTATGAATGATGTCAAATTTTGTCAAATGCTTTTTCTGCATCTATTGAGATAATTGTATGATTTTTATTCTTAATTCTGTTAATGTAGTGTGTCACATTTATTGATTTGGTATTTTGAAACATCCTTGCATCTCAGGGATAAATCAGTCTTAATTATGATGTATGATTTTTTAAAGGTACCATTGGATTCAGTTTGCTAGTATTTTGTTGAGAATTTTTACATCTATGTTCATCAGGGTCTCAAGAAAGCTGGAAATATATAAAAATACATATATACATATGTATAAATGTATATATATATATATACACATATATATACATTTCTATACAACCAAACAACATAAATGAAATTAAAAGTCAATGAAAAATAAAGAATACATTGTTAGTACAATGACAAGGAAAGAAACCATTCTCATTCTCATTCATTTAAGCAGTAAATATATATTGAGAATCTAGCTTGTGCTAGGCACTTTTCTAAATTCTAGACTTCAGAGAGCTGAGAACGAAGCATTTAGACAAGAAGTGGATCTTGAATCTGGGAATAAAAGGAAAAAAAAATGACAGTGTCATTAGTAAAATAATTATTTGTTTTGATTTTTCAACTGTAACACATCTGTTCTGCAGCAAGCTATATATTACTCCATATCCAAGTCCACAACATCTAAGTGCAGATTAGAAAAAAGTAATATCTATCTAAAATATCAAATTCATGCTCATCTTTGCATATTAAGGATTTATTTAATTATTTTAATTGATGGTAATAAAATGTTCCTATATACTTTAACTTAGAATATTGGTGTTTTATAATATGCTCAATGCATATTTGAAATGTCTATGTATTAAATCATAAGTAAATCTTGCTTTATCTTTCCATTTTTAAAGTCAAAAGTTATCTCTGATTGCTTTAGAAATAACGAATTGAAAGGTACAACCAACTGTGTTTTACAGGAAAATGTATACTGTTCAGATAAAAAGTAAATATAATATACTTTATTCCCTGTTTTAAACCTTATGCTAAAGGTTGAGTACATTTTTCTCTTCATTCTTAAGGATGATTACTATACTCCAGGGTACAAAATTGGGAAAGTAGGTACATATACACATAAATATATAGACCAATAAACCCATCAGTAATAAGAATTACCCTTTGCTTTCAAAAGAACAGTCATTCATGGAATAAAAATAAAGTAACTTGCACTCTGTAAATAACTGGATACATTTAATAGTTGCTTAATTTGTGGTTTGCAAAAGCTTGGCTTAGGCAATTAGAAGGAATAATTAGCTGCAGCATCAAAAATGGCATTTTTATTTTGTGGTACTTTGTCTTTCTAAAGAAATGATTAAATATATTGCATTTAAAGTGGTAGTGCAAAAATATGCCAACCTCACTATATTTAATTAGTAAAAATGTATTATTTTATAATAATATTAGTTTAAAAAGTAAAATATACCTTTCAATTAAAAACTATCATTCTAGCAGAAAGCTTTTTCTGCTTCATAAAAATAGTTCTTAAATATAGTTCTTTAATATAATGGGAAGTGAGCTAAATAAATAAATTTGATAAGGCATTTCACCATTTAAAAATAATTTACTCAAAAAATTTTAAATTTTAATTTTGTAGTTAAAAATTGATTAGGACGATCACTAATTTGCATTAAAACTGGCTCATTATCATACCAGCTGCTGAAAAATTTGTGAAACAAGTTTCATGTTGGCAAGCAGAACTACAGGCTGTCTTAGATGTAAAAATATCTGCAGGCATGAAAGATGTTCTATGCAATTAGAGAAGAAGTACAGACCCAGATTTCGGATGATTTCTCTTGTGGATGATTTTCATTCTCAGTGAAGATGGGAAGTTACAAGGAAAGGTTGCCTGGCAAAAGTGGTCATCCTGCAACTAAACTGACCTATTCTCAAATAAAAGTATTATTATAGTTAAAGGTATTATATAGTTATTATTAAAGGTATTATTATAGTTAAAGGATCATATAAGCGTAATGAATTGGCTTGCTCCCAGATGTAGATTTGCATTAAACACTTTTCATAATAAACTGGAATCAATGGGTGTTTCAGAATTTATTTCTAAATCTTTATATTATTTATTTCTGAGAGAGTCAAGAATTTTGAAAAATCTCCACATAGTTCCACTCGAATTATTTTCCACAAGACAGTGAAATAGTCAAAGATTAAAATATCTTTATCTACAAAACTTCTGTTTTTTAATTTTTATTTTTAATATTTTTAATTTTTTAATTTTTTGCTTTCAAATTTTGGCAGGCCAAAAACAAACAAATAAGAAAAGCCACAAGGAAATAGTTTTGTAGATGCACCTTATTGTCAATTTTATAGAGGCTACTAAAGGTGATCTTTTTAGAAGAAAAATATTATAAAATTATCCAACAAACTCAGATTTTGGAAAAGCAAATGCTTCAAAAGTATATTTAAACTGGACTAATGTTGCATGAAGTTCTACAAAAATTTATCACTAATCATTTTGCCCTATGTCCTAAATATCTTCAATCTATCATGTATAGTTGCTAACGTGCTTATTTTTTTAGCTAGAAAAACTCTGGTTTCCATTACATTGAAATTTAAATATTAATGTAAAGTTGTCTGTAGTCTGAGCTTTATATAGGCAAAGTGTGGTTATCTCAATAATGCAAGCAAGATTCTTTGCTTCTCTATCAATTAGACATTTTATGTCAAAGTACTTTCTGCATAATTCCTTACCCATTTCAATTTCTTGGATTATGTATCTTCACTAGTATTATGGACTTTAGATCAAAATAACAAAAGAGAAAAATTAAGCTTAACATTAACAAAAGAGAAAAATTAAGCTTAACATAATTAAATGAATTTTCACTTTATAAACTTAAGTCATAATTTGTGTTGAATTTTTTTTTTTTTTTTTTTTTTGTGGTACGCGGGCCTCTCACTGTTACGGCCTCTCCCCTCCCATTGTGGAGCACAGGCTCGGGACGCGCAGGCTCAGCAGCCATGGCTCACGGACCTAGCCGCTCCACGGCATGTTGGATCTTCCCGGACCGGGGCACGAACCTGTGTCCCCTGCATTGGCAGGCGGACTCTCAACCACTGCGCCACCAGGGAAGCCGTGTTGAATTTTTTTTTTTTTTTTTTTTTACTTTAGGACAATGTGTATTCCCCCAGTTGAAATACATATTGCCCTCTATAGGGTACATATTTTCAATTTGTTTTCAGATTTGGAAGCTATATTACCTGGTTTGTTTCACTATAGCTTAAATTATAGAGGTTATTGGATATTTCTATTTTATACTAAAGATTGACATAAACTTTAAGAGAACAAAGGTAATTGTATTTATTGTACTAATTTTCATGTCTTTATGAAAAAAACTGTATCAAAGCACACTGTGTTCACTGTTCCCAGGAATATCCCATTAACTTAAATTCTCATCTCTTTCATGGGGCAGATTTAGGCTTAAACTAAATTTCACTCTTTCCTTCTTTTTTTCACTGGTAGTCTCTTTTTTTTTTTTGATTGAATATTTGCATCAAGAATGTAAAGAATATTAAATTCTCTTGCCACAATAACATCATAATTGATGAAAACATTAAGTGAATTAACATTTGTCATCATGCTATTTTATTAAAATAATAATCAGCATTTATTTTCATAAAACATGTTAGATCTCATAAGTTTTTAATCACAGAATACTTAATAGACAAGATAACTAAACAAAACTGGAAATTTTCAGAAAACTTTCTCAAATCTTCATTTAAGAAAACTAACCCAAGAATATTTACTAAGTACTCTGTACAGTTAAGGCAGAGTGATACATGTGATACATGAAATTTGCACCCTATACTCAAGCAATTCACCATCCGTGTGCGAGATAATACAAATATACCTGAAAGGAACAGTAAATGCAATGTTTTGAGTAAGTGCTTTAGCATTACATGACTATTTTAACTGTCACCTCTAGTTGAGTTCTTATAAGAACAAATTAAATGAATTAAACCAAATTAAAACATTAAACCTTCAAAATACATCCAGAAACTGACTACTTCTATCTTCTCTCCTTCCACCTCCCTTATGTAAACCACCATCTATCCCTTGCCTATATTATTCCCATTGCCTCTTAGCTGGTTGACCTAATTCTGGCCTTGTCACTCTTCACTTCATTTCTAATAGTAGCCAAAATAATACTTTGAGAATGGAAGTCAGATCCTGTCACTCCCATGCTTAAAAAACTGAGATGGCTCCCCATTTCATTCACAGTAGAGTCAGATTTCATAAAATAGTCTACAAAGTCTTCCATGATCTGCTCTCCACCACTTAACACACTGCACAAGCTTATGTACAATTCTCCCTTGTCTATCCCCTTTGCTCATTCAGATCCTGCCATGCTGGCTTCCTTCTTGCCTCAAATACCCTCGACATGCTTTACCCTCAGTAGTGACTTTGCAGTGGCTGTTCCCTCTGCCTAGAACACTGTTTCTCCAAATATCTGCAAGTCAAATGTTCTCATCTCCAACTCTGCTCAAGTATTCTTGACCATCCTACCTTAAATTTCACCCTACTCCTCAGCCCTGGCATTCTCAAGTCTCTTTACCTCCCATACCTTGGGAATGATCTCATTCCCAACACTGTTACTGCCTAAAACTGGACACTGGACATATTTTATACACAGATGTTTGTGGATAGTACAACATGGAGATATTATTTATCTGGACAATACAGTAGTAAAAGATTGATATTATAAAATCCAGCTTTGTTACCAGCTTTTAAGTCAGAGTTAGAAAATAAACATGTCTTCTCATATACCCAACACAAGTCTCCATATGCATTGCTGGAAATACATAGAAGTCTCTCTGGTAGGAATACATATTGTTCATTAGAAATAAAACCTTGTAAATGATATTTTATGAAAACAAATTAGGTGATTAATAATCACCCAGGGATAGGAGTGGGGGGGATATTGTTATAAATTTGTTGCCAAGTCCTGTATCCCTCTGAAGGATAGATTTATTAACAATACCACTTAGTGCTTTTGCCATGGTTATTTGTAGCCAAGATCTCCATACATATTTAAATGACCTACTGTAGGCATCTTAACCCAGTGTTGTACTAAAGCAGCCAAACGTGTTCTGTCTACACACAGATGCTGGAAGTACAGAAGGCATGGAAACATGGTGAAAGTATAATACCCTTCCTGATACAACATCAAAAAATTGACAAGTACAGTTGTAATTTTCATTTTGAAAATCAGGCCACTCTTTAATAATTAATGTTAGTTAAAATCCATTGCTAAGAATGTTAGGGTTTATAGAATACTTTGTATAATCAAAAAATGCAAATTGATCAAATGAGCACACATAAAACCAAATAAAGCAATCTATCCCTACAGTAACTTTCCATATTTATACCATTTATATATATATATATATTTTTAAATACTTCTTTATTGGAGTATAATTACTTCACAATACTGTGTTAGTTTCTGTTGCCGAACAAAGCAAATCAGCCATATGCACACACATGTCCCCATATCCCCTCCCTCTTGAGCCTCCCTCCCATCCTCCCTATCCCACCCCTCTAGGTCATTGCAAAGCACCGAGCCGATCTCCCTGTGCTATGCTGCTGCTTCCCACCAGCCAACTATATTACATTCGGTAGTGTATGTATGTCTGCGCTACTCTCACTTCACCCCAGCTTCGCCATCCCACCCCATGTCCTCAAGTCCATTTTCTATGTCTTATCTCTTTATTACTGCCCTGCAACTGGGTTCATCAGTACCATTTTTATTTTCTTTTAGATTCCATATATATGTGTTAGCATACAGTATATGTTTTCTTCTTTCTGACTTACTTCACTCTGTATGACAGACTCCTAGGTCCATCCACCTCACTACAAATAACTCAATTTCGTTTCTTTTTATGGCTGAGTAATATTCCATTGTATATATGTGTATATGTGCCACTTCTTCTTTATCCATTCATCTGTTGATGGACACTTAGGTTGCTTCCATGTCCTGGCTATTGTAAATAGAGCTGCAATGAACATTTTGGTACATGACTCTTTTTGAATTACGGTTTTCTCAGGGTATATGCCCAGTAGTGGGATGACTGGGTCATATGGTAGTTCCATTTTTAGTTTTTTAAGGAATCTCCATACTGTGTTCCATAGTGGTTGTATCAATTTACATTCCCACCAACAGTGCAGGAGGGTTCCCTTTTCACCACACCCTTTCCAGGATTTATTGTTTCTAATTTTTTTTTTTTTTTTTTTTTTTTTTTGCGGTACGCAGGCCTCTCACTGATGTGGCCTCTCCCATTGCGGAGCACAGGCTCCGGACGCGCAGGCTCAGCAGCCATGGCTCACGGGCCTAGCCACTCCACGGCATGTGGGATCTTCCCGGACTGGGGCACGAACCCGTGTTCCCTGCATTGGCAGGCGGACTCTCAACCACTGTGCCACCAGGGAAGCCCTATGTTTTTTGATAATGGCCATTCTGACCTGCGTGAGGTGATACCTCATTGTAGTTTTGATTTGCATTTCTCTAATAATTAGTGATGTTGAGCATCTTTTCATGTGCCTCTTGGCCATCTGTATGTCTTCCTTGATGAAATGTCTATTTAGGTCTTCCACTCATTTTTTAACTGGATTATTTGTTTTTTTAATATTGAGCTGCATGAGCTGCTTGTATATTTTGGAGATTAATCCTTTGTCTGTTGTTTCATTTGCAAATATTTTCTCCCATTCTGAGGGTTGTATTTTTGTCTGGTTTATGGTTTCCCAGCACCACTTATTGAAGAGGCTGTCTTATCTCCATTGTATGTTCTTGCCTCCTTTGTCGTAAATTAGGTGACGATATGTGCGTGGGTTTATCTCTGGGCATTCTATCTTGTAAAACTGATCTATATTTCTGCTTTTGTGCCAGTACAATCCTGTCTTGATTACTGTAGCTTTGTGGTATAGTTTGAAGTTGGGTAGCCTGATTCCTCCAACTTCATTTTTCTTTCTCAGGATTGCTTTGGCTATTCGGGGTCTTTTGTGTTTCCATACGAATTGTAAAATTTTTTATTCTAATTCTGTGAAGAATGCCATTTGTAGTTTGATAGGACTTGCACTGAATCTGTAGGTTGCTTTGGGTAGTATAGTCATTTTCACGATATTGACTCTTCCAATCCAAGAACATGGTATATTTCTCCATCTGTTTATGTCATCTTTGATTTCTTTCATCAGTGTTTTATAGTTTTCTGAGTACAAGTCTTTCGCCTCCTTAGGCAGGTTGATTCCTAGGTATTTTATTCTTTTTGTTGCAGTGGTAAATGGGAGTGTTTCCTTAATTTCTCTTTCTAATTTTTCGTTGTTGGTGTATAGGAATGCCAGAGATTTCTGTGAATTAATTTTGTATCCTGCAGCCTTATGCAATTCATTGATTAGTTCTAGTAGTTTTCTGGTGGCATCTTTAGGATTCTCTTTGTATAGTATCATGTCATCTGCAAACAGTGACAGTTTTACATCCTCTTTTCCAATTTGAATTCCTTTTGTTCCCTTTTCTTCTCTGATTGCTGTGGCTAGGACTTCCAAAACTATGTTGAATAATAGTGGCAAGAGTAGACATCCTTGTCCTGTTCCTGATCTTAGAGGAAATGCTTTCAGTTTTTCACCATTGAGTATCATGCTTGCTGTGGGTCTGTCATATGTGGCCTTTATTATGTTGAGGTAGGTTCTCTCTGTGCCCACTTTCTGGAGAGTTTTTATTATAAATGGCTATTGAATTTTGACAAAAGCTTTTTCTGCATCTATTGAGATGATTATATGGTTTTTATTCCTTAATTTGTTAATGTGGTATATCACATTGATTGATTTGCATATATTGAAGAATCCTTGCATCCCTGGGATAAACCCCACTTGATCATGGTGTATGACCCTTTTAATGTGCTGTTGGATTCTGTTTGCTAGTATTTTGTTCAGGACTTTTGCATCCATGTTCATCAGTTATACCATTTGTATTAAACGTTGCATTTGAAATGATTTACCACACGAGGAAGTAGAGAATATCACTGCAGTAGACTTAATGTAAACTTAAAATGGAGTGATATTGTGTTTGTCAGATTGTGCTGATACTTTTTTTTATTTTATAAATATGTTAAAACATTTTTTTAAATTAAGGCATAAACCCAACCCAACAAATCTGGCACCCATTTATTTTAAAATGCAAATCATGCTTCCAGGCAAATTTGTACAAGTTCAAAAAGTTCAACCAAATATTAGAAAGGATTAAGAAAGCCATAGTTGAGCAAAATTAGTTTAATATCCATATCCTATTATAAGGCATTTATGGGAAACAAAACTAAGATTTCTAAATGGGTTGAAATGTTCAAACATTCTTACGATATGGTTTACTTTCTTCTAAGATATGCATCCTTTTCAGCTTAATGTATGCTCGATATTATGAAATTTATTTATAGTAATAGAAATGCATTCCTTTATTCATTTTTAAGATCATATTTATTCATTGCCTTCTTATACCCTATATTGAATTGTTTTTAGGAATGCAATATGCAGTGGGTATCTGACTTTTTTTCTCTAGACAGTATAAATTTCTTTGAGAGAAATGAGCATTTCTTATACCATGTGATTCTGGTATCACAGAGTTTGAGTGCAGAATCCGGGTCAACAACAACAAAAAGACTTCATTCCTCTAGCTAGCTGATTTCATTTTTTTTAGGGTTTGATAGATGCCGAGACAGAGTGCATCTCTTTCTCTCTCTCTCTGTTTCTGTCTCTCACACACACACACCTAGGAATAAAAGCTTCATAGGTGTAAACTTGAAGTTGCTGTTATCTGAGAGACGCTCACTACTTTGGAATGAAGTCTACCTACACAGGGGTAAGCTTAAACAAGCTGTGCAAAAAGCAATTACATCCACTTGTAATCAGACGACATAGAATTTAGTCAAATTTGAACCCGATCTTGAGCAATGAATGGGATACCAATAGTTGTAGATGGATGGGAATGATATTTCATGCCTGGGGAAACATAAATACATGTGGAGAGATAATTAAGTGACCGACCTCCTTCCTTCCTTCTTTCCTTCCCTCTCTCTCTTTTTCTCCTTTCCTTTCTCCATTCCCTCCCTCTCTCTCTCCTTTTCTTCCTACCTTAAGCATTTTGGGAACAACAACTATAAACCATTATGGATACTGAGCATAGAAATAAAGAGCCCCTGTCCTATCTAGGACCATAGAGTCAAAATGTAATACCTTTACATTTGTTTGATGGAAGTGAAAATGATCTATACAAGAAAAATTTTTTGTGTTCCTCTGAGAATTCAGATGATAGAGCAATTCTAGAAATATATGTTTTTAAAAGAATACATTTTATGGAAGGTGGTTTTAAATCCTTGAGATATATCAACAGCATAAATTATAAATTGCCCTAAATCTATTTAGAACATGACATCTTAGATAAGAAGTAGAAGATAAATAAGTTACTTTTTACAGGAAATCTGTAAATTTGTTTTTAACTATATGATACAATTAATAAATACTAAGTCTTTCTGACTCTACTGCTATGCTACATCATATGCATCTTGAAAATAATGGTTTTAGAACTTTATTAAAAAACTATGTTGCTGATTATTTTTCATATGGCTTAATAATTATCAAATGAAACTTGTGAGTACAAAATCAAATAGAAAGACAAAAAGAGACATTTTTATTTCCAAAAAATGAATAATATGATGAATAAAGGACAGAAAGGTAATGTATAAATAAATTTTAAAATTACACACACATACAAAAACACACAGGGAAAGTGTTCTTACATTGTTAAGAGGACAATCTCACCTTAATGTGATAAAATTTAAATTTCAATTAACTTAATGATTCTGAGAAATTAAATTTATTTTTTGAAACAAGACTTCTTCAAAACAGTGGAATCATTTCTTTTTATATTGCCAACTATGAAACTGTTTACATTTTATAGCCAGAAAATACTGCTGACAGATAATTTAAATGTTAATTTCATAACTCTTTAAGACGAAATGGAGACTGGCATTAAGATTTGAGATATTCAAAGTTACTTCTGTTCAATACACTTTACTTTGTTGTTTTCCCAATTTGATGTTGGGCTATGGCCAAAAGTATTTTTTTCTATTATAAACTGCACTCTTAAAATAAGCATTTTATAATTTTTGCCTCTATTAAAATTGGAAAAAAAAGTTTCTACATGTATTACTCTAATTACTTAAATTACCTTAATTAAATTAGGATAATAAAGTGAAAACATTGCAATTATCCATTTTATTTAGCATAGAATTTTTACAATATTGTAATGGATGTTTTATTCCACTTTACATTGTCTGTTTAGACATAACAGTAAAGCAGATTTTTCAGGTTTGAACTGGAGTATTTTTTCTAAAGACTTAAGATAAAAATGGTATTGATTACAGTAGAAATAGGATTATTTATTACAGTGGAAATAGAATTATTCTATTATTTAATGAAGTGGGAGAGGGCAAGTTATAAAACTTACCATCTTTTTTTTGAAGTTGAGTATGATGTTAGCTGTGGTTATCATATATGACCTTTATTATGTTGAGGTAGGTTCCTGCTATGCCCACTTTCTGGAGAATTTTTATCGTAAATGGATGCTGAATTTTGCCAAATGCTTTTTCTGCATCTATTGACATGATCATATTGTTTTTACTCATCAGTTTGTTAATGTGGTGTTGTATCAAAACTTACCATCTTTAATCAAGATTCTGCCATTTTTCTTGAAGTCTTGAAATTCTTTGGTTAATTTCCACATTTCTAAAGAGGTGATTTTTAACAATTATTGATATTTTTCTCACAGCTCTTATGGAGAAATGGATTTTTATTATCCTTACTGCATCATTCCAGAAATACTATGTTCCACTCACTTTGAAGGGCTGGTTTCTATTCTTTTTATCAACTTTACCTCCAGTGGAAATTTGATGTTAACACAGATGCTATCCCCTTATTCTAGACGGTTAGAGCCTTTCCTGTGGTCATAACTAGGTCAAGATGGAAGATCTTTGTGTAGCTGCTGGGATCAATTACAAAGAATATTTTTAAGATTATGGCATTAAATGTGCTAGACTATATATTATTTAAGATTGCATTGGCAAAGAAGAATTCATTTCTTGTCTCGATATTTTGGGGAAAGAAGGAACTGAGATAAATTGGGAGTGCTATTTGTCAGAGCACATACATAAATCAAGAATTCTAAATGACAGGAGATGCTGAACTCGAAAGCTAAAGAGTAAAATAAAACCCCATACGATGTCATCAGAGCTCCATTTCTTCCAATCTTATGAGGATGAGCAGAAAAAAATTTGTGGTGGAGAGAGCCACTCTGTATCCATCATCTAGAATAGATAGAGTCTACCTACTGATTAACACAAACCATATAAAGAAATCGTACAGCTGTAGTAACATACAAGCTAGGAAGGCAGTTATAATCAGAAAGGAATAAAAGCTTTCCCCAGGGAAATCCTGAGATTCAGATTAAAATAAATGATAGTAGCCCTATATATTAACCAAGGTAATTAATGCCAGCTTCTGCAACAGAAAACCCCCCAATTTTAGAGGCTTACTACAAAAGGTGTATTTCTCCTTCACATCACATCCAGTGTGACTCAGGTGGCTCATCTACAAGAACTCTGTAGGTTCTTGATGACTGAAGAGCCCAGGTTGTTTCCATCTTGCTTTCCAGCTCAAAGAGGAGAAAAGAAAATTAAGTGGAGAGACCCACACACCCTTGGCTACCTTAAACCAGAGTGACTCATCACTTCACTTCCCCTTCCAATAAACTGGTGATAAATCACCACCTTTACCCAGTTAGACATGTGAGGTCTCTGATGTATAAGGGAACACCTGGATATTTGATGAACGCTGGTAATCTCTGCCAGACTCTCACAACCTAAAAACCAAAGAACAACCAACAATGAAAGGAATTCTTCTATTGTGTTCCTGATCTAATTTGATAGCTCCAACTTCCACCTTGTCATTTCTAGGAGTTAGGGTCAGTTTCTGGCAGCTTTCTCTTCTCAGTTTGGAACTGCTAAAACTTTTAAAATATCCACTTAATATAGCTTGATTTTTTTCTATATAAATGATGGAAATGATCATAAATATATGTCCAATTTTACTCTAGTAGAAAAGTTATAGGAAATTAGATATCATTTTAAAGGATGAAAGTAAAATAACAGTCTAGGCATTTGGTAATTTTTTATCTTGCTATATTTAATGTTTATCTTATTATCAATTGCTATTTGACTAACTCAACACTTTGCACATGCATTTCACTCTTCCTTACTCACCTGAATCTGTTGGGTGATTTATATTCAGGTAAATTCATGCCACATTCACTGAAATTAAGGCTTATTCAGCAGATAGTTTCTCTTTAGATAATACTGCAGTAATAAATAGTTTCAATAGACATTTAACTCTTTATGCTGAACAGATGTTAGAGACTCCAATGAATCTCGACTTGATAGCTTCACTAAGAAAAGTTTTTTTCATTGAGCTTAATTTTCTTATTAATACAAAACTGGATTGTCAGCCTTAAAAGGGCAGGGATAGTATCTCTTTTAAGTTTTTTTTTTTTAACTGTGGTAAGAACACTTAACATGAGATCTATGCTCTTAACAAATATGAGTACGCAATACGGTATTGTTAGCCATGTACAACAATGTTATTCATCTTGTATAAATGAAAATTTGAATAACTCTCTGCTTCCCCCCTCCCCCAACCCCTGGCAACCACCATTCTACCTTTGCTTCTATGAGTTTGACTATTCTAGATACCTTCCATAAGTGGAATCATGCAGGATTTATCCTTCTGTGTCTGGCTTATTTCACTCAGCATAATGTCCTCCAGGTTCACTCATATTGTTGCATATGGCAGGATTTTCTTGTTTTTTAGGGATCATTCCTCTTTCCCTCACCCTAAAGTTTCTTACATCTAACATAGTGCCTGGCATGCAAAACTCATTCTGTAAATGCTTATCGAGTAAATTAACTTTTGCTAGATTAAATATGAATACCACAATCAGCTCTCTCTATTATTTTTATGAGTCATTGTTCACTCTTTATCCTGTTAATTGGCTGAATGTACATATTTTCTTTTTCCAACTCCAAATTTCCTTCAGCATTTTTCCTAATCTGACTGATGCTTACTGTCCCTCTCTACAATGTCATATCATGAACCACGAATGTCCTGTGTGATAGAACAGTAGCTCATGTGCACAACCCCACTTACTATCTGGAGGCACTGAACTTGACAGGCATGAACTCATTTAATCCTCCCTATCTCTGTGAGATTGGTATTATTAATATGTCCATTTCACAGATATTGAAACTGAGGCACCTAGACACTGGTAATGTGCCCAACGTCACACAGTTAGTTATCAGTAAGGCTGGGATTTTAATGTAGCCTGTCAGACTCCAAAATGTATATGCTAACACAGCATCTAGCCAGTGTTATGTTATGCTGCCTCGCTGCTGTGCAGTGACTAAAAATGATTTATTTACTTTCACAGTCAATGTAACTCCCATTGGTGTGATAAGGGCCTTTCCTTAAAGAAATACTTTTGATATTCATAGTTCCAATTAATTGCCTTAGAAGTTAATGCCTATATATTAAAGTTATATTTTCCTTTTATGAAATTTGAAATCAGGCAAATTTTAGATTCACCTCATATCAAATATGCCCTTTTCAGTAAGTTACTTATTTTTACCTCTTATAGCACAATTTTTAAATCTGTGACATAGCTAGTGTGTAGGGCTGCCATGATGTTAAATAAGACAAACAAAAATGTTTCAAAGTATTATCACAGTGCACAAAATATAGCAGCCTTTCAATAAAGGTAAGTATTAATAATAGTTCTTCAAGACTTCATCAACAGGTTTTGGTTTTACAATATTAGGTAGGGGAAGTGTTCCCCAGAATGACATAATGTCCATTCCCATAAGGTTTGTAACATAATAATTCTTTCTGTAGTTATCTTCCCATATTTAGCTAAGTTTTGCGGTTCAATATCCTAAGTAGCCTATTGTTAAATCTCGTGGTTAAATAAATGGTAGCATAAAAAGGTTACCTATTACTTTATTAGTTAATTGCAGTGATACACTTTTATTTCAAGGAAGATGAATAAAAGACCTCCAAGTAAGTTTGTCTTTAGATATGAAACATTTACATGAATGCCTAATATTGAGTATACTATATCATTGCATTGGCTCCTTAAAAGTACGTATGCATCAACAGTGCACTTCTGGTTTTATTTCCATTGATAATGTTATGTAATGTCAGATTTCTTCATATTTTTAAATTAAGAAAAAGGGCATAGAAAAGGCCTTCATTCCATTTTATACTCCAAAAACTGTCAACAAAAAAGCTTTGTTGTACAGAAAATAATACATATTTAAATAATGAATGCCACAGGATTTATTTCAAAATTGTAGACTAATGTTCAGTTATGAATGTACACTTCGAGGATTAGCCTGTGGGTACAGGAAACAACATGTTCAAGAGATCTCCTTTTCAGAACAATAAAATACCTAGAGCATTATGAGGCTTAATTGACTAAAATATTACCATATACACACATTTATAAGCTTATAACTCTTAACAAGTTAAAACTTCATCAAGAATTCAACATCAAATAAAAATTAATTTCTACCAGCAATGTTGCGTGAAACCCTAATCCAGATAGGATGATATTACTAACACCTATATTATTTGTCCAAGTCACAGTTGCCCCTAAGCTAATTTAAAAATGTGTTTCTGTTTTCTTCATTCTCCCTGAAGAAAGTATCATAAATAACTGGCATGACATTCTCAAGAGATTGTTTTCCAAAGAATAAAACTTTTAAAATTCTATTTTCCTGGAAGGGAACTTAATCATCCAAGAGTGTAAAACACATACATACGTAACTACAAAATATTCTTAGCTTTTCATAAATTAACAGTAGGAATGTAAGAATAAATATACTAGCAATATTAAAAATATTTTTATTTATGTAAATTTAGTGCCTATACAAAATCTTCTTGAACAAAGCATGGCTCATGGCTTAGACAGTCATTAAACATCAGTTGTGTACCTAGTATGTGAAGTGCATATTACTTTCTTATTCATCAAAAATAAGGAGAGGATGGATTAAAGCAGAACCTAGTGAGTTTATTTGTTATAGTTGGTGATTTTGTAGGTTAAGGTTTTAAAGACTAAGGTATTTTACTCAATTATATGATTAGTTTTTAAAAAGTATAATAACTATTTTAAGATGGATATTTATGAACTAAAACTAATGATGTCAGTATGGTTTTAGTAAGTGCATACTGTGTCACCCAGATTATCCATGAGACAGGTGATTTTAAATATATTCAGTTGTTTGTACCAAAGTGTTTTTCCCCCTTCTGTTTCTATTCTGTTTTGATTGTGTATTCAGCTTAAGATTATACATGCTGAGAGAATAGAGTTATTGTGACTTTACTTGTCTTACTTGTCAAATGATTTGAAGCTCACTTTAGGTCAACAGCATTTAAAATTCCAATTGAATTGTGAATAGCTGAAGGAATTTTCCAAGGAGGATGGAAAGAAATGAATATACTCATCATAAATCCAAGCATGGAAAAAGCAGGCTGTGAAAAAGTCCCTATCTTCCTCATACCTTTTTCTTTATTTTTCCATTTTAGAACCTATTCAAAAATACCACTCTTGCTTTGCTCCTTTGGTTTTTAGAAGGAACAAGTCACTTAACCTCTCCGTGCCTCAGGTTTTTCATCTGCAAAATAAAGGGACAGGATTAGAACATGTGATTCACAAAGTTCAGAGTAAGTAAGAACCAATACGGGGAGCATCTGAAAAGAGTCTCAAGACCTGTCTCAAAAATTCTCATTCACTAGGACTGGGTAAACCTTTGACTTTGCTTTTTTAAAACAAGCCCTTCGAGATTTTTGAAGCAGGTAGTCTGCAGACCCCACTGTGAAACCCTGAACATATGACAAATTCTCTCCAAACCTCCTCCCGCCTCTCATAAATCCCCAAGATGTAGATTCCATAAAAAGAATGAAAACTGATTTTCTGGCTTACAAAAGTGAAGTAGCAGAATTTTGACATTATTTAAGTATTACAATTCATTGTTCAATTTTTTAACACCCATGTGGAGGTGTTAAACCTATGGAGAGGCCGTTCTACAACTCAACTGAGTATTGCAAGCAAAAAATACCTCTGCACAGTGATTATATTGTAGCTTATGGAGTATTTCATTGAACATTACAAAACTATACAGGGATGCTATTACACTATCAAAGCAAGCAGTCATTTTTGAAAGTGTGCTGATCTCTTAATAGCTTCAAGGTTATGACAGAAATAAAATCAATATGCAGCTTGCCTTTTTTATTTTGTATTTCAGTTTGTGTTGGAACATCAAGAGGAATCAAAATTACAAAGTTTTAGAGTAGATCCCAGAGATTATTGCTCACATTTCTGTTCCCTATATGGTGTTTTAAGTCCTATTATACCAATAATCAGGATGTATTCATGTTTGTATTCTTATTGCACAGTGCCTAGCTCATAGGAGACACTCAAAAGTGTTCACTAGTGAATGAATGGAATAGAATGAATGAATCCCATTTATTGAAGTACTTACAGGAAGGCTAAGTAAGATACCTAACATCACTTACTTGGTAAGTGGCAGAACTAGGTTTAGAGTTTATTGAGATCTCCTGAATCCCAAGAGAGAGGCCTTTAAACATTTGTACTGTGGTTCTGTAGGCAAAGAGCTCTTAAGTTTTCAAAAAAATGGGTTGAAAGCTGCCTCTTGCTTCTCTTCACTCATCTCCATTCCCACCTTAAGCAACATAAGCTTGAAATACTCAGGGTAGTGAATTTTACATAAGAAATCTTGCTCCTCACAGCCTACCTAATTGAAAACCCAGATAATTCCAGATGATTTTTTCTGATGATAGTAGGTCTTTGTAGCCCCATCATGTGGCAATGCTGTAAACTCAGTTTATAAATAATAGTCTGAAATTATGTGATTCTTAAGAGTTATTTTTATCTGTGGGATTTGTATCACAAAGTGAGACTTGGTATTTTATATCACACGACCTCAAATTCGTATGATTCAAATCTGCACAAAATGCAACCATACAGCATCATCACTTTAATTCTGGCACAGAGTCTCAAAACAAGTGGGCTAAGGCTTTCTTGGCTCTCTCGCCAGGCCACTGGCTTTGTACACCGCCTTGTTTGAAAGCAACGTGCGTAATCAGAGTGGGTAGTTATTGATAGTTAATTAACTTAGTCATTGGCCCCTAAGGAAAAGGGGATATTGTAGTCTGTTTTGTCATAGTGTATAAGAGATGAGATTTTTCATGTGGATGTGCTTTAGGTAAATGAGATATTATACATGAGGTAAAAACTCAGGAGGCAATTAAAAACGTAATTGATACCTAAGGCCTCAGCAGAGGTAGATTTGCTTATTTGTTTGATTGAAAAAAGAAACAAAATCAGTACATTCAAGAGAAGGCAAGATTTAGGGGGTCCTTATTGTTTCAGTTATCTATTGCTCTGTAGCAAACCACCCAAAATCTGGTGGCTTAAAACAGAAACCATTTAGTTGTATCTCAGGCTCTGTGGGTTGGTGGGGCCCAGATGTGCACTTTTCCAACTGGTCTTACTTGGAATCTTCACACAGGTACCGTCAAACGGCCACTGTGACTGGTTGGCTGCCTCCTCGATGCCCCTTTACGTTGTTTCTCTTCCTCAAGTAGATCTGCCTGAACATTTCCATGTTGGGATCCATGCTCTAAAAAACGGAAGGTGGATTTGCAAGACAAGATTTTTTTAATTTGGGGGTTCACCAGTCCTAGAGCATCCTTTCCTTCCCATACTGTTGGTTAAAGCAGCGATAAGCCCAGCCAACATTCAATGGGAGGGGACACAACCTCCACCTCCTCATGGGAAGAGCAGCAGGTGGGAGAGATGAGTGGAATTGCTTTGTGCTACCTTTGGAAACCAGCTTCAATATTCGTTGTTATTCTAGCCAAAATTTAGTGCACCCAGATTATTGATGATTTTGATTTCTGGAGATAATCGAATGCTTTATGAAAGTATTTCTGTGATTTTTATCTTTCCCTGGACCACTTCTATGGTGAAACTATGCTATATCATATTATCTATGTACTTTTACAATAAGTGGAGACTAGCATTCATTGATGTGTGGAGAAGATAAAGGAAAAAAGCTAGGAACACACACAACAAACCCCAACCCTTGTTGATCTCACAATGGAAGATTCTCCTGGGTGCAGGCATTCTTCCTCTCTGAATTGACATGACTGACAGAAATGTAGGGAATTTTTATACGAGGCATGTTTACCCAGGTCATATCTTTTCCATCCTAGGGAGAGTTTGAAGAATAGGGTAGAGATTAAGACACGATCCATCATAGATGGGTGGAAGACCAATTAGAGCAGACCTAATTTGTGATGGGACATTATAAATTTTAAGATTTCTCCCCATCTTCCAGCAGTTCTTATTAATCAGATGAAACCCATTCTAAATGGTCTTCCTTTAAAAAGGCTATGCTGGGCTTCCCTGGTGGCGCAGTGGTTGAGAGTCCGCCTGCCGATGCAGGGGATACGGGTTCGTGCCCTGGTCCGGGAAGATCCCACATGCCGCAGAGAGGCTAGGCCCGTGAACCATGGCCGCTGAGCCTGTGCGTCCAGAGCCTGTGCTCCGCAACGGGAGAGGCCACAACAGTGAGAGGCCCGCGTACGGCAAAAAAAAAAAAAAAAAAAAAAAAGGCTATGCTAACAGAAGCTGAATCTATCTATCCATCTATCTATCTATCTATCTACCTACCTACTACCTACCTTTCATAGATTTACTTCTTCCTGAGACCAATTTGGAGATATTGAAAGTATTCTGTATTTTCTCAACTCTTATATCATATGTAGGGAGATAATTTTAATAAATCAGAACAACCATCTGGTGTGATTTAGTTGATAGAATTGTCTGTTTTATTTAAAACACATTTTGAAGCAAATTACATTCGTTATCTAACATCTAATCACTAGTATTAAATTTTACCTATATTTTTCCAAATAATGCAGATTTTTGTAGAGGAAAAAAAGTCTTCAAAGCACAGGCTGACAACTGCCTTACTTTTTAAAAAAATCCTAGCCACCAAGAATACATAATCCAAAAATTACTTAAGAAATATAGTGTCAGTCCACATATACCTGGGCATAATCCTTTCTTTGTATCATAGAGGAGAACAGCAAGCTTTTATTTCTATAGTAGAAAGGTAAAAAAAAAAACACAAATAAACTCCCAATCTGCTCTGAAGCCTTGTGCCATGATAGAGCTCCACCACATAGAGAGGGTAAAGAACTGGATCATGACCTCAGTAATCCCTGGATTTTAGAGGTCCTTCCTATAAGCAGTACATCGAACAAGTGAGTGTCATGAACAACTCAATATTTAAAACAACTCAACTTTTAGAACATCTGGTTCTATGTCCTAGCCAAAGCTGTTAATTTCATTCAAGGTTGCAGCCAATCTCATTTTGCCTTAGGTGCTAGCTCTCCTTTTAATTACAGCTCTGATTCCTCAGGGTTGAAATAGAGAGTGAGGGGAGAAAGCCAGGTCTTCCTTGGCTGGTATTCTTGTTTCCCAGATTCATTCTTTATGCACGTACCAAATATTTAAAACTGACAATGTCCCATTTAACTGTGTTTGTGCATTCTTCAGAGGCTCCCTTGTTCATATGTAGTTCCCTCAATCTGAGCAATTGCTTCTCTCTTCTCTTTTGTAGCTTCTTATTTAATCCTGCAAGCCCTGGGATATGGTGATATCTACCACTGAATACTGAGGTTCTTTTGCTCCTCTAAAACTATGCTGCTGGCCAAGGCCTAATATTATCTGCATGCTAGCTCTCTTTTACATGCGGTCCATATGTGGCCCTCAAGAAACACTTAGACATCCTTTGCTCCTGTAAGTAATGAGGAGGAAAGTTGATCCTAAGTAAGTGGCAAAATCTGTTTACCCTTGCCTTTGGAGCAGCTGCCCGGCCCATCTCTGCCATTTAGATTCACAGCTGAGAGCCTGGAACAAATCTAATATACTTTCTTAATCTTAGGAGACAGATATATTTTCTGAGAGACTCATCAAAGCTTCTCCCTGTCTTGATTTGAAAGGGAGAGGGAGCACCCCACCCAGCTCCTCTGAGGAAGGTTCTAGTCAGCATCTAGTCCCTCAGTCCTCTCATGCTTTTGTGCCCAAGTTGAGTGAGGCGGGGTGGTTCAAGATTCATAGAACTGGTTTTTGGTTATATTCCCTTTGAAATTCTTCAGCACGATCTGACTTACTTTGGTATCTGAAGAACAGGATAGTGGAATAGTTAAAAGCACAGACTCTGGAGTTAGATTCTCCAGCTTTAAATTCTAACTTACTTAACCTTGCTAGCTTGGTTTCTTCTTCCATAAAATGTTCTTACCTGACTGGTATTAATACTGCCTACTTATTAGGTTCATTGTGATGATTAAATAATTCAATAATATAGGACACTGAAAAAAGTGGCCCAGAAGTCAAGACAAGAAGAATCTTATTTTTACATCCTGTTAACATTCTCATTATCCCTGGAAATTTCAATCAAAAACTAGAATATCAAACACATAACAGAAGTTAGCTCTACAGAAGGTAGGAGGGTGAATACAAGGATACTCCAACTTTGACCTAAGATCCAATTAGTCAGGAAACCTGGTCCAAGGTCTAATACTGCCACTGAGTAACTAGTATAATCCACAGTAAATCCTTTAGTAACGTGTATGTTTGGTTTTCTCGTTTATACGTAAGAACCAAAGTTTTTCTCATTCCAGGACATGAGCCTTCTTTGTCAAGGGCAATTTATTCATTCAACTAATACTTATTAAACATATACTATGCGCCAGGTACTCTAGGCACTGAGGATACAGCAGTAAACAAAAACTGAAAAAAAAAAAATCTCTGCTATCGTGGAGGTTATATAGTAGTGGTAATATCCGAACAACTAACAAAATACGTATTATATCTTATAGTTGTCCCACTGACCTTAGAACCACATGAGGACTTGAGATGAGAGGAGGGGGAATAGACTGTATGTCCTCACCTCCTTGTTGTGACCGAAGTAATATCATGTTTAAGGGAGAATAAAAGTTCTGATCATCTCTAGGTAGATGGTGATTCTGAGGCTGTGAGTAGCGTTTGGAAAAGGGAAGGAGACTTCTGCCAGGAGCATGCAGAGACTGGGCTCCCCGTCTTTGCTGGACAGTGGTGATGTTGAGGCCAGCAAGGGGTGGTCTTACTTAGAGCACACAGATCTCTGGTCTCCCTCTTGAATCCTGATAGAGTCTAGAGGTTGAGGAGGGACAGCCTCACCTATAGTTCCTCATCCCCGTGTTCCTTTATGATTCTTAGTGCAAAAAACCTCTAAGATTGTCTGTTGTATCCTGCAGATGGGGGCATAAAGGAAGAGGAAAAAGAATCATTGGTTTCACAGGATTATATGTGTCTTGGAATTCATTCTAACCAGAATGAAACACTGTTTCTGTGACCTATAAAAGAAGAACCTAGGAACACAGGAGTCACTTTTAAAATCTTATATCTATCAGAATGTCTAAACGTAAAAAAAAAAAAAAAAAAGACTGACAACATCAACTGCGGGTGAGAATGTAGACCAAACTCAGCCCCCATACATTATTGGTGAGAATAGAAAATGGTACAATCACGTTGCAAAGATGTCTGGCAGTAAGTATAAAATTAAGCATATACCTTCCCTGTGGTCCAGAATTTACTCAAGAGAAATGAAAACGTATGCTCGCACACACACAAAAATATACAAGAACGTTTACAGCAACTTTTTCATAATAGCTCAAAACTAGAAACAGCCCAAATGCTCACCAATAGGAAGATAAATAAATAAACTGTGGCTTATTCATACAGTGGAATACTGCTCAGCAATAAAAATAAATGAGCAATATGAAGGAATCTCAAACACATACTGCTGAGTGAAAGAAATCGTACACAAAAGAGTCCATAGTGTGTGATCTATATGAAGTTCTAGAACAGGAAAAACTAATCTATGGGGGAAAAAAAGAATAATGACTGTTTCTGAGGTGGTAGGAGCAAGGATTGATGAGGAGAATGAAGGACCTTTCTGGGGTTATGGTCATCTTCTGTATCTTGATAGGAATTTGGGATTGCGCAAGAGTATGTACTGTGAATGGTATCCAAGCTTACTGAATGGTACATTGAAGGTTTTTGCATCTCATTGTATGTAAATTTTACCTCAAAAGAAAAAAATAATTCTGTAAAATTTTAGTAAATGCTATGCCCGCTTAAATGTTTGGGGAACATACTGAGGTCTGAACTTATTTGGAAAAGCATAAAAAAATAAGATAAGTGAATAGATGGATAGTGGGATGGTTAGATAATTATGTGATCAAGCAAGTATAGTAAAAGTTAATCATAGAATCTAGGTGGTGGGTACATGTTTATTTACTATAAAATTCTTTACTTTTCTGTAAGCTTGGTAATTTTCAAAATAAAGTTTCAGGAAAAAAAGTCTAGTTTGAGGTAGAAATATGATATTTTATTATCATGGCTCACATATTGTAAAAATTCAAAAGAACTATGAGTATCACATAGCTTTATTATGTACTTTTATTGAGATAATAGAGATGATAAAAGATGCATTCATTTACTCAATTATTATTTAATGAGCAACTCATTGTTAGCCTCTAATAAAAACAGGCACAATAGTCTGTTCCTGCTTTTATATTGTAATGGAGGAAGAAAAGATATTTATTTTATAAGTTTTCTGCTAACAAATAATATATCACATTGGTAACAATAATTTTAAACAAAATAATTCTCCTTTAAAATTCCAAACACTGCTTGGATATTTTACTCTACTCTATTTGAAATATTTTCATTAAAGAATAATGAATTCCTATGAAGACAAGTTCTAGAAATAAGTTTTATGGTGCTTCCCATATTGAACCAATAGTTAGTAAATCATCTCCAATTAATAGTCTTCACATCTTTCATGTAAAGTATAGTTATAAGATATTAGGTTCTGAAATTAATTAATCCAAAATAAAACCCAGTTGAACAAGTAATCATTAAGAAGCATAATTTAGGAAATTTTTTAAAAATCAAAAAAAAATTTTTTTTGGAAACATGAGCCAACAGCATCACAAGATTTGTCCTTAATACCTACATAATGTAAATTATATCTGGCATGTCTCCTCACTAAAGCCACAATGCCCAGAAATAACTAAAGTAAATAGCTTTAAGCAATTTAATTTATAATCTCATCTAGTAAGTGTATATGCAGCTGTCAAAAAACATTAGCTTTCTAGTTACTGACTTTAAATACAAATCCTATTATCTCTGTTAATGAAAATGCTAAAAGCCAGTTTTGGACCAGTAGGAACTTAAGTTCAGTCCTCAGTCTTCTAGTCTTTCTCTCTATTCTTTTCTTCTGTGAATTTACCCATGTGACATTTTCCCTAAGCTCCAGTCTTATTTCTCCTATACAATACTGAATATTTTTTCTTTAAGCATTTCCAAAACTGAACTTTTCATCTTCCTCCCCAAAGTCATGCAACTTCCTGTTTAATCATAGCTGTACTATTTTCTCATCATCCAGATGCTAAATCTACTCCATTCTGCTCTTAATCTAGTGTAATAAGTTGCTGAATTTTGTTAGTTTTTTCCTCAAAAATATTCTCATCCTTCTTTTTTTCTCTTTATTCTCATTGCCACCGGCCTAGTTCATTGATCTCATACTGAACTACTGCAATAACTTTTAAAAGTAGAATTTATTGTTGCTCCTTTTCCAATTGTTAAGAAATCAGAAAATAGAAAATTTTTAAACATTGAGAATGTAATGCATGTAATTTTGGTGCTGCTGTGAGCTAGTTAAAGCAGCTGTTCACATCTTATTGTAAATTCTTCTAATTGCTTCTCACTTTTCTTCGAACATGATTCATAATTGCATTATATTACTTTCTCACAAATACACCAAAATTTATGCATTTAATCCCCACATTTGAATATTTGTTTCATTATTAATTTCTCCTTATTACAGATAACACTGATATGGACATCTGCATATATACATGTTTATCTGAATCTCTGACTATTTCCTAAAGATAAATGCCAAGAGGTGGAAATAGTGAGTTAAATAGCATGAATTACCAAAACTTTAAAAATAACCTTGCCAAATATCCTTCCAAACCTACTTTCAGCAATGTATGAATATCTGTTTTGTCACCCTTCAAAAAACTTAGCATTACCATTAAAAAAATTATCAATTTTATAGCTTGAAATAGTATCTTGTTTTAATTCTCAGCCATTTGAATACTGATAATCATTTTTTTATGTTTACTGGCTGTTTATAATTCTCCTTGTGAATTACTAATTCATGCCTTTACTCCATTTTCTTTTTTTTCTTTTTTTTTAGTTGAAGTATAGTTAATTTACAATAATATTTAGTCCATTTTCTTTTTAGAGGCTTTGTCTTTTGCCTACTTATTTCACAATAGTTTTACAATCAGTACATTTGTCTTCAGCATCTCAAAATTATAAATATCTTGTGCTTTAATTCAAAAGAAATATAGCTAGTATACCATTTGCTTATCCAAATGTTGAATGGCTCTCCATTCCCTACAGAATCAAGACTTTAATGTTCAAGAATTCTAATTTCTTTGTCTACCTAAGCCTATCAATAAGTATCGCCAATGTTGTGTCCAACTCCAACGTTCACTGTTACCAGGCGTGTACAGATACCCTTGCCTAATGGCCCGGCCCTCTCTTCTCCACCTAAACCCCAAGTATCCTTCTGAATCATATCCTGCGTAAACCTTAATCAGTTACTCCAGCTCACATGAATCTTTCCTTTTCTAGTTTACTCTTCCATTATTCTACTTATGTGCTCCTGCCAGAAATCTGGGGCCCTTAGCTCATACTTTCCTCTCCTTCATCTCACATATTCAACCCATAGGGACTCTTAATTCTACTTCGTAAATGCAATTTAAATTCCCTTATTTATCTCTACTAACACTGTCACTATTCCAACCACGTCTTCATTCTGTACTACATAGACTATGGATAGCCCCCTCTGCTGCCAAAATTCATTCTCTCTTAGTAGTCATAATGACATTTTAAAAGGCAAATTTGATCACAGTACTTACTCCCCTGCTTAAAGCTCTGTCAATAGACTTTTACTGCACTTAGGCTAGAATCCAAAATCTTTTATGTGGCCGACAACATCCTGCGAAATCTGGCCACTCTTCATCATCATCTTTCACTCCTCCCCTCACCCTCGCCCCCATCCTTATTCTCCTCAAATGCCCTAAACTTCTTAGTCAGTGCTTTCCCCTATCCTTCTTCCTCTGATTTACTCTCTTCTCTGCACCCACAACTTACTCCTCCTGCAGTTACCAACTTACATGTAACTTTCTCACGGTACACTTCTCAACTCTCTAGACTAGGCTTCTTTATTGCTGAGGCTCACAACATATGGCACTTATCATAGCCTAATTCCTGCACTTATTTATTAAATATTTGTTCCCTTTCGCAAGGATAAGGACCGTGTCTATATGTTCCAGCATTGTATCCCAAGCGTCAAGCAGAATGCCTTGCAAAAACAAGAGACTCAGTACTGTTTTGTGGCCTAGAAAAAACATGAAAGCCTGCTTTATCCTATGCATAGAGTATTTACTTGTTGTTCTCCAAATTGTTCTCGTGGTTAATTTTTTCCCCTAAGCATATTTTATCTTTTTTCAAGTCAAGTCATGCTCTGTGCTTCTCTATGATATTCATATAGCAAAGAACAGTTCTGCAAAACAGCAGACATTAAATATACACCAGTTGAGATAAATGTGCAGCTGAATAGTTACAACACTGACCTTTTGAAAAGAAATTGAGGAACAGATGGTCAAAACAAAATTTGGTATTGAGAGAAAACAGAAGAGGGGGATAAAACATCACTACTGAGGGTTGATTAATAATCAAATTATTAAATTGAGGATGTTTTTAGTTCTCCAGTTGTTCTATGCTTATTTTGCTCTTCACTGACACGAGGAAATCTGTTAATACAGAAAAATTAAATTTTCTTGAATGCAATTCAAACAAAAGGTTGAATTCATTTGAAAAATTGCCTTTTTCTTATACATAATAATAAGTATTAGAAGCTGTTTTTTTATTATCCCATCAACTGATCCTTTTAAGGATCAATTCAATCAAGTAAAGAGGCATTAAGGAGAGAATGATAAGGTCAAAGAAATAATAACATGGTATTGCATGTTTGAAAGTTGCTAAGAGAGTAAATCTTGAAAGTTCTCTTGAGAAAAAGAAATTGGTAACTCTGTGTGGTGATGGATGGTAACTAGACTTATTGTGGTGATCATTTCACAGTGTATATGAATATTGAATCATTATGTTGTATAACTAAACAAATATAATGCTATATGTCAATTATACCTCAATTAAAAAATGAAATTTAAAAACATAAATATAGTTAAGTCTGAATTATTTAGTGGCAACTTAACCCAGTTAGGACACAGGACAGATCCAGTACCTTCTTATTGCCATGATTAAGCACAGGCAGCAGCCAGTGAATGTTGATGGACAACCCTCCACAACCCAGACTGGAGAGTAAAATCTAGCTTTGAGATTCAAGTGGAGATGTGACTAATGAGAGACATCCCAAGATGTGGAGCCCAGAGCATAAGCTTCATCTAGAGCAGAAATGCCAGGGGCTAGCCTCCTCTCCTCAGATCCTGACTGGGGCCTACTTCAGCATCAGTTAACCACAGCCAAATTATTCAATGTCTCTGAGGGTGTGCTTTTCCCAGGGTCTGTTGTGTCTCAGATCGGAATTCATCCTTTCTTCTTTCCCTCCACATCTATGCATGAGCAAAAGTTGTCTTTTTTTAAATATATAGTTACAGTGCAAATTCTTCTTTTGAAACAGTGTAGTCATATGTACCCCTGGTCCTAGGTGCTGAGTTCCTTGGTGGGTTTCAAAATGCAAATTTGAGTTCAGGGCCAAGGGAACTAATTTGCTCTTCAGGATTGAAAAAGAATCACACATTCTAGGAGGGAACTTTAGGGATAAGAGATAAAGGCCAAGCTAGGACTCCGGAGGGAAGAGAGTGCAGCTACAGGGAGCGGCATGGAAAATTGCCACCTGTTCCAACAATGACTCCTTCTCCCAAATCTCCAGTTGAGTGCACTGAAGCCCATAAAATATGTAGTCCAAGTGGACTGTTTGTGCAAACTATTGAAGGGGCTAAGACTCATGTCTAAGTTAACCTGAGAAGGGAAGGCAAAAGAGACAGGGTCCCTGGTAGAAGCAAGACTCTCTAAAGAGTGATTCCAGAAGAATAGAGTGTTGTAAGATCTTTGAACTTCCACAGTTTACACTAAGCTTAGGTGGCTGCACAGGGACCATGTATCTAAAGCTAACATCCCCAACTAAAATCTATGTTTCATCTCCTCTGAGAGAAAGCAAGAGCATTTCTTAAGGAAAATAGTGAAATTGTAGGTGAATTAGTTAAAATAACAAAGGGGCTATGTAAGAGGAACAAAATAGAATCATCTAAATTATTTTTAAGGGAAAATTTTCTATAAAGTAAGTCAGTGCTTCATTGAAAAATTATGCAAATTACAGAAATATGAACTATAATCCTATTTCTTCAAAGTTGTTTCACAATCTTGTTCAATCTATCTTATTTATAAATGTGACTGATAATATTTGCAGCATGTGACAGGGCTGGATGATCTCCTAAGACCATTATATCTCTCAGAAATATGATTCTCTGAATAACTGAATTGAATATTTAAATATATAATTTGTTCCCATTATTTGCAATTCAATTAGCTAAACCAAGCACATACGGATTAGTAAAATGAATGTCACTAAATAGTTCAATTTTCCTAGTTTTAGTTAAGGACTCATGGAAAATGATACATGGGTAGGCAAGGTAAAATAAAAACATGGACTCTAAGAGAGTTCTAAACAATATTATTATTTCCCATTAATCGATAATTGAGAAAATTATTCTATCTGTATTTTACATGCCTTTATTTGTTACATTTTGAGATATATCCTTCAACTATATATAAAAACAAATATATGTGAACATTTATCTGTTAGATAATATTTCAAATTATGCTATTAGGCAATACTTTAATTTCAAAACTTAAGTGATGTGTTAATTTGTGGCTTTTGTTTGTTTTTTCATTTTGATCTGATTCCATTTTTTTCCGAATGGATAGTACCTCTGTTAAAGTCCTAAAACAATAAACCAGCACCTAACAACAACATACATGTATGTGAAAATGTATCATTTAAAAATATATTTACAAGTGAATGTTCCAAACCCCTGTGTTATTGTTTTTTGTTGTTTTACATATGAGGAAACTGAGACTCAGAGAGGTTAAATAAACTCCAATATCATATTAGATTTGCAGTCAGTGGGAAAGGAGAAATTCAAATATGGATTTCTGATTTAAATCCATTTTTTTTTTTTTTTTTTTTGTGGTATGCGGGCCTCTCACTGTTGTGGCCTCTCCCATTGCAGAGCACAGGCTCTGGATGCTCAGGCCCAGCGGCCATGGCTCACGGGCCCAGCCGCTCTGCGGCATGTGGGATCTTCCCAGACCAGGGCATGAACCCGTGTTCCCTGCATCGGCAGGCGGACTCTCAACCACTGCGCCACCAGGGAAGCCCCTAAATCCATTTTTTTTGACTTCACAAAAAAAATGGAGGACACAGACATAATACAGAAAGAGATAAATGGTACCCTAAAGCCAAAATCATTTTTTGTGTCCCCAAATATTTAGAGGTTTCAGATGATTCTGTTTTTTAGTAATATTATTAATTCATATCTGCAATAGTGATGTAAAAATTGGGTAATATCTCAGTGAGTTAGATTAGGCAATGTGCTTCATTCTCTCTCTTTAATTAGCTGAATAATTGCTTCAGCTTTTCAATTCTCTTTGTCCATAGAGGCTTAACTTGAGACTCAACTTTGCATGAAAATTACATTCAAATTTTTCCAAGATAATCTGTTCAATTTTGTTCACCTAAATGATTGACAGCTGTTCAGAAAGAACAAAATCCAGACAAAGTCAAGCAAAAACTCTGATCCTTGAAAGAACAGTTTTTCACTCTGTCAAAAAACCCCACAGATTTATAATTTAATACTATTTATATCATTTTATATATGTATGTATTTATATAATAAATGTCATCTACTTATGTATATTTATATTTTTGCATATATATTTCTGGCTATCCAGTAGTAAGTATTTTTAAAAGAATGTGGGATCACTAAGTCTGAAACATTTTATTCAAAGTAAAATCAGGAGAAAGACAGCATGCACAATACAATGGTCTATGCAGAGATATAGAAACTAGACATTCAAATGTAGTATAAACTTGACCATATCCTTTTTTACATATGATCTTGTATATTGCATATTTTATATGTTTCTTATTGTCTTTGAAATGAGGTTTAGCCTAGTCACAAAGGTAATTAATTGCTTTCATAATAACATAAAGTGGAAATCATTTTATTTAACTGGATTCAGCCTAGTATTTTAAAGGTCGTGTGATCACATGGCATTTAAAATCTTAACACTTAGAGGCAACTGCCCTTGAATGGTTTAAGCTGTTTCAAACCATCATGTGTTTGTGTGTGTGTAACATGTGACGTACAATAGCCAGTTTTTTCCATCTGTAGTGTTACCCTTAGCAACAGAAGACATGTGACAGTGCTTATGTGACTCTGCTGGCCTGCAACAGTGTGTAGAAGGATTTAAGCAAAATGAAACAGACAGAAATATTGATCCAGGCAACTGGAGTTTTCAAGTGTTTTGCAATGATTATGCAGATTGTTAAGGGAAGAAAAGAAAGAAGCAAAAAAAGCAGAGAAAACTGGAGTGAGAGGTTATGGTAACACAAAGGGGTATGTTTTCCAGAGGTTGTTATGAAGTTGAATTTTAAAATATACATATGTGATCATTCTATTCCTTTGTCTCTGTCATATATGTTTATATTTAGTAAATAAGGTAAACCCTTTTCTGCTGTGTGATATGAAAAAGGGTAATTCTATAATCAAAAACATCTGCTGTATGATATGAAAAAGGGTGATTCTATAATCACAAACACCTTCCTCTGTTACCATCACAATTACGAATAAGAATGAGAATTTTTTTAATATCACTATGCTCATTTAAAGATAGCTTGTGAAATACATTTTCAGAGGAGATTCTTTTTCTGGAGTCTACAGGACAGTTTAAATTGAATAGAATTATAAGATCACATATATGGAATAACATGATATAATCATGTCTACTATAATCCATAAGATTTTTTTACACACAATCTTTTTATTTGAATTTGGGAAACTTAATAAAACTAGGAGAGTGAAGATCCTGTAGTACCCATTATAAAGTAACCCAATTTACTCACTCTATTAAGAACTCTGGCTATACATTCATCTTCAATCAGAAAAAAAAAATGCAGATGTGACAGCATAAGGACCAGTGTTAGAAGTGTATCATGTAGACAAATATTCTTCTGGGTCATGTAATCCTTCCATGTAAATTGCAATGCATTTAATAGTCTATAGTGAAAAGTATGATATTGTGAAGAGAACTATGGCGAAGAGAACAAATCTCGAAAGGCAAAACATCTTCATTTTTACCATTTTATGTTTACTATAGTGAAGCAGAGAAGAAATACATGAATTTTACACTACCAAATAGTTCAATTGATTAGAGAACCAATGAATACTGAGTACTTGTGATATATAAGTTCCTTTATATGATTTAATTGCAAAAGCAGTATAAAGTACATGGTGTTATACTCATTTTACAGATGAGAAGCTTGAAGCTTTAATAGCTTAAGGGAATCTCCCAAGGCTATTACTTAGGAATTAAGTGTATTTTTGCACCCAAGACTTATACCACACCCTTGCTTGCCACTAAGCCACTTAGAAGAAAGTCTGTGTGCATGTACAACGCATATCATAAGTCTTGTACAATTGCAAAAAGTGAGCAATACCTTTTAATTCTGAACTTCTGAAAAGTCAAACCAATAAAATAAATACATGATCAGTTACAATTCTGTAATTTTTTTTAATAGATAATTTTTCTGTACCTCCTCTGTGTCAGACACTGTACTAGGCAGTAGAAATACAATGGAGGGAAAACAGACATAGTTTTTGCCTTATATATTAGTTGGGGTTCTCCAGAGTAACAGAACCAATAATATATATATATATATATTCAAACGCTAATCTCTCTGTATACACATATGAATAAATGAGCTTTATTAAAACTGTAGGGGTTCAGAACAGACCTCCATAAAATACGCTACTTTGGTACTTGGATTATTTTGAGCTAAAGGAAATGGAGACCCTATAGGCTCAGGAGAAATTACAGTCCTTCCCTAACTACTAGAAGAATTTAAACTGGGGCATTTTCCCAGGAAAAGAGTTTTACCAGAGATAAATTTTATCTAAGTGGCCCCATCTATATGGCAGGGCAAATATCTAGTTACCAAATATCTGCTCTTCTTCTTCTTGTCCTGTGAATGACCCTCCTGTCTTTGGAACCCCCAGGCTCCTATCCCATTCCTTAGCTCAGGGTGACATATACAGTTCATTTTACCGTCTACCTTTGAATCTCCTCATGTTTGTGGTGTCTCTGATTCTCTCATGTATGTGGAGTTCTTGCACATATGAAGTAAAATTTGATTTTTTTCTACTATTATTCTGTCTCATGTCAATTTAATTCTTAGACCAGCCAGAAGAACCTAGAAGGGTAAAGGAAAATTTTCTTGTTCCTGACATAAGGAATTGGCTCATGTAATTATGGAAGCTAAAATGTTCCGTGATCTGCCATCTGCAAGCAGGAGACCCAGAAAGGCCAGTAGTATGGATGCCAGTTCTAATCTGAAAACCTGAGGACCAGGAGCATTGAGGGCAGAAGACTTAGGTCTCAGACAGAACACATACACCCTTCCTCTGCCTTTTTGTTCTACTGGAGGATGCTCCCCTACACTGGGGGTGAAGGGTGGGAATTTACTTTGTTCAGTTCACCAGTTCAAATGCTAATCTCTTCCAGAAACGCTCTCACAGACACACCCAGAAATAATGTTTAACCAGATATCTGTAACCACTGGCCCAATAAAGCTGACGAATTAAATTAACTGTCACACCTTATGTGTTCTTGCCTTGCCTCTGTAATCATGACTTCATAGAATTACAGTGCCCTGCTTTCTTAGTCCTCATTGAAATGGCAAAATAAAACATTAATCAAGTGTTACGTTTATTTTCTGCATCCCCAATAAGAGTATCATGGCTATAATTTATCCCCTAGAACAGTGACCTACTTCACAATTATGTTTCAATGAATGAGTAAAGTCACCACACCTAAATATATTATTTATTTATTTACTCTAGTTGCTGTGTATGTGCTCTCTTGTTGTGGCACGTGGCCTCTAGAGACCAGGCTCAGTAGTTGTGGCACACGGCTTAGTTGCCCCATGGCATGTGGGATCTTAGTTCCTCAACTAGGGATTGAACCCGCATCTCCTGCATTGGGAGGTGGATTCTTAACCACCGGACCACCAGGAAAGTCCCTATAATTTATAAATTTAGTTTATAATCTATATAAATTATGGAAGGAGGTATTTGGTTTTATAAAGTAGGAGGGAAAGGTGGATCATCAGATAGCCTTAGGAATGAGAGAGACTGGAAATAGCACTTGAGAAAGTTTGGCTACAAATGGGAAGAACGATGAGGTAAGACAGCAGCTAGAAGATAAAGTAGAAAAAAGGCAAGAGTTTTAATATTTTTAACTTTTGTCGAGGAGGAAGAAATTTTCCTCTACCCTTCTAAGTTCTCTGGCTGGTCTAAGAATTAGATTGACATGAGACAGATTGACAGGAAAAAAAAAAATCACACAAAAGTGAAACGGAGTTCTAAGCATGACCCTGGGAACCTTCCCGGGTACCAAAGACCCTTCTTGTTCCCTGTTTCTTGTTTGTAGGAAAAAGACTTTAGTTTCCTAGACCTTCCCCAAGTTCCAAAGAGCAGCACAAGCAATTACTAATTTGGGAAGTGAGGGAATGCAGAAACAAAGGAAAAGCAGTTAAGCAAGAAAAGCAATGGCAATAGTTCTGCATAAAACAGAGTCCTAGTTCCTCCTCAAAGGATATACATAACAATCTGACACGTAGCTTTGAGTGGTTCTGCAGGAACTAAGACCCCCTCACCCAGGTGGAGGATGGTTGGAACCAGAAGGCTGATGATTAAGATTCCCAAAACATCACCCTGTTACCTCACCACCAACCAATCAGAAGAAAGTCATGCACCCTGCAGCCCTCACTCCAAATGTTGCCTTTAAAAACCCTGAAAGCCATCAGAAAGTTCAGGTCTTTTGAGCATGAGCTATCTGTTCTCCTTTCTTGGTGCCTGCAATAAATACTGTACTTTTCTTTACAAAAACCCAGTGTCAGTAAATTGGCCTTGCTGCGCAGTGAGTGAATGGACTCAAGTTCCCTTTGGTAACAAAAATTTAATTACATGGATATACATGGGAGAGACCCAGGACAACTGAGCAGCTCACCAAAGTAGCAGAAATCCTCACTTTAAATACCATCTTCAGCTAAAGAAAGAAGGGGATTTGGAGGCTAGTGGTTAGGGACTTCAAAGGGGAGGAAAGCAATTCACATGAAAATGGAAAAACACTTGTACGATAAACAAGTGTTTGCTGGACCACACAGAAACAATGGGACATAGAAAGAAATTTTAACAAGCAGATATTGGTAGGTTCCTCTCTGTCCATTTAGTTCATACTATAGTTATCTTTGGTGATAGTTTACTTTCTGGAATAGGTCCTCTATTTACAACTTTCTGGAATAGGTCCTCTATTTACAATCTTCTAGGCAGTTAGGAGGAAGATTAAAGTCTCTTCCTGACTCTTTTGGATCTTGATTGCTTTTAGCTTGCAATAATCTGCATGCCGGATACATTTTGGAGTGGCAAATTTTGTTCCCTTATACTTTGTTTTGTTTTTTTTTTTGAGATAGAAGAAACTTGAATAGACCTAGGTGTTGGTGAGAAGTGTGGCAGACTGCTAATTGGCCCCTAAAGTTTCTTCTCTTTTCCCACAGAAATAGAGTTTTAGCTGAGCACATAGCCACTCAGTTGGAGACTACACTTCTCAACTTCCCTTGTAGCTAAGGGAAGTTAGACTGACTATGACTGACTAAGCTGTAACCAGTGGTATGTGAATGGAAGTGATCTTTGCAACTTCTGTAAGCCTCAAAGTGGAATTCTGTGCCCTCCTCTTCTTCCAAAAGGCTGGAATATGGAAGTTTTGGTGACTTAATTCAACCTCATGGAAGAGCAACAAGATGAAGGGAAATTGGTTCTGTGAAGGAATTAGAAACATCTGCAGCTCGTCTCCAGACAAAATAGGTAAGAGAGAAATAGCATTTACCTCATTATGCCTTTTTATTTTGAAGTCTCTTTTTCCTAATGGCTTACCCTATACTTAACTAATATAGGGAGGATCCAGTGAGAGGGAGAAGTTAGAAGTACCATAGTAAAATGAAATAGGTAAGATTCATTAGAAGCTGTAAGAACTAAGCATTTAGAATTAAGAATGACACTGTATATTACATATGAGTATGAGTACACACGTGAGTATATAATAATATATAAAATCAACCAAAAAAAAGTAATGCAGGAGGCTGCGAGCGTAAAGATCTTTAAGAGTAAAGATCTGGCACAGTACGAGGTGCTTTTGAATCTGCACCTCTGATGGGACTTGAGCCCACAATCTTCCAACTGGAACTGCACAACTTGTCTCAGAATTTAATGAAGCTCAGGTTTTTTATGTCTCCTCGCAGAAGGAATTCAGCAAGAGGCAAAATGATAAGTAAGAAGTAGATTTATTAGCATAGGACATTTGTGAAGGATACAGGCTGGCAGGCAAGAGGGCTCTGCCCTGAGAACTAAGTGGGCTACATTTTTTATAATCAAAGGAAAAGTGGGGAGGGAGAGAAGACCACCTTCTTCCTCATCTTCGAGTAGATGTCAGGCTTACATCATTAGCTCCTCCTTCACGTTGGATGGGAAAGTTTTTGACCCTACAAGATCAAACCAGGACTGTTATTCAAATCAGCAGAAGGGTGGTAACATTTACTAAAATATGTTAAATCATCTCAGATTTCAGTATAATGAGTGTCTTCTACTTTGGAATGTCACCTTTCCCTTATATTCCTGTCCTTGTTATGTGTAGAGGTGCACGTCCTAAGGATCATTATCTTGCTGACCTCTGCCAGCAGGAGGCAAGCCTCATTTTTTCACTTAATGGCCTGGGGCACATCTCATTTTTTATTTATGGCTTTATTATTAGGCAAGCCTGCGGCATTTCCTAACTTTCTGATAGCTTTCCTGAGTGATCATTAACTTCTGTGGTCTCCCAAAGTTCCCTAGTGTTCCCTCTCTATCTTTAATCCCCTAGTGGGATTTCTAAAACTACCTGTGTAACTATCCCACTCTATCCTTATCATTTTTACATAATGTTATCTCATTTAATATTGATAACGACCCTAAGAGTAGGTATTACTAAATTAGGTTTTTAGAAGCAGAGAGACAAAAAGGCCTTTTTTTTGTCCATGTCTCACAACTATTAAGTGGCTTTTTTGGGGTCCAAAGATAAAGTGTCTAATTCCTAATTCCTTGCACATTTTATTATAATTGAATTCTTATTTGAATACTAATTCAAATATCTATCTACTTAAATACCTATCTAACTCAAATGTCTAATATACTACCAAGAAGTAGTTTAAAGGAATATATTAATGGAATACTAGCATATAAAGGATTACTTGTGCTATTTCATGCTTGTGATTAAGGGGAATTCTAATTAAATATGACTCTGCCTTAAGTCCAAGTCCTAAATCTAATTGCCTTTGTTTGCTTGACAGGTTGTTCTAGCCAATCAGCCTCTACTTTGCTTTTTTAAAAAAGTCATAATCAGAGGCTCCTCCTTTTACAAATTTCTCCAACTTGCAAACTTTCATAGATTTGAACATACTTTTCAGAACAAAAGTATTTTCACCTCTGCCTGTCCCCAGTAAATAGCACTAACATTTACTAGCACAGTATTGCTATGGCATTATAAGCATATAAAACTTAGATATATATTTACATATAAGCATATAAAATTTAGATGTAGCCTTTCATAATTTACCTTGTTCATAAGAAGAAGAGCTTTTGTACACTTTACAGTTTGTTCCGGTGTTTCTCAAATCTTACTCGACAAAAAGTCCCATGACCCATGGCTGGTTGGATGCAATCCTCAGAGTGTAGAAGAAGCAGAGCTTACTCTGTAACCAGATTGCTTGTTTAAATCCCAGATCTTTTTATTTCCTAAATTCAGGTCATTTTGCAAGTTACTTCGTGGCTCTCTGCGTCAGTTTTCTCATCTGTGGTTAGGGTACCCACCAGAAAAGTTTGTTGTGAAGGTTAAAGGAGATAATTTATGTAATTATAGTTGAAGAATATTGAAGATATAGATTGGTAAAAATATCCTAAACTTTTTGAACCTCTTTCACACAAAGTCATTATTCAATCTAGACGTTTGTTTTTTCCTAAAGAACAAGTATTAACTCACGTTACACAGTTATTAACAAAATTTTCAAATTAGTAAGCACTGTTAAAAACACCTTTGTAAATATGAAATACACTCCTAAGATCCTAGGAACAGATTTTAAAATTTGCAGGAAGTTGAAAGCTCACATATAAAATGATATTTCTATACTAAACTTTAGCACTATAGTTATCTTTGTCATAGCTTAAACTTTTAAAATAATAATTCTAAAAACTGTAAATATACATATGCTCATAAACACATACACACAGAGTGTATGTGAAACTGGAATTTTAGTTCTGTTCTCATTTATGTCCATTGATATTACCCATTGCTGTTGTAGGTTGAAACGGACAGTGCTTACACGTGCAACTTCATCATTTCACTGCCTCCCAACAAACCTTAACACACCAAATTCGGGGGTTAGTTGTGGCTGATGGTTAGAATAAAGACCGAACTCTGTAATAAGAGACTAGAAACCAGAGTATCTTTAAAAAGTTCTTTATTTCTATTTTAATTGGTAGTCTGTGTCTCTGTTCTAGGGCTGGTATGCCATCTCTACTGTGTTAGAGATGAAAGTACTTTCTATCTGTTGCTCTTCCACTCCAAAAAGATTGCCCTTATCCACAGAGCAAAAGGTAGTTCACCCTTTCATCCACATTTCATTCCTGGAAAGGGGAAATGAGAGAGAGGGAGGGCGTGAACTTTTCAGTTTTATGGGCATTGTGTGGTTGTTGGAAACATCACTTCCATTCATCTTCATTGACCAGAAACTAGTTACATCACCACCTTAGCGGCAAGAGATGTGAGGAAATTTAATCTTAGCTAGGTGGACATGAGTTCAGCTAAGACTTATATATTAGAAGTGGAGAAAGGAATTGGAGGAACCAACGTTGGTCTCTACAACAGTTTGCCAAAGCCCAATCCATGTGAATCCAAAGGTTCTAAATTCACTGACCATCTGTTTGCCAGCTTCTTTACTTCTTCTGAAAACTGTGGGTTCACACACAGAATGATGAATTATGACTCTGAGGAAAAAAATATTTAGAGTTTATTCTTTCACACAGCTTTTAATGCCATATACTGCATTTTCATTGTAAAGGGAAAATAAAGCATAAATAAAGATCAGTTTGTGGGTTCAGTGTGGGAAGTTCCCTGGGTAGGGACAGCAAGATGTTACTGTGGGCTTAAGGAAGAGGAAGTAAGAAATAATTCTCAATATCTTTTCAGTATTGATAACAATCCACAAAAGATGTGTTGTGTATGACATCTTGCTCTCTTTCCTCTACTGAGAGCAACATCAAGTGAAACATAGAAAAAAATAAAATAGATAATAAGATGCAAAAAATATGGACAGATAAAAGTATAGTAGATAACTTGTGATGTTTTTTTTTTCTGTTGAGGAGAATGCAAGCCATTTTTTCTTTCTGTTTAAAAAAAAAAAGACTGTGGTGCTTTTGAAAAGCATGTGACTTTTGAGCTTTTGCACAGCAAAGAAAACTATAAACAAAACAAAAAGACAACCCTCAGAATGGGGGAAAATATTTGCAAAAGAATCAACAGACAAAGGATTAATCTCCAAAATATACAAGCAGCTCATGCAGCTCAATATTAAAAAAAAAAAAAACAATGAAAAAATGGGCAGAAGACCTAAATAGACACCTCTCCAAAGAAGACATACAGATGGCCAAGAAGTACATGAAAAGCTGCTCAACATCACTAATTATTAGAGAAATGTAAATCAAAACTACAATGAGGTATCACCTCACACCAGTAAGAATGGGCTTCATCAGAAAATCTACAAACAACAAATGCTGGAGAGGGTGTGGAGAAAAGGGAACCCTCTTGCACTGTTGGTGGGAATGTAAATGATACAGCCACTATGGATAACAGTATGGAGTTTCCTTAAAAAACTAAAAATAGAATTACCATATGACCCAGCAGTCTCACTACTGGGCATATACCCAGAGAAACCCATAATTCAAAAAGACACATGCACCCCAATGTTCATTGCAGCACTATTTACAATACCCAGGTCATGGAAGCAACCTAAATGCCATTGACAGATGAATGGATAAAGAAGATGTGGTACATATATACAATGGAATATTACTCAGCCATAAAAAGGGATGAAATTGGGTCATTTATAGAGATGTGAATGGACCTAGAGACTGTCATACAGAGTGAAGTAAGTCAGAAAGAGAAAAACAAATATTGTATATTAACGCATATATGTGGAATCTAGAAAAATGGTACAGATGAACCAGTTTGCAAGGCAGAAATAGAGACACAGATGTAGAGAAAAAATGCATGGACACCAAGGGGGGAAAGTGGTGGGGGTGTGGTTGGATGAACTGGGAGACTGGGATTGACATATATATACTAATATGTATAAAATAGATAAGTAATAACCTGCTATATAAAAATAAATAAAATAAATGTAAAAAAATGAAAAGCATGTGACTTTTGATTAATAGAATTTATAATCAATCCAGACCCTGAAGCTCTAATATTTGATAGAATAAAACAAAATAAGGTTAATCTTTTTAAAGTTTAGTACCTTTTTTTGAAAAAGGTGTCATGTTTGTCTAGGACTTAGATGTTACAAATAATTGTATAGTGGATTTTAATTTTAATTTCTTTTTTTAAATTTTAGTTTCTTAATAAAACTTTGATTAAAAAAACGTTTAGTGCCTGACAGCCTCTGCAGTCAGTCTAAGCTCTGGCTGCACTATCTAAAGAATAAGCACCTGTGTGGCTGCTCCAAAATGCACCTTTCTCCTGGGTTGTGAAGAAGTAACAGCGCATGCTGTGGAGGCAATGAGCTTCCTCCTCCATGTAAAACATGTGGGCACAGGGAAGAGCAGAACTAGTAATCAAAATAAAAAACACAATCAGTGAGAAAAATAAGAGATTAGATACAGCTCAAGAAGGACTAGTGAGTTGGAATGTCAGATTGAAGAATTATTTCAGAAGGCATCAAGAAACAACAATCTAATAATTTGAAAAATAATTTTAGAAAACTAAAAGACATATAGGATAGAAATAGAAGTGCTTGGGGTTTAGTATGGATAAATTATTTAACTCATAAGCAGGTAAACCAACCACATCTAAACGTATCTCAGAGTACACTTTAACTCATGTGAAATTATAAAGCTGTATTTCCTTATGGAAAAAAAAAAGGACAGGAAAAGAAGACAATTTCTAAGGTTAGTGATAAGCATAAAGTAAAAATCAAGAGATCAAAGAAACTGGTGCTTTTTTAGCCAGAAAATATGTTTAAAGAATGGCATATCAAATGTCACTTCATTTGGACAAGATTCATGACACTGTTTCAGAGAAGGTTTCTTTTCTGGCAAAAGGTAGTCATCACACAAGAGATAGAACTTTAGTGAAATTTAAAATGTGTTTAACTTTCCACGTGAGGCTATGATTAAATTTAAAAGAAATTCAAGAGTTTCTACAAATAATTGCATGAGGCAATAGGATGCTGAAGTCACTTGTACTGCCACTGAAATTCACTGTAAGTTGGTTTGGAAATTATATTTACTTCTGAATAGACAATTGAAGCCATGAAGAGGTGGCCACAGCTGACGTGTTGCCATGGTAGCATTTCCTCCCCAGCTGAGGAAGCTATACAGAAGAAAGGATATAGGTCAGAAAGTGTTTACACTAACAAAACAACTGCATATTAAAATCAAATGCTTTTGTAAACATCATATGCCAAAAGAGAATTGTGGATCCTAGTTTCAGGCTATTAAAAACAGACTGATTCATCTTTGGGATGATGTAGTAAGCTGCGAGCACAGTGAGGCAAGGGACATTCAAGGTCAAGAATACTCTCTTCCCTGCATATTGGCAGTTGAATTTTAAAAAATGGGGTCATGATAAAACTTTTTCCTATGGGTTTCTTCTGAGTTCCTTGAAATAGAGATATAGTCAACTGAAGAATTCTTCCAGAAGGCAATTCATCTCACAATGAATTACCCCAGGGTAAGAAGGATAAACTCTATACTCAATAAATATCTGTGGGTTATTAATTCTGTACCCTTATTAATGGCCAAAATTTCTGAAATGTAATTGAAGTCAGATATAATTAAAGAGGAGAAAATAAGGCTGAGAAATGAAGAGACTGAGTAAAATTAGTCAATATCCCGGAAGTAGAAAGAGTGAAAGAAAGAAATAACAAAAGTAGAAAAGAAGAAAAGATGGAAGAAAAAAAGAAAAGGGAAGGAAGGAGGGAAGAGAGGAAAGACCTCAGGGAGTATCATAGTCTCCCTGAAGAATGATGAAGGTGGCATTTGCAAGGCAGTGGCTGAAATGAAAATTTGTAGTTTGCCTTCACTGCATCCATCAGTCCCCAAGCCATCAGACAACCCTAACTTTTCTCATCTGGGGAATTCACACTTTGCATTTTTATTAACTTTGGTTTGGATGGGGTTGACTGGATGCACAGTTCTAAGATAGTATATGATAGGCTTAAGCTAATAGTATATCTCATTATTCACTGAACAAAGTGATTAATTCAGATAGGCAGATGATCCAATTTGAGTCAGTACTTACATGTTTTCTGGAGTTTCTAAAAAAGAAAAACTCTTCAATCTTCTGCTGTAGTGGCAGTATGAAGATTTGAGGTCTCTCTGCAGCCATCTTGGGATCACTAGGAAAAAGTTTGAAGCTAGTAGAAGCCATCAGTTGAAGCTGGGGATAGAGAGACCACAGGGAAAGGTGAACCAAGGCATGGATTGAGTGACATTTCAGCCTTGAAGCAAATTATACTGGAAGGCAGAGCTGCTTGTTTAGGCATGGACTGTTGTTTAGTTGCAGGGACAATTACATTCTTGATTTTGCCTAAACCAGTTTGAGTTGGGTTTTCCATTTCTTGATATGAGAAAGAATTCTGATAAAATTCCCCTTACTTCCCAAATCCTCCCCCTCTTTTGAGCCAAAGGAAGATAACTGAAGTAACTGAGCACAAAATAATAGTTGTATCCTTGGGTTCAGAATCCATGAAAATCCCTGGAACATCCATTTGTGACTCCCTATGTGTAAGGCACTAGAAAGGATATGAATATAACAAGACAAAGTCTGTGACATTAAATGCACAGAAATGAGCAGGAGACTAGAATAGGTAACAAATACTTAGCAATGAGGTAGATATTTCATTTTCACCATTTACAAATGAGAAAATTGAGGTACTGAATCTAAGAAACTGCCTCAAGAGGTGATAGAAGTGATGTAGGATGGAGCTGTGAAATAAGGCACTTTGATTTACACGAACTATGGGCCAAAAAAATAGTAGCAAATATTATATGTTGTCTGTATTAAGTTCATATACAATATATACCATCTGTTTATTGTTATATCTATTAGTAATAAAAACCGTGTAACTGTTGTTACCGTTAAGAATTTGATTAGCTTTTCTCTCTGTTTCCTAGGAGGGAAACTAAAGCCCTTGGGTTTCCTTAGTGATAGGAGCTTTTTGTTACTTATAGTGGGCCATAGTTTATACTACTAAGATGACTCATGGTGGACCCCTAGTGATCTTACACTAAAAGATAATTTAGGATGATGTAGGCCACTGCAGAAAGATAAACTGTGTGATTAAAGGGTTGGAGCTTTGAGCCACAAGATATCAGCCAAAGTTCTGACCTTCAGGGAGGGGAGGGAGGTTAGAGATTGAGTTCAATCATATGGTCAATGATTTAATCAGTTTTGCCTATGTAATGAAATTGCAGTGAAAATTCTGGGCATGGAAAATCAGTGAAGCTTCTTAGTTGGTGAATACACTGATGTGATGGGAGGGTGAGGTGGCCCCCATTCAGCAGGGAAAGGACGTAGAAGCTCGCTGTTCCATCCCAGAACATGAATTCCCTTCTGCACCTCATTTTGTAATAGGGACAGAGTGCTTTCAAGATATTTTTCTTGCTGTCAAAATCAGCTGAGGTAAGTTGATGGGAAGGAGCTGCTGAGGCTCAAGTGATTATGTGATTCCAGAGTCTATACGAAGTGGATCCAGAGTTCAACTTCAGGTTATTTAATTCTTAACTCTGTTTTTTCTGTCATAACATACTGGTCTAAGGATTAATGTGAGCTTTTCCTAAATCCATAAACAGGGAACACGTATTTGCATATTCATTATTTATGATCATTTTTATGGTTCCTGAAAGAGTACTTCCTCACTTCTCCATAATACTCTACAAACAATCTTATTTCCCATGAGAAAGAGAAAGGGAACTTAGAAGAAAACCACTAGCATTGCCAGGTAGTACAGAGTGCTGATTTAATGTCACTGATCATGATTTTATAGTGTTCTGCGCAGGAGTAATATTCAGTATTTTCTCCAGCAAACTTCAGCTACACCAGAGCCAACATAGAGTTGGCTGCTAAGATTAAGGGAAAGATAAGGGTGGTTGTAAAGAAGTTACTTATGAATCATGAATCTAATTAAGTAAAAAAAGAGGGGAAGACAGGTGGAAGGTGTGAAAAATGAGGCTGTGGAGGGGGTCAATAGACAAAAGTACTACAAAGGTAAAAGAACTGTTTTCAGGGGCACTTATGAGGGCAGAGTGGCAGGAACTGAAGGCAGAGGCCAAGATATTTTTCTGGTTTCATTTTAAGTCTTCAGAGTCCAGAAGGCAAAGAAGCTCAACCACCGTAGTTGGTTGGACTTAGAAGACAAGATTTATAGCTCAAACAAGGGTAGACTCAGAGGTAAACACTAAAACTCAGTATATTTTCAAATCCTACAGATTGAAACACAAACTTTTTAATTCTGTGACTGTTCTGTTCACAATTTATTTTGAAGTTATTGGTAGTGTTAGAAAATTTTCATGTGAAAGGCCAGTGGACTCACATGGCACACACCTGATCCATCAGAAGTTCAGTGTCCGTGAGATTGGTTCAAGATGGCAGAATAGAAGGATGTGCTCTCCCTCTTGCAAGAACACCGGAATCACAACTAACTGCTGAACAATCATCGATAGGAAGACAATGGAACTCACCAAAAAAGATATCCCACATCCAAAGACAAAGGAGAAGCCACAGTGAGACGGTAGAGGGGCGCAATCATAATAAAATCAAATCCCATAACTGCTGGTTGAGTGACTCACAAACTGGAGAACACATACCACAGAAGTCCACCCAATGGAGTGAAGGTTCTAAGCCTCACGTCAGGCTTCCTAACGTGGGGGACTGGCAACGGGAGGAGGAATTCCTAGAGAATCAGACTTTGAAGGCTAGCAGGATTTGATTGCAGGACTTCGACAGGACTGGGGGAAACAGAGACTCCACTCTTGGAGGGCACACACAACATAGTGTGTGCATCGGGACCCAGGGGAAGGAGCAGTAACCCCATAGGAGAATGAACCAGACCTACCTGCTAGTGTTGGAGGGTCTCCTGCAGAGGCAGGGGTTGGCTGTGCTCACTGTGAGGACAAGGACACTGGCAACAGAAGTTCTGGGAAGTACTCCTTGGTGTGAGCCCACCCAGAGTCCACCATTAGCCCCAACAAAGAGCCCAGCTAGACTCCAGTGTTGGGTCGCCTCAGGCCAAACAACCAACAGGGAGGGAACCCAGCCCCAACCATCAGCAGTCAAGCAGATTAAAGTTTTACTGAGCTCTGCCCACCAGAGCAACTGCCAGCTCTAACCACCACCAGTCCCTCCCATCAGGAAACTTCCACAAGCCTCTTAGATAGCCTCATCCACCAGAGGCAGACAGCAGAAGCAAGAACTACAATCCTGCAGCCTGTGGAACAAAAAACACATTCACAGAAAGATAGACAGATGAAAAAGCAGAGGGCTATGTACCAGATGAAGGAACAAGATAAAACCCAAGAAAAACAACTAAATGAAGGGGAGATAGGCAACCCTCCAGAAAAAGAATTCAGAATAATGATAGTGAAGATGATCCAGGACCTTGGAAAAAAGAATGGAGGCAAAGATTGAGAAGATGCAAGAAGTGTTTAAGAAAGACCTAGAAGAATTAAAGAACAAACAAACAGAGATGAACGATACAATAACTGAAATGAAAACTACACTAGAAGGAATCAATAGGAGAATAACTGAAGCAGAAGAACGGAAAAGTGACCTGGAAGACAGAATGTTGGAATTCAAGGAAGCAGAACAGAATAAAGAAAAAAGAATAAAAAGAAATGAAGACAGCCTAAGGGACCTCTGGGACAACATTAAACACAAAAACATTCGCATTACAGGGGTCCCAGAAGGAGAAGAGAGAGATAAAGGACCCGAAAAAATACTTGAAGTGATTACAGTCAAAAACTTCCCTAACATGGGAAAGGAAATAGCCACCCAAGCCCAGGAACCGCAGCGAGTCCCATATAGGATAAACCCAAGGAGAAACATGCCGAGACACATAGTAATCAAATTGGCAAAAATTAAAGACAAAGAAAAATTATTGAAAGCAGCAAGGGAAAAATGACAAATAACATACAAGGGAACTCCCATAAGGTTAACAGCTGATTTCTCAGCAGAAACTCTACAAGCCAGAAGGGAGTGGCATGATGTACTTAAACTGATGAAAAGGAAGAACGTACAACCAAGATTACTCTACCCAGAAGGATCTCATTCAGATTCAATGGAGAAATCAAAAGCTTTACAGACAAGCAAAAGCTAAGAGAATTCAGCACCACCTAACCAGCTCTACAACAAATGCTAAAGGAACTTCTCTAAGTGGGAAACACAGAAAAGAAAAGGACCTACAAAAATCAACCCAAAACAATTAAGAAAATGGTCATAGGAACATACATATTGATAATTACCTTAAACGTGAATGGATTAAATGCTCCAACCAAAAGACACAGGCTCGCTGAATGGATACAAAAACAAGACCCATATATATGCTGTCTACAAGAGACCCACTTCAGACTTAGGGACACATACAGAATGAAAGTGAGGGGATGGAAAAAGATATTCTATGCAAATGGAAATCAAAAGAAAGCTGGAGTAGCAATACTCATATCAGATAAAATAGACTTTAAAATAAAAAATGTTACAAGAGACAAGGAAGGACACTACATAATGATCAAGGGATCAATCCAAGAAGAAGATAGAACAGTTATATATGCACCCAACATAGGAGCACCTCAATACGTAAGGCAACTGCTAACAGCTATAAAAGAGGAAATCAACAGTAGCACAATGATAGTGGGGGACTTTAACACCTCACTTACATCAATGGGCAGATCATCCAAACAGAAAATTAATAAGGAAACAAAACCTTTAAATGACACAATAGACCAGATAGATTTAATAGATGTTTATAGGACATTCCATCCAAAAACAGCAGAATACACTTTCTTGTCAAGTGCCCACAGAACATTCTCCAGGATAGACCACATCTTGGGTCACAAATCAAGCCTCAGTAAATTTAAGAAAATTAAAATCATATCAAGCATCTTTTCTGACCACAAAGCTATGAGATTAGAAATGAATTACAGGGAAAAAACGTAAAAAACACAAACACATGGAGGACAAACAATACGTTACTAAATAACCAAGAGATCACTGAGGAAATCAAATAATACCTAGAGACAAATGACAATGAACACACGATGATCCAAAAGCTATGGGATGCAGCAAAAGCAGTTCTAAGAGGGAAGTTTATAACTATACAAGCCTACCTCAAGAAACAAGAAAAATCTCAAATAAACAATCTAACCTTACACCTAAAGGAACTAGAGAAAAGAGAACAAAACCCAAAGTTAGCAGAAGGAAATAAATCATAAAGATCAGAGCAGAAATAAATGAAATAGAAACAAAGAAAACAATAGCAAATCTCAATAAACCTGAAAGCTGGCTCTTTGAGAAGATAAACAAAATTGGTAAAACATTAGCCAGACTCATCAAGAAAAAGAGGGAGAGGACTCAAATCAATAAAATTAGAAATGAAAAAGGAGAAGTTACAACAGACACCGCAGAAATACAAAGCTTCCTAAGAGACTACTATAAGCAACTCTATGCCATTAAAATGGACAACCTGGAAGAAATGGACAATTCTTAGAAAGGTATAACCTACCAAAACTGAACCAGGAAGAAATAGAAAATCTGAACAGACCAATCGAAAGTAATGAAATTGAACTGTGATTAAAAATCTTTCAACAAACAAAAGTCCAGGACAAGATGGCTTCACAGGTGAATTCTATTGAACATTCAGAGAAGAGCTAACACCCATCCTTCTCAAACTCTTCCAAAAAAGTGCAGAAGAGGGCTTCCCTGGTGGTGCAATGGTTGAGAGTCTGCCTGCCGATGCAGGGGACACGGGTTCGTGCCCCGGTCTGGGAAGATCCCACATGCCGCGGAGCAGCTGGGCCCATGAGCCATGGCTGCTGAGCCTGTGTGTCCGGAGCCTGTGCTCTGCAATGGGAAGGCCACAACAGTGAGAGGCCTGCGTACCACAAAAAAAAAAAGAAAACAAAACAAACAAACAAACAAAACTGCAGAGGAGGGAACACTCCCAAACTCATTCAATGAGGCCACCATCACCCTGGTACCAAAACCAGACAAAGATACTATAAAAATAGAAAATTACAGCCCAATATCACTGATGAATATAGATGCAAAAATCCTCAACAAAATACTAGCAAACAGAATCCAGCAACACATTAAAAGGATCATACACCGTGATCAACTGGGATTTATCCCAGGGATGCAAGGATTCTTCAATATACACAAATCAAACAATGTGATACACCATATTAACAAATTGAAGAATAAAAACCATATGATCATCTCAATAGATGCAGAGAAACCTTTTGACAAAATTCAACACCCATTTATGATAAAAAATCTCCAGAAAGTAGGCATAGAGGGAACCTACCTCAACATAATAAAGGCCATATATAACAAACCCACAGCAAACATCATTCTCAACAGTGAAAACCTGAAAGCATTTCCTTTAAGATCAGGAACAAGACAAGGATGTCCACTCTCACCACTATTATTCAAAATAGTTTTGGAAGTCCTAGCCACGGCAGTCAGAGAAGAAAAAGAAATAAAAGGAATACAAACTGGAAAAGAAGAAGTAAAACTGTCACTGTTTGCAGATGACATGATACTATACATAGAGAATCTTAAAGATCCCACTAGAAAACTAATTAGAGAGCTAATCAATGAATTTGGTAAAGTTGCAGGATACAAAATTAATGCACAGAAATCTCTTGCATTCCTATACACTAATGATGAAAAATCTGAAAGAGAAATTAAGGAAATACTCCCATTTACCATTGCAACAAAAAGAATTAAATACCTAGGAATAAACCTACTTAGGGAGACAAAAGACCTGTATGCAGAAAACTATAAGACACTGATGAAAGAAATTAAAGATGATACAAGCAGATGGAGAGATATACCATCTTCTTGGATTGGAAGAAGCAATATTGTGAAAATAACTATACTACCCAAAGCAATCTACAGATTCAATGCAATCCCTATCAAACTACCAATGGAATTTTTCACAGAACTAGAACAAAAAATCTTAAAATTTGTATGGAGACACAAAAGACCCTGAATAGCCAAAGCAGTCTTGAGGGAAAAAAGCAGAGCTGGAGGAATCAGACTCCCTGACTTCAGACTATACTACAAAGCTACAGTAATCGAGACAATATGGTACTGGCACAAAACCAGAAATATAGATAAATGGAACAAGATAGAAATCCCAGAGATAGACCCATGCACATATGGTCAACTAATCTATGACAAAGGAGTCAAGGATATACAGTGGAGAAAAGACAGTCTCTTCAATAAGTGTTGCTGGGAAAACTGGACAGCTGCATGGAAAAGAATGAAATTAGAACACTCCCTAACACCATAGACAAGAATAAACTCAAAATGGATTAGAGACCTAAATGTAAGACCGGACACTATAAAATTCTTAGAGGAAAATATAGGAAGAATACTCTTTGACATAAATCACTGCAAGATCTTTTTTGATCCACCTCGTAGAGTAATGGATATAAAAACAAAAATAAACAAATGGGACCTAATGAAACTTGAAAGCTTTTGCACAGCAAAGGAAACTATAAACAAGACAAAAAGACAACCCTCAGAATGGGAGAAAATATTTGCAAACGAATCGACGGACAAAGGATTAATCTCCAAAATATATAAACAGCTCATGCAGCTCAATATTAAAAAAACAAACAACCCAATCCAAAAATGTACAGAGACCTAAATAGACACTTCTCCAAAGAAGACATACAGATGGCCAAGAAGTACATGAAAAACTGCTCAACATCACTAATTATTAGAGAAATGCAAATCAAAACTACAATGAGGTATCACCTCACACCAGTTAGAATGGGCATCCTCAGATAATCTACAAACAACAAATGCTGTAGAGGGTGTGGAGAAAAGAGAACCCTCTTCCACTGTTGGTGGGAATGTAAATTGATACAGCCACTATGGATAACAGTAGGGAGGTTCCTTAAAAAACTTTAATAGAATTACCATATGACCCAGCAATTCCACTACTGGGTATATACCCAGAGAAAACCGTAATTCAAAGAGAAACATGCACCCTTATGTTCACTGCAGCACTATTTACAATACCCAGGTCATGGAAGCAACCTAAATGCCCATCAACAGATGAATGAGTAAAGAAGATGTGGTACATATATACAATGGAATAGTACTCAGCCATAAAATGGAATGAAATTGGGTCATTTGTAGAGACGTGGATGGACCTAGAGACTGTCATACAGAGTGAAGTAAGTCAGAAAGAGAGAAACAAATATTGTATATTATCGCATATATGTGGAACCTAGAAAAATGGTACAGATGAACTAGTTTGCAGGGCAGAAATTGAGACATAGACGTAGAGAACAAACTTATGGACACCAAGGGGGGAAAGCGGCAGGTGGTGGTGGTGGTGGTGTGATGAATTGGGAGATTGGGATTGACATGTACAAGTACAATGAGTCACTCTTGTCATTTAAGGAAGTTTCCCATCAGTGTGGGGAACTGTTTATCAGCCAAGTTCCCAGGTGTAAGCTAAGAGGCCACCTTACATGCAGGATTTTCTAAGACTAGACAGTCTCAGGCCTACTACACTAACTCTTTCCTGCACAGGTCTTCAGAAACTATGAGGTAAAGGATACTGCCTTTTATTCCGAGTATGAGATCACAAGTGAAAGATGCATCCATGTTTTTGTTAATAAATTAATTTATTTGATGTATACTTGTGATACGATGGGGACACTAAATCACAGTACTCAAAGCTGACCTATATGTGGACTGTGGTTGAGACCTCAGGCTGAGAACAAATAGCTTGAAAACACCCTCATGTTCAAAAGTATAATGCAAGACATTCTTGCACGTCTTGCAAAGAGGGTGGACCAACTGAATTGGGCAAAACTTAGCCTATACCCTACAGTAAGAGTTTATGGAGTGGTGGTGGTAGAGGGCTTAAGGAAACCCATATGCTCAGAAAATGAGAGGACTATTGTTTTCATCCTCTTGGTAACAGATGAATCTCCCTGTAGAAGCCTAGGGAACGAGAAGGTCCACCCAGCTATGGTTGTAATATTGGGGCTTATAGATTTTAATTTAGAGAAAATAAAGATAGGTAATGTTTCTGAAAAAGCTGAATTTTCTGATGAAAAATCTACTTCTGGTACAGTGTCTATAGGTTGATCAGAGACATCAGAAATATTATAGAAAAAAGACTGGTTGGCTTTGAAATAGACCAAAAGTGAAAGATGGGAAAATGGTTTTGGCAATATTTTTAATAATATGGATGAATATATGACATGATAAACATCATATAATAATATGTGTAATAAATTGGTATGATGGGATGCAAGGTTACCTGTTTCTTGTGTTTAGTAAGAATTACTAATTAAAAGCACAGTTTCATATATCCAGTCATAGTGCAGGCATGTTTGAGTTGAAAGAAAACGTCTATACCCGAAAGTCAAACATCAATAATCTCAATTGATTTAAATTTGTTGCCCCGTGACATGCTGGCCATTTTTATTCAGTGGTATTTAGACACACTAGATAGTGATATACTTAATACAACAGGAAAATTGCTGATTTTGTTCTTAAATCTAATCTGTTGCTTAACTCTTTCCCAATACTTTGTTTTCTGGAGTTTCAATAGTAATAAAATACATTTCAAAAAGAAAAAAATTAGCATTTCCTCCCAAGTGAAATAAAATCAAATAAATGAATAAATAGTAAACAACTTACACTGAAAATCAGTTATAAAATCTGATTTACTCATAATGTGTTTATACCCTAGAAAATTATAATGAAATGACTGAATTTTTTCATATATCTTCTTTCTAATTCCACTACATATAATAATTTAAATACTATTTATACACATATATTTACACAAATATTAAACCAATTTTCTGATTAAAAAAACTGTAGAGATTCTTACAAACATATTCTGTGGTCCAGTATCTTTTATACTTTTTCCCTGAAATAAAACGTGCAATTGGGATGAACTATTAATTAAAGAAGTGAGCAGTTCTGCATGTTTTTCATTCCATAAATCTTTTCAGACATTCAGGAGAATGTCTGCTATACTTGAATACAATTAATAATAAGCTTTAATAATTTTCAACAATGATTACACACTTTGTTTTCACATTACAAATGCTCTTGTAATAAAAAAGTTTCCTTTTACTTTGTTTCAAATATTCAGAATATTAGCAAAGGCTAATCTTAAAATAATTTGATTTGTCAAGAAATAGCTTCTGCTTTCCCTGGTTTTATCATTTATATAGTGTTAAAACCCATTATCATTCAACAAATATTTATAGATTTACTGGAAATATGCCATTATCCACTTTCATTTAATGGGTGACTTAAAAAGAAAAAGGAATAGAGAAGAAAAATAAAGAGGTTAAATAATGAAACATAACAGGTAGTGTAAAAAATAAAAAGTTTTTTCTTTTGTAGCCTTATATCATGGCAGTAAAAGCATTAGATTTTTGTATTTTCTGTTTGCCAGGGGCTCTTATGTCCCTGAAGAATTATTCCCCTAAGATCAGAAAGAGAAAATAAAGGCATACACATATTTTTAAAATTTTGCAAACATTAGGGCTTCCCTGGTGGCACAGTGGTTGAGATTCTGCCTGCCGATACAGGGGACACGGGTTCGTGCCCCGGTCCGGGAGGATCCCACATGCCGCGGAGCGGCTGGGCCCGTGAGCCATGGCTGCTGAGCCTGCGCGTCCGGTGCCTGTGCTCCACAACGGGAGAGGCCACAGCAGTGAGAGGCCCGCGTAGCACAAAAACAAACAAACAAAAAATGTTGCAAACATTAAACAAATAGGACTAACAGTATTTCCACTGTATTCTCTTAACATTTTGTTTCATTGAAATCCTTTTAAAGAAGTTTTTGTTCTGCCAACATCTCTTATTCAGGTGCCTGGAGAAAGGAAATGTGGGTGGCAGTGACTAACCGAACTAGCAGCTATTGTTTACCAAACAAATTTGGACAGATTTTATTTGTGATTGCCTAATGGAATCAAAACTGTAGAGTACAGAGTCAGACAACCTCAGAGGGCAATTGGGGTTTTTGTTTGTTCAGTTTTTTTGTGTGTCTTTTTTTTTTGCCACACCTTGCAGCTTGCGGGATCTTAGTTCCCTGACCAGGGATCAAACCCGTGCCCCCTGCAGTGGAAGCGCGGAGTCCTAACCACTGGACTGCCGAGGAATTCCTGGCGATAGGGTTTTATAACTGATGGCATCCTGAGTAATCTGACCCATTAAAGATCATTAACATTTATTGGCCACCTACACTGTGAAGTACTGAGCAAGGCTTTACAGGTCACTTTTGTCTCAGACCCTTTCTTCCTTCCTACTTGCTGTTTCCTCTTGCTTGAAGTGCTCTTTCCCCTTATCCTCTCATTTCCTTTGGTTCTTCTTTCAAAAGTCATTTTCTCCATGAGGCCATCTTTGTACAGCCTATTTCAAACTGCCATCTTCATAATTCCCCAACACTCCTTATTCTACTTCCTGACTTATTTTTTCTCTATAGCACTTCCCACCATCTGACATAATAATTTTGTTTATATGTTGTTGTTTGGCTCTGCTGACTTGAATGTAACCTTCATGATATTTTGTTTGCTTTGTTTTTTCCACTACTCTTTCTCTAGCACTTCGAACAGTGCCCAAGAAGTAGCAGTTGCTCAATAAGTAACTGTTGAATGAGTGACTCTCCTTTTTGAAGTGCTCTCTGATTTCCTAAAGCAAACTTAGGCATTCTCCTTCTGGGTGTCCATAAAAATTATAACATGCACACAATTTATTTGTTCACATGTCAGGATGTGTGACTGACTCTGAGTTTAACTACGGGGACAGGGCTCGTTACCTAGTTTAGAGAGCCCAGCGCAAAATGTGAATGTGAGGTCCCTTGTTCAAAAGTTAAGAATTTCAAGATGGCAACTGCCAAGTATTAAGCCAAGTGTGGAGCTCTTCTAAAGACAGGTTGTATGCTCCTGAAGCTAGCCCTGAAGAGGAACTATACATGTTATCTATTCATCTTCATATCTCATAAGTGAGTAATGTCTCTGGTACATAGTAGGTTCTTCATAAATGCTTGTTGACTGAATGCATGCATATTTATCTGGAAGAAGAAAAGAAGATAAAAGGAATTTTTAAGTAGGTCACTTATATAGTACCATCACAAAACAGTCCTGATTTTTGGAAACATAATTAAAATGGGGAGCCTGAAGTAAGCTAAATGTATTTTGCAAGTGATATAACAACTTGCAGAGGAAGTCAGGATTATGTGTTGCCCTTAATTTTAATTCACTGTGATCCAGACTGATTTTCAGAACTTTCTACGTTTTCTATTTCAGAAACGAAAAACAAATATTGAGAGAGATATGATCCTGATCTACTCTATCTTACCAAGTAAGTCTTTATTTTATTCAAGATGTAAAGCAACATCTTTTAAGACAATGTTCCCTAAAATCATAAAGGTGATAGATTTGATCAGTAGTGCATATATTTTGTGATTTAACTGTAGTAGCTAAAAATAGGCAATCTAGTATCTAGAGACCTTTTTTGTTTCCTTGATACAAAAAACAAATATATCAGAATATATTTCTATAATATTTATTTGATTACAAATAAGTTGGTTCTCAACTCCCAAGTAGGAGAGAGATTTTTGCTATCAGTGTGTTCCTGTGGCATATTTTAGAGAAAACAGGAATTTGAAAATGAGCTTTAAATCCCAAGAGAATTTCCCTTAAATTTAGAAGGCATGTCTATTTACAGGTCACTTCAGAAAAAATGGTTATTCTATTTTCTTTTGTGCTGACTAAAAAAAAAAAAAAGTCCATAGGTCTCTGTAATCTGCAGTGTACTGAATAGACAGATGAAAAGAGATATGATTGAATTAGTAAATAAGAGTGAGCCTTCTATAGGAGCAGATCCTTCTATGCAGGATCTTCAGTTAATCTATTCTTTCTTCATTTCCTCAAGGTCAAGGCAGCCTTTTCCTATAAAGGACAGCAATGCTATGATAATACCTCATATCTGTATAGCAGCTTTTATTTTTTCAAAGGACTTTTTTTCTGTTCTCACAGTATCATTGTTAGGAAAATAGAACAGGTAGGTTATTTTTATATCCTTCAGAGAATTGTGCATACATGCACAGAACAAAACTTATAAAAAAAGGGAAAAAATGAGGAGAAAGTAATGAGTATGAGAATTCAACGAGTATTTAAAATAGATTATTTTTGCTATAGTTAAAAATTCATTGTTATTTTAATATTTTATTATTGCCACTAAAGTATATACAAATCTGTCAAATTCTAAATTTATTATTCACTTGCAAGCACTATAAGAAGAGAGAAATAAATTATTAATTAAATGTGGATGTAGTGTCATGAAGATTTTTCAATCTTTCTTTTAAATCTCCTATAAATCAGTATTGTTTCCTTAAATTTGCGAAAGTATATGTTATAATTGCTTACTTAGTGTTTTCTGAACATCATATAGGTATTTTTTCTACATAAGAAACTCAAAATATATGTGATAATTTACCATATTTTGAAATTAGCATATATGATGATATTCTCTAAATTCATAAAATAAGTCAAGGTAAAGTCATAAGCTATGGAATTTGGTATTTTTTTTACATTAATTTTTATTGGAGTATAGTTGCTTTACAATGTTGTGTTAGTTTCTACTGTACAGCAAAGTGAATCAGCTATATGTATACATATATCCCCTCTTTTTTGGATTTCCTTCCCATTTAGGTCACCACAGAGCATTGAGTAGAGTTCCTTGTGCTATACAGTAGGTTCTCATTAGTTATGTATTTTACACATAGTATCAATATTGTATATATGTCAATTCCAATCTCTCCAGAATTTGATATTTTGAAAAACCAAATTAATAAAAATTTCATGGGCTGATTCATTAAAATATCCAATAATTCTGTGTTACATATAATCAATGACTTGAATAAATCTTAAACTTAATGAATATAATTCAAAACTTTTTTATTTTTTGGACCAGAAGAATACAACGTGATTATTTTGAGAATTAACTGGTTTCTTCTGGACAAATTAAAATCTAAAGATCACTTTTCTGCATATATTCTATTCTTGATGTGTCTAAAGAAGGAAACGGTTAATGAGAATTGCAAAACCTGGAAAAAAAAGGAGACAATAAGAGATCAAAATGTAATCAATAAGAATAATTTGTAAAGCTAATACTATATGATCACCAAAATGTATTCTGTAAATGGAAAAGGGATCAAGGAGAATAAGAAAATTTCAGAGTAAGGTACATATGGTTGTGGATAAGAAGTCTGCAGAATGAGTCTTGTAGGGTAACCCAGCTGTCACCAAGTTCATTTATAGAGGGGGCTAAGGAATAGACTGCTCAGTTTTAATTACATGGGCTATCATTGGGCTAGATGCCTTGATGAACTGCTGATGTTTTGTGTTCATCATCTTTCTAACTTTGTCATCACTCCTACAAAACTCCCTCCTTTTGTTACACGATCATGAAAGGTGGTCTGCAAAGGGTAGATGATAAAATGGAGCACAGATAATATCCCCCATTCAGTCTTGCCTTAAATACCTCAGCATGAATAGAGAATAAACATTTAAAAAGAATGATATCGGTGCTTATAAAAATGTCTTGTTTACCACTATCCTGAGACTAACACTGTTACCAGCTGAAGAGAATTTATGGAACTTTAGGTCAGTGCCTTTGTGGATCAACATAAAATTAAATTTGGTATCCTATTTTGGCCAAACCACGCATTACATATTTATTCCAGCCTTTTAGTCTACACAGTAATAATCTATCCACTCTCACAGTTTCTTTGAATCCACAGCCTTCCCTAGCTTTCATCAGTCTTCACTGAAACTGGAGAATGAAATACTACTTCTGAACCTTGATTCTGCAGTTGGCACCCTGGAGGTCAAGGAATATGTAGATTTGGCTTCCCATTGTATCTCTAACATCTAGTACAGTACCTGACACACAGTACATGTTCTCCCCCCCCTCCAAATTTATTGAATGAATGATTGAGGCAATGAACAAATGAGTATTTGAGTGAATAGATTTACTAATGTCAAACATCAGCCTAGATTTAAGAAATTTGCCAGCTTGCAGACTGCCAAACATGGTCCTCTCACTGCCGAGATATGAAGTATTGATATTTCTAAAAAAATCACAAAGCAATGAAATCACCACCTCCCAGGATGATAACTTATTAACAGACTCCACCCAGGCTGACTTAGGGATATCACCTCCAGTTGGGACCTATTCCTCTCCTGGGTGTGAACAGTCTCAGTGTCCTGGCTCCTATTGGCTTAATTTGTCTGATTAGGTCTCCACCGGGTTGTTCTACAGTTTATCCTATATAGTTTATACTTAAATTTTTTATCTTTAAACATATAAACAAAAGCTTACCTCTGAAGCCAAAAGTCCAAAGTTAATTCCAATTAATGTTAAAGCATTAGTATGATACCATGTGTTGATTTTATTTTCACAACCCTAAGGAAAAGAACTTACTTAGGCTGACTTGGAGATGGAAATTTTTTTTTTTTTGGAAGTGTTTTTATACATAATTCTATTACAAAGAAGAAGAGACACAGAGATTAGTAATTTACCAAAGTCTAAAAAGCAAGTCAATGTCTAACTGGAGACTGAACTTACTAGCCCAGAAAGCTTCATATAATTGCAGGACACCTCGGTTGCTACTTTTAAAGTTGCTAAGATGTTGTCATGTAGTTGAAATCAGAAATTTAGTTTTGAGAGGGATTTGATTTTCTACACGCTACTGTAATTCAGCATACTGCTGCCTAAAGTGATATTTCCCAAATAGGAGAATCTTTTAAGAAACATAATACTCCATTTATCTATGAATGAATTATGTTATTGAAAGATACATCTTAAAAATAGAATAACATCAGTATATAAACTACAAAAGAATAAGAAGTTCTTGGGATGGAAATCCCTAGTTTATCAATATTCTGTATCTGTAAATAGCAGTTGCTACAGATGAACTTCTACTCTTGCTTCTGCCGCCTTTACCTAAACACCATTTTTGTCACTGCTGGGGTTTCCTCCCTCAGTTTTTGCCAAACCTCATGCCTCTTTACTTCTGCTATTGCAGCTCCTTTACCAATCCTACACAACAGAGATTTGTCAAAAGTGCCTCTTTCATCAAAGGATGGTTGAGGAGAAAGTTGATGGTATCCCAAGTTCTAGGAGAACTTATATCACATACTCCAGCAAGTTTAATTAATTTGTTATATAACAAATAATACAATTCACCTTGCTGTGGTTTCATTTTAGTTAAGTTGCTTAAGAACCTAATAACCATGAATGACATTGTTTTTAATATAAAAAATTGCTTAGATTTCTAAAATGATTTGCAAAAAAAAAGGTACCATAAACACTTGGAGAAGCCTTAACTTACATTTACCTCTAGGTAAGTTGCATTTAGTGGCTCATCACAAAACCACTTTCTTAATGTAGAATTTGTGCAAGAACATGGCACCTGTTCTGAATTTTCTTTATTCTTATTCTTCATCCAATCTGTGTAATTGTTTTGGCCACAACACTGTAACTAGAAAAAAGATTCTATAAATTTTACTATAAAATATTGAAAATGCAGTTAATTATATGACTCCTATGCATATTAAAGTGGTTTTGTGATAAATTTATTAATTTATTCTCCATTCAAATGTAGTGAATTAAAACAATAAATATATTTTTGTTTGTTTAATCCATTACCTTGTTGCTGCTATGGTTGATGTTAACCAGAGCTAAAGATCTCTACTCATATAAGTGGGCTATGTATGAATGAAATTGTTATATCTGAATTTACCTTATAGAAGCTCAGGATGAAAGATATACTTGATTTACTAAACCATGTTTAGATCCAGAACTCTTAGAAGAGAGAATCACCTTAGCCACACCTTCTCTTAACTATAACAGTTTTCTTTATAATTTATCCAACATGTGCTGCCATATGTGTTAAATATACATAAAGACTCAAGGTTATTACTACTGTCTTAGGGTATCAAACCTTCCTAAGGTTTGATACCCTGCTATCAGTCATAATGCAATCTGAAAATGCAATACATGTTCAGATCACATACATCAGTGAAAAACATAAGATGAAGAAAATCATTTATAATACATTTAAATTCTCCTAAAAAGCATTTCTGTTATTAAATATACTAAAAATAATAACTATGCTTATGTGAGGCTCTGGTGTAGTAGCTGAGTACAAAATCTAGTGCTAGATTGTCTGGGATTGAATCTTGGCTCTGCCACTTATTAGCCAAGTGATACTGGCTAAGTTACTGAATTTCTCTGACCTTCATCTATAAAACGAAGATAACGGTTCTTAACTCATTGGGTTGGGAGGACTAAATGAGTTAATATATGAAAAGCACCTGTAAAAGGGCCTGGTGCTATTAAATGTTTGCTTTTTTTTTTTTTTTTTTTTGGTATAAAGCACTTACTATGTTCCCATGCTGATCTACTCTTGTAAACAATTTGGCTGACTACACACACTCCCTTACCTTGCCGAGAAAAATCTGAACTGTGAAAATAATAATGCTAACAACATTAGCTAACATTAGTTGCTTACTATGTCCCAGATCCAAGCCTTTCTCTATATTCCCTACATTACTTCCTTTATTCTTAACAACCAGAGGTAGGGGTCATTCTGCCTATCTGTTTTGTTAATATGGTACGTGAAGTTAAGAAGGTTTCTTGGGCTTCCCTGGTGGCCCAGTGGTTGGGAGTCCGCCTGCCGATGCGGGGGACGCGGGTTCGTGACCCGGTCCGGGAAGATCCCACATGCCGCGGAGCGGCTGGGCCCGTGAGCCATGGCCGCTGGGCCTGCGCGTCTGGAGCCTGTGCTCCGTGGCGGGAGGGGCCGTGGCAGTGAGAGGCCCGCGTACCGCAGAAAAAAAAAAAAAAGTTTTCTTATCCAGCATCACAAAGTTACTGCGTGGCAAACCTGATGTTCAGGCTCAAGTGGTAACCACCAGGATACTATGCTGCCAGCAGGGGCTGTGCTTAGACCCTATCTCCCCATGGGGGCGACAGGGTAGATTATTCCACTTGGCAGTAGACGCCCAACACTTTTACACATGAATTCAGGTTAAAATGCACATCAATTAACCCAGAAAAGGAGATACACATTACAAAAGAAAGATAAAACTCAAGATCTGTAAGTTGAGACAATCCTATCCCACCCTGTTGGTTTAGATGAAATACAAGAGCCTCTAATTCCTGTGCCCCATTCCCTGTCCTTCCTTCTCTCCCCATTTCTCAGCATCGGTCACCTTTGGCGTCTAATTTTTAGTTTTACGCTAATTTCATCTTACTGTTTTCTGCAAGGCATTTAGAATCGTCCACTTGGGTATGTCTTCAGGCAAGTCCTTAGATCCATACTCAGAAATGACTGAATCAATTTTATCATGCCATATTTGGTGAACCTGTTGAAAATTTTATTAAAAGTGAAAATTTGATAGAAACTTTCCTTATGGTTCCTCATAAAAAGTATTCAAAGTCAGTTTTTTGTTTTCTAATTATTTCTAGGTGTTTTTTTCTTCCTTATAACTATTTTTAGCCATCAGTGAGTGTGGAGGCCTTTGGTCTTTCACACTGTGATCTATAGGAAGACTACATTAGACTTGGTTTCTGATTAGGGAGAAAGTTATGTGCTGTTCTCCTGAATGTGGAAGGGTTCTACATTTCTTTTTACACCCTCAGGAAAAATTGTGAAAGGCTTTTAAATGGACCAAAAAAAATGACTGAGGATCTTTTCAATGAAAACTAGGTTTTCTCTAGTACACCTTCAGGGTCCTCTGTTTCTACGAGTCTGTACGTTTCCTAGTTTTTAATTTATCTTACAACTTTGTAAGTTGTAGAAAACTGTAGTTAGGCAAATGATTCTTTGTCAGAGAAATGCAGATGAATTTTTCCTGGTGAGGATGGAATCGATCTGTCCCCTTTCCAAGCCTGTTTTGTTTCGGTTTTGTAGTGTCTTCTCTTTGGACTCTCCTTTGAATTGGTTTTTATATCTTAACTGGTTCCTGCATTAAACAAGATGTTAAATAAAATTATTGACCTGTGTCTATTGTATATTTTTACAAGAATTATGATTTTTAATTAAAAAAAGTCTTTTCACAATGCTAAAACAAAAACAATCATGTGAAAGTTTGGAGGAAAACTGCTATTTTGAAATCTAGATTTTGCAAAGGTAGTTTTTAGTAGGAACTTTCTTAAGCATTTAGAAGTTTATATGACTTTCATAACTAATTCCTAACTTGGTCCTGTAAAATAGCAAAAGGTAGAAAGGCCAGGGACTTCCCTGGAGGTCTAGTGGTTAGGACTCTGCACTTCCACTGCAGGGGCAAGGGTTTGATCCGTGGTCAGGGAACTAGGATCCCGCATGCTGCACGGTGAGGCCCCCCCCAAAATGGTAGAAAGGCCAGATATTATTTGTATTTTATGAACACGGATATAGATACTCAGAGAATATGATTATTTGCTTTGTTTACATGAATAAAGAAGAGGAGCTGAGACTTCTAAATATAATTCATTTGGATTCTAGTCTAATAATTTCTCATTGTAATATGCTGTTCTTTAATAATGAAAACTAAATAACTGGTGGGAATACTACAATAATTAAGACATCTGTACAAGTTAAACTTTTACCCACTTACATATCTATGCTTTAATACATTTAAGAAGATTGGAATAAAATAACATGTTATTTAGATCTATAAGTGATCAATTTAACATATTCCCTAAGTTAATTTTTATTTAGAATAGAAAATGATGTTTTTCCATTTTATATTTTTGTGGAGAGGGGGCAGACTTATGTCCTTACTTATCTTCTAAAGCATTACTTGGGAGATTCAGAGTGCATATGAATCACACCTTAGTACATAAGAGTAAAAATGATTTTCATATGTAATCTAGGTGACTACTGTATAAGTAAAATTCCCTCACACATATTCAATATGACAAACAACCCATGAAGACCTAGTGCATCTCCAACACTGAGCTAGGCACTGTAAATGACATAAACTATTTAGAGGCTCATGAGAACTCAGTCCAGTCTGAATGTAGAAAGCAAGTGATGTAAACAAAGCTGCCATCTCTGGGATCAGTTAATAAGTGTTAGAGTGCAGACTCCTTCATTTGGCTATGACGTATTTTAGCATGTATGTTCTCCTTTCAAAGCCTCAGTTTCCTGTCCTAGAAAGAAGGATTTACAATGCATCTCTAGGAGTTGTTGTGAGGATCAATAATATAGTGCCAGTAAAGTGCTTATCACAGTCTCTGGCACATGGTAGTTATTATTAAATGATAGTTCTTATTCTTAACATAGGTAGAGAGGAGTATGTGAATAATACTTAAATAAATATGGGTGCCACTGATTAACTATATTCATGTGTTAAGGGTCCTTAAGTGTGATATTCAGGTTCCATCACCAGGTCCAAAAGTTAGAGGCTGATGGGTTGGGATCTGGTGCTTTGCCACCAAAACAGCTTTATAGGACTTACTTGAGTGTGTGCATACACACACACACACACACACACACACACACACACATTTTGGATATGGAAAGAAGAAATTTTAGCTCCAAATGCCAAACCATTAACAACAGGCCCTAGATAATTAGATATCCAGGATAGATGCCAAGCACAAGAGAGCAAATGAAATTGGAGGGCAATGGTGTTGTATAGGAAAGATTTTGTCGAGGTTTGGCCATTAATTAGCAGTTGATATATAGAAAGAATCTGAAGGCTAGGAAGCCTAGAAATTAATCAGGTTCTCCTTCAAAATCAATTGAGGGAAAGTAGAGAGCTCCCAAATAGCTACTCTATAACAGGAACTTTATAATCGTCAGTTAATGATAACTCTATAAGGTAGGTAGATGAAGACATAGGTTCAGGGATGTTAAATGGCTTGTTGTTATCTAGTCACATGCCGATCTGTATGACTTCAAGTCCATGCTCTTATTGCTACAGGAGAGTCTCCCATGAGACAAAGTCAGACCTTGACTGTAGTGAAACACTGACATTTCTTAAAGAATTAAAAGTCTGTAGGCTGTAATAGGTAAGTTTTGCTACCAAAAAGGTTTTTCAGGTAATTTATTATGTGCTTTTTTGAACTTGACTTGAAAAATATAAATCTTGTTCTAGTTAACTGTATCACTCATGACCATACCTGTACAAAATATATGAATTATTCAATAATCTTATTTAAATGAAATTGCTAAATTTAAAATTTGTACAAATCTAAAGGTATTTCTTTACAAAAATAGAATATAGTACAGTGATGGAGTCAGTAGTGGCAGCCAGGGTTGGCTGGGGGGCCAATTTTGGATATCCCACAATAAGCATCATCTCCTCTTCCCCTACATTCTTTGTTATTTACAACATTCTCAATCTTCTGCAGACAGAGTTAAAGACAAGTTCTCCTAGCCCACCATTCCAATCTGACCCCTGTCCCCTTCCTATATGGAATTCTAGTACTTCCATTGAATCCTTTTTTTCCCCCAAAGACATTTACCTTTAGCTTTTAATGTAGGTTTAGGTCTCAATAATCTAAAGTATCTGCTTTTCTTTATTTTTCAAATGAAAGGATGATGTTTCCATACCTCCTCTTTCTTTGTGAAGATGAGTGCTGAAAGTACAACTTGAACACCGAAGGCCCACATTAACAGTACTGCATACTAAAACAAAAGAAACACAGAAATGAGAACTATGCTCCTAATATATTTTTAGATGCTACAATGATGGGAAAATGCACATCACATGAAATGTACAGTCTTAAAATACATAGGTATTGCTGAAGTTTCCTGTTCTCATACATGAGTGAAATTATTGAAACAAAAGGCAAAGAAAAAAAATCAGTGAACATTTGGATGAGAGTAAGATAGAAAGAAGTGATAGTGCTTCATGAGAACCCTAACAGACTACTTGGTCTAATGGAGTTGATGATGATACCTTCTTCATTCAGATCTAAAACTGTCATAGAGGGGAACTTAAATATCTAGACCTCCACTTACACCATTCTGCTACCAGTGGAGAACTCACTAAATTGTGACCTACCATGTAAACTATTCCATCATGCACAAAGTAACAACAGCAACAACAATAAAAATAGTGAGAAAGTAACAAAGGCAACGGCAATAGTAAAGTTAATCTGTATGCACATTTGGACTATTTCTTTGAAAACTGAAAATACTTCTATCCAAAGCCAAACAAAATGATTTTCACATTATTTGACTATTTTCTTTCTTTTTAAACATATGGCCACTGCAATCTTCTTCATCATAGCAGTGAATAGTGATACATATTATCTAGAATTCAAAATAATTTTAAAAGTTAGCAGTCTGAATATTTTACTATCTAAAATATCAATATAAGCAAGGATGATTTACTGTTAGTATTCTTAGTTTCACCTATTTGAAACATTTAGTACTTTAAAATAGTCCATTAAAATTGCTTACTTGACAAATATATTTCCTATTTTCAGAGACAAAAATATGGTCTTTAGATCCATTTAGAAGTTTAGATTTTTAATACTTCTACACACAACACCTTACTTAATCTTCACTGCCAAGGGATAGTAGTGAAGACAGGTAGAGAAAGGGAAAACTGCGCAAAACAATTGTTTTAAAGAAGTCACTGGGTTTCTTTTCAATGGCAAGCTGCTTATTGTCTGTGGACCCTCCCAGGTTTCTGATTCAATGGGAGTATGAAATATTACCTTTGACTAAACTATTATTCAACTCTGCAAAGAGTTAACTTATACAACTCTGATAGTAATACAAAAGTTTCCATAGCAATGCAAATGATTACTATTCATGAAAATGCTAATGAATAGTCTATAGAGAATATAAATCTCCACAAGCTTAATTCTTATTTAAACTGGTTGTTACTTCTTACTGGTTCCTCTATTAATTAATTATATAAATAAAGTCTCTGATACATGCTCAGTTTCATATAGGTGATTCATGATTTTACCTTTGAAAATTATTTTTTAACAGCAGTTAGATATTTACAGAAGAAATATTCAGTGTATTTATATGTTATTAGCACTTAGCACAGTGAGAGACTGCTGGAGAACTTTTAACAGGAAAGTGAAATTGTCCCAAGGAGTTAAAATGCAAAAGTAATATCTATTTGACTAGAGTAGGAGCATGCAAAATCACCTTTAAGCCAGAGAATAGTGTTTAGGCCTATATAAGATTTGCCCATAGCTTGACTATGTGAATTAACATGGTTAAAGAAAAAGTGTGTCCATCAAAAAAGTATTGGTAAATTCAGAGGAGAATAGCAAAAGTGTCGTGATTACAGAATGTTGCAATACTCTTCCATGGACCGTCCGGAAGGGAGAATGGTATCTTGGCTTCAGGATCTAAGCTATCACGTCCTAGTAGCATGTATATTCCTTATGATGGGGTCTGTCAGGCTTTCTTAGTCACAGTCCATTAATACTTGAATTACATGAGGCAGAAACTTATAAGATGTTTATGTTTTTCTCCCTCAAGTTGCCTCCTTCCTTTCCCATCCTCAAACCACAACATTATATTAATAGCAGGCTCTCTGTCTCCTTTACCTAAATGGGAATTTGTGGCAAGGAGAAAATTAAAATTTTCCTGCAAATCATTTCTTTCCTGGTTTCCATATCCAAAATCAGAAGCCCCATGAGAAAATTATGTTATAGGCCCTGGGAGAAGAGAAAGATAAAATTTGAGAATAGAGGTTGTGCCTTTGAGGAGAGTAAGAAGAGAGAGTGAAGTCTTTTTTAGACTAAAAAGATTGTGAGACTGATCCTAGAGTCTGCAGATTCTCAAAGCAATGGGGGCTAGCACTTGGCTTCCTGGCATTGCCATGGTAAGGAGGCAAGACCCAGAGGGAAATGAAGGTGTGGTTTCCAGTGTTGCCTAAAATGTCTCTGCCATGGGTAATATTCAAATAATAATAGGCAGCAATTATTAAAAATAGGCAGTAACGAATTCCTCTGTCAGGCATGACTCCTTTAATTGCTGTGTCCTTGGCAGGGCTGAATGTCTCAGGTCTCAGGGAAGGGGAACTGCAGGAAAGGAACTGAGGTAATGGTTAATTACCAATCCTTCACAAAAGAATTTCACCGATATGCCTGTACTGGTATATACTGGATGAAGAACAGCGCTGCCTTTGCTGTCCTAGGCCATTCAACCAGCAGAATATGTAGTCCTGAAGGGAACACATCAGCTGGGAAAGTGAGTGCTTTCATGGTAACTGGTGTAGACTGATAAACAGAAGCCAAAGTGACCACCCAGACTTTCAGCACTACATAAGAGCTAAGTATCTCTGCATTCTTCCTGGCAAGAGGGGCACAGTTGGATACATTTGAATTTCCTATCTGCTTCACAGGAAAGTGCCTGTGAATTAAAACTAATTTGATTTAAAGAAAATGTTAAAAGCTATATTTTACCTGAATCCACTGATTGTGATCCATACCTATCCCACGTATGATAAATGGCTCACGTTCATTATAATTTACCTTTTCATGTTATATGCCTGCGGAGAGATAGTGTGCGAGCCAGATGCCAGAGTCTGGCCCTCTCAGCAGTTGTATTTCTTTTTGTTAAATTATAAATTGTGATCTCAGTTACAAGTTAGCTTCCCACACGGCACACCCACAGGGAGAAAATGTGCCGACTATAGGCCATGTTTCCTTTTCTCTGCTAAACTTCATTGTTCGTTGCCTTTAACATACTGTATTCTGATTTTAGTATTCAGATTTAAGTTTGGTTAATTGTAGTTCACCCTAGGAGATGGATTCTTATTGACTCTGTGTTCAAAATTAATATCTAAGTGTGTAAGTGTTGAGGTCCAGATTTAGTCCGTGGGAAACTCACCAAGAAAATTCTACCTAGAAAAGATTCTTGGGCGGGGGCACTTCATGGCCTTATTCCCAAGAGCACATTGTACTGCAGTGTTACAGTGACCTAAATCATTCTTGCTCACGTGTGTGACTCAAACACTGAAAATCAAAGATACAGATTCAGGCTACCGAAATGAAATACGTGCCAGAATTAGAAGCCATCTGATTTCACCGTGAATTCCCAAATAACCGAAGAGACAAAGAAGAACAGTAGCAGAACCAGTTCCAATCAAAATTCGAAAAATATATACTATCAAGTGATTATTTTCATCTGTGGAATCCACAAAACAGCTATTATTAAGTGACATTTGTTTTCTATTTAATAATAAATGCAGCAACCCAAGGTTTCCTAGGCAGCTGTCAACAAACCACTAGGATTCTCTTTCTCTCTTTTTTAACCTCATTCTGGCACCTCTTACTTGCTCTTAACAACTTTTCTTCCTTTAATGACATGATAGAGAATTTCTTCAATCTCAGAAGGTCCCTTTAACTTTACCTTATCTTTATTGTCTTCTATGAAAGAAGATGACTTTTTCTAGGGTGAATTCTTCTATGTCTAATGTACCTCCAAACATTTTTATATTCATTCATTCATTCATCAAAAATATTCTGAGTACTTAACACATGTGGGTTAAGTTTCCCATGTCTGAAACCCTGAGTTTATTGCTAATATGGTCCCGTTAAAACTGTATTTTATTCTCTCCCCATCTAGACTGAACTGTCTGTGCTAGAGACTATATATATTTATATAGTCAACAGGCTAACTGTTAAATGCTTAGTGCTATGGCACAGATGTAGTGCTTAACAATTTGTTTTTAAAGCGAGATAAATAAATTAAATATGCCCTAGATTTTATGGGAGAAGAGTAGAGGCAATGGGCAGTGGTGTGCTGGAACCAGATTGTTCTGGCACATAAAAGCCAACTGTTAAATTTTCACAAAATCTGTAAACCAACTCAGTCCACACTGGCACCTTGAAATTGGCCATCATGGGATTATTTAAACCACAGAAATCAGCAAATACCATAAACTGAGACTCCATCCCAGGACATTTATCAGCACACCACTGGGTATAAGAGCACCTAATCTAGTAGGGGGAGAAGGTGAAGATATGCAAGATTACTGGAGAAGGTAACACCTGGGCTTAGGCTTTAAGTTATAATTGGAAGTCTCTAGGTTGGAATGGTGGAAGCATTCTAAGACACAGAATGGTGCAGTGTGTGTAGGAAACTCAGCCTTGCTCGCATTTACAGTTTCAGGCAGGTGAGACTGGGAAGGTTTGCAGGGGTCAAATTATGAACATTCTATGTGCTGTTTTCTAGTCTTCCTCACTGGAATTACGCTCCATGAGGACAGGCCCTTTATCTTTCTTGTACACTTCTGTATCCTCAGCTCATGGGATAGTGCCTAACGATGTGATATCTATCTATATATAGATAGATGATAGATATATTTATATGTCTATATCTATCTATCTATCTATATAAAATCTCTTTATCCATTCATCCACTGATGTACATTTAAGTTGTTTCCATAGGGAATATTTTATTTCTAATCATGTGATGGTGACAGGATATGGTAACTGAGTTTTAAAAGAGATTATTTAACTTGGGCAGTGAAGCTATTTTGATCTCCATTATCCTTTCAAGTTTATAGATCTGTAAAAGTCCAGAGTCAGCAGAACAACCGCAATCTTCCATTTCTCTCATCTCTCCTGCCCAAAGTTCCTAGATCTCTCTCTCAAAATTCCCTCTCCTTTATGGTCTTGGATTTAAGTCTTATTATTTAATAAGGTGCTTTTATAACAATTGGCAAAGACTTTCTGAGGAAAAATTGGACAGTACTTAATGAATTTTAGAGAAATACTGCCACCTGCTGAATAAATCATGCATGCAATTGTTTAACACTGAATTCCTTGTTTGATTTAGAGAAAGGAAAATAGATACATACCCAAAGCTGTGAAAAAATTATTTCTATCTAATAAAAGCCATGCACCAAATCCCATGAGTAAAAGTCCAAGAACCTACAAAAAAAGATAGCCAATACTTATTTTTGAACTAATTGCCAATATAAATGCACATTTTCTTTACTAAATAATTATGAAGATACTTACCAAAAAAGCTCCATTAATGAGGTTAAGAAAGTATTTAAAAATTAATGTTTTGTTTTTCCTTAACATTCTTTTTCTCCCCATATACTGATGATTCTGAAAAGATAAACACAACTTTTACAATAAACACTCACCACAGTAATAACTTTAAATAATTCTGCCTACTCACATCCTTTATTTGCATATTTTTCTTCTCATACCAGCGGTCAGTAAAACATTCCCCTTTGCTCTCCTGAATATAAGGAAATACTGAAGATGTCTTGAAACTGTACCTTTCTTTCTTTATCTGCATTTTTTGGCCAGGCAGTCGAGAGCAAGAGGGCATTTTTAGAACATGTCAATAGCTGCCTTACTGAACTCCTTGCAGTTTTCAGAAAATGAAATATTTTATTTTGTTTACAGTCATAACACACCTTGTTCTCCTTGCTAGAAAACTTTCCTTTACATCTGACTGTCCTCTTTCCCAGAATAATGTTAACTCTTCCCAGAATAATGTTAACTCCTCACTGAGGTCTAGCCTTGGAAGCCTTTCCCTAATCTCTATTTGTTGCCTATTTTCATCTTTACTTGTCTTCCTTCCCATGTAGACTCTGAGGTCTTTAAGTGGAGAGAGTAGATCTTGTATACCATTACAACCCCGAGTCTAACACATGGTGGGTACAATAGCAATAGATATTTATTGAATGAATGAATCAATGAATAGGTGAATTAAATGATTTAATGAGCTTACAATTTACTTTGGTATACAGTGTAAGGAAGGGAACTAATTTAAGGTGGTTTTAAATAAAAATTATTTTCCAGATAACCAATTTTCCTAAAACATTTATGTAAAAATCAATACTTACCGGTTTTGGTGCTTGGTCTATTAGATATGGAGGTTTTACATTTTCTTGGGTATGTTTCTGGGTTTTCTTTTTTCCTTGGTTGTTTCAATTCTAGCTGGCTCAGTATTTTAAAAAATATCGTAGTTTACAATGTTTCAATACATGCAGTACATAATTGACCTGGTGAAAGTGAAACAGTATACAAGCCCTTGTGTCCCTGTCCTTTGAAGTAAAAGGCTTTTGTTTTAGCCTCCCAGGCCTCCCTTGAGTCTCAAAAGGCTGACTCAAGAGTTACTGATTGGGAAATGTGAAGATGTAGAAACAAAGAAGAGCTGTTGGGCTGGGGAACTGGTAACAATTTAGACTATAAATCTGCTACATAGCAGAATCATCCAACCCCCAGTTCCCTGAAAGACACTGATAAAGGCCTGACACACATTCCTAAGTTGTTTTTATAGGAAGCAGACCCCCACCAGATGAAAACTGCTGACATATGAACATAGACCCTAGACTGGTGGAAACCAGAAGGTTGATGATGCTTGAAACTTCACCTTGATGCCAACCAAGCAGAGAACTGTGCACGAGTTCATCATGCACCCTGCAACCGTCTCCCTCATACTGCCTTTAAAACCCCTTCCCTGAAAGCCATGGGGGACTTTGGGTCTTTTGAGCAGGAGCTGCCTGTTCTCCTTGCTTGGCACCTTGCAATAAATGCCGTACTTTCCTTCAGCACAACCTGGTGTCAGTAGATTGGCTTTACTGCGTGTGGGTGAGCAGACCCAAGTTTGGTTTGGTAACAAAAGCAGAGTTAGTAGGACTAACTTGAAGCTGTTTGCCCCTAGTTAGGAAGAAACCCAATCCATTTGTTGAACTGAAAGATGCCTTAGAAAGTGGATAAGTAAGAGATGTCTAGGTTAGCATCCATGCACTTCCCTCCCTACTTCAATCCAAGGCCATATTCCTCCTAAAAATTTCCAAGGTACTTCTTCCCAGCTTCAGGAGTCTCTCCAGGGTTTATCTTCCACCCTCTGCTTCAAACTCTCCTGCTATCATTTGGTTTCTTCAGTTTCTGCCTCTAGTCTTATTCCTGGATTCCTCCAGTTCCTGGATTATTTGGATGGGACACTCAGTTGGAAAGACTGCTTGATTTTTATTTCAGTTTCTTTGCAAGATGTTGTAGATCTACATTTTGGCTTCAATTCTATTTACTGCAGCATATGAGAAAGCTGTGATCCTCGTCCTACAGTCTGAATGAGAAGTTAAGCCCAAAGACCTAGCCTCTGTTTTTCTATGAATGAGAAAGAGAAAGAAGACTAATGAATGAGATTTCTGCAGTGATTCTGGTGTGAAATGTTGAAGGCAGAGGATTGACTGTTGATTTGACAATAATTAGCAGGGTTGAGTCAAGGCTAAAATGTTTTGTCAAAGGACCCAGATACGAAACTAAACTGAAGTTTATTCTCTCTCAGTCCAAGATGGGTAATGGGTTCTCTACTGGGAAATCATCTTAGGAACATGGCACTTTCTCCAGCCTGTTCAATATATGGCTCCCAAATTTGCTCAAGGTGTAATCCTTTACAGTCAGCAGAAAGAAAGAGGATGAGTAAACTTAGGCGAGCATCTTTTAAGCAAGTGAGGTGGAAGTTGCATACTTCTCTTCTGCTCATATTCCATTGGCGCATAGCAATTAATCACATGGCAATTCTCAGTTGGAGGCAGAGGTAACTATGTGCCCAAGATGAAGGAAAGAAGTGATTTAGGGTGGGAAAAGCCAAATAAAATGACCGATAGATAGGAAAGGGCAGTAAAAAGATAATTAGAGGGAGAAAAAGAGGGTTTTGATACATTTCAATATGCTTTACTACAAGCAAGAAAGAATCAAAGATGATCAGAAAGATTTTTTACGATGGGAAAATAAAAGAATAGTGAGAATCACTGGAATTGTTTGAAAAAATTTCATAAATTCCATAAATTTAATATTTAATAATTGGGTTTGAATTGGTAAAAGATACCCTTGTGGTTAAGCAATGGAAATGGAGTGCAGGTAAGTGGAGAGCATAAGCTATGCAGAACTGGGAGTCATCCATAGAGAGCTGATATCTTGGGAATAAATGAAAGAGATGAGCGATTAACTATAGATAAAAATGAGCAGAGGGGCTTCCCTGGTGGCGCAGTGGTTGAGAGTCCGCCTGCTGATGCAGGGGACACGGGTTCGTGCCCCGGTCCGGGAAGATCCCACATGCCGCAGAGTGGCTGGGCCCGTGAGCCATGGCCGCTGAGCCTGCACGCCCGGGGCCTGTGCTCCACAATGGGAGAGGCCACAACAGTGAGAGGCCCGCGTACTGCAAAACAACAACAACAACAACAACAAAAAATGAGCAGAGGTTTGATTGTAGAGAATGATATAATTAGGAATTTGGATTTTTTTTAAAGCAGACTTTAAGAAACGAGAAAATAAGCAAAGTATGATTTCATGGAAACCAATCGAGGAAGAAATTTCTAAAATAATGTTACATGAAACAGATGTCAAAAGGAAGAGAATTCTGTACTCTCAAAGTCAGCTGACTTGGTTAAGGAGGATGTTCATGGTAACTTCAAACAGTAGGGTTTTAGTCCATTTGGGCTGCTATAACAAAATACCACAGATTAGGTAGTCTATAAACAACATACATTTATTTCTCACAGTTCTGGAAGCTGGAAGTCTGAGATAAAGATGCAAAGTTTCAGACTTCTTTTATCCTCACATGACAAAAGGGAGCTCTGTGGGATCTCTTCCTAAGAGCACTAATTCCATTCATGAGGGATACACCCTCATAAACTAATCACCTCCTTTTAAAGGCACCATATTCTAACACCATCATATTGGGTGTAAGGACTTCAGCATGTGAATTTTGAAGGGATACAATCGTTCAGACCACAGCAAGCAGTTCAAGTTAAAGAGTTAGAACACAACAAACAAGGTGTCTTAGCAACGAGCCAAGGAAGCCTATAGCAACGTTTGCATAGAATGGTAAGAGATGGTCACGTGTGATCTTTTCAGCCACAAGCCCCACATACTAAAAACAACATCAATGAAAATGAAGATTTGCTTACACAAAGATATGCAAGTTCGTGCAGTTCCTAAGTAAATATTTGTAGTGTGGTAGACTTGTATTTTATTTTGCTATAGACAAAGAATTTTTTTACCTAACTCAAATAAGGTCCTGGTATGGTATTTCTTTGGTTCATTTCCTGATTAGTTAATAAATGGTCCAACAGCAGAGATATTTTTTAATAGTATAAATGCTATAGGGAAGGACAATTTACAGTAATTCACCTATTCATAGGTGTCATTTTCACTAGTTAAATAATACTCTAAATTACTGTTCTTAAGTTCCTTCTCAGTGCCAGGAGATGGGAACACAAAAAATGAATAAATAAGACAAACTGTTAGGGAATCAAGTATTAAAGCCTGTGGCCAACTCTGAACTGTGTTGGGGGTGTGGGGACTGAGAATAATGGAGCTGGGAAGTTTCAGAAAGGCAATGAATTTGAGATAATCCTTGAAGGATGACTAAGAGGGTCCCAGTCAGGCAAACACAGGGTAGAGGCAGCAATTTTCAAGACAGATGGAACACTGCGTTCACAGGCTTTAGAGTGAAGTGCACAAGGGCGTGGGTAGAGTGGCAGGAGATGAAAGATAAGGCTGGAGAAGTAGACTCAGTAAAGATTGTGAGGGATCATGTGTGCTTTGCTAAGAATTTGCAAATAGTCATAGATTGTAAATCAGTTCAACTTGAAACTATTGTTTAACTAGGCAGCGTTTAGCAAAAATCTCTTTAATTGCACTCCTCCTAGAAATTATAGCCGAAAGTGGATTATGTTATTTTGTCCATAATCCTTTAACCTGAGTAGGTTTTTTTTCTTTTTAATAAGTAACTTGAAAGTATGAGTTGTAGAGACATGCACCACGGATTAATTTATCTTCAGAAGAACTTCCAATGTTTTTCTTTTTTGCTATCAATTTGTTTGACAAGGTAAGCATTAAGAAGGAAAGCAATTCAGACAATATCTTCAAATTAGTTGTTTAAAATTAGTTTTAGAAATTAATTTATTACTAATGGATTTGATATTCTTTGGGAAAAGTATGAATAATTTCATAATTACAAACAAAATTTTAAGAGTTTTTAATGTGAATTTCAACATAATGTTAGTCTGAGCATTTTAAATGAAGAGTTTGATAGTTTATAAATCAGCAACAAAACTAAACTAGAAAAAGAAAAAATGTTACTTGAGCATGGACTTTAATAATGAAAATACCCAAAATTTAATTCTGAAACCAGAAGTAGTTTATTTTTGAAAATCATTATCTTTCTTAAACGAAGAACTAATGTGTTTTTTTAATATCAAAAGTCTACTGGTTTCTCACTCTATGTTATTAATTCTTAAGTTGACACAATACATTTTATTATTCAGTTGTTACCAGGAAATATAGTCTATTTTCTTTCAAAGGTTCAATGAAATTGTTTGCTTTTAGCTTATTGTATATCAGATATCTTCTACAATTATGCTTAACTACTTCCCCTTGGAATTTAATGCTTCATTTGCAAACTTCAAAAAAATTAAAATCAGGGATATCCGTTATTAATTAAAATGAAATTTTACATTTTGTACACTGTGCACCCAAAAAAGAAACTTTGATGAATTTTTAAGTTAACATTAAATATTATGATATATACTTAAACTTCAAGTTTTATATTAAAAGTGTGTGTCACCGTCAATATTTTACAGTAAAACATATTACAGAAAATAATTTTTCAAATTTCTCACCCCACACATCCATTCACTTAGAAGTTTTTCATAACTGATTTTGATAATTGCGTGATAATTGATTGATTTTTTTTTCTTTTTTAAAAGAAACTGTTGTCACGGAAGGCAAACAATTTATTGGCATTTTTTCCATACTTCCAGTCCCCACAAATCACTATTCAGGGTTAAGGTTTTGTGGAATGTACAATTTACACATGGGCAACTCAACATGTACTAGATGCACATAATAAATGTAGATAGGTCAGAAACAATTTAAAGGTCAGGCTACCTCTGCTTGGGTAATTGTAACAAAGTGTCCTTTTTTATTAAATATTTTCCAAAATTATTTAAATATTAAAACGTACCTGAAAGGAATTTTAAATTCCTTATCCCGCTCCTGAGATGAAGCGTTCGTTCTGGTTTCGAGTAGAGATAGTTTGTCCTACTGGGGCACCGGTAAGGTCCATCTTCCTTGGGATTGGCAGTTGCCGTGGTTACTCTTTGTTTGGAGGCTCCGGGCGCTGTTTTCCAGCAAAGCCGAAGCTTTAGCTGCGGCTGGGTGAGCCGAGACCCCTCAAGGCCGTGGTTGGTGTAGGGGGAAGCGAGGCAGAGTTGCGGGAGCGCAGGCGGAGCCGGGCCCCTCTCCGCGGCGGCCAGGCTTTAGGCGAAGCGGGGACCGCGCGCCCAGGGGGTGGCTGAGCGAGTCTGTGGAGCCAGAGGCTCCTTTCAGTTTTGAAGATTTGTGGTAGTTCATTCGGAACTTGAAGAACTACAGTTGAAAGGTGGAGTTCCTTAAAATTTCCCATTTTTGGCAGCTTTAGCCAACTCCAAGTGGTGTATTGTCAACTTGAAGTAGTTTACTGTAGCCTGTTTGCAATGGGATCCATCTCGGGCTGCCCTGTCCTATCCTGTAACCACCGGCTACAGGTGGCTATCGAGGGCTTAAATGCAGCGAGTGCGAATTGAAATGTGCTGTAGGTGTAAAATACACATCGGATATTGAAGAATTATTTTACAAAACAAAAATGTAAACTTTGTAATTATATTGGCCTTATAATTAATAATTTTCTATTGATTATATGTTGAAATATTTGGATATATTGGATTGAATTAAATATATTATTAAAATTTCACCTGTTTCTCTTTACATTTAAAAAATTTGCTACTACAAAATTTAAAATCAAATATGTTGCTCAAATATGTAATTGGGCAGGGCTGATCTAAAGAGCCAGTAGATGAGCAGAGAGGGACATATAATGAAAATGTCTCCTTTACCCTATTCTCCCGCCTTTCTTTCTATAGAAAGTTTTGTGAATCTGTACATTCTGCTTTATAGCCATGTTTTAAAAAAATCTAATTTTCCACCTAGCAAAGCTTTTGAATCGCATTTTAATTGTTTGATTACAGGTAGCATTTTGCACTGGTTCTGGTTTTATTTTGTTTTCTTTTGGAAGAGGGAGGTTATGAGTAAAATTGAATATCTTAAAATTAGCTTTTAAAGTTATAAAAGTAATACATATTCATGATAAAAAAATCACTCAACATAAAGGTATGAAATGAAAATTAAAAGTTCCTCAATTTCTTCCAGAAAGCTTCTGTCTAAAAAAAGTATGTGTACGTGCATATAGTTATGCAAAAGAGATGTTATTCTCTGTAGTTTTCAGCCACTTGCCTTTGTTCAATTATTTCTTCTTGGCTACCTTTCCACAGGAGTACAGTAAATGTACCCATTTTTTAAAGGACTTGTGTAGTATTCCATTCTATGGATTTATCATAATTTATTTAACTGTCTTCTTAGTACTTAGGATATTTTAAAATAAATTTTTATTGAGGTAATTATAGATTCACATCCAGCTTAAAGAAATAATGCAGAAATACCTCTTATACACTCTGTCCAGTGTCTCCCTAGGGTAATGCTTTGTTAACTCTAGTATAATATCACGACCAGGATATTGATATTGGTATAATCTGCTAATCTTATTCGGATTGCCTCAATTTTATTTGTATTCATTTGTGTGTGTATTATGTAATACACTATTTATCATCTGAATATGTTCACTAATTAACCACAGTCAAGATACTGAACAGTTCCAGCACTACAAGGATCTCTCATGTTGCCCCTTTATCACCATAACCACCTTCCTCCAATCCCATCCACTCCATTAGTGGCAATCACTAATATGTCCTCATTTTTATAAAATTTTAGTTTCAGAAGTGTTATGTAAATGGAATCATATAGTCTATTACCTTTTGCTGTGGGCTTTTTACTAAGCGTAGTTCCCTGGAGATTCATTGGTATCGTGGCATATATCAATGGTTCATGCCTCTTATTGCTGATGGTATGGAGGTACTAGAGTCCGTTTAACTATCCACCTATTGAGGGATATTTTGGTTGTTTCCAGTTTGGGACTATTATGAATAAAACCGTTGTGAACATTTGTTTTGGTGCGAGCATAAATTTTCATTTATTAATGAAATCTTCATAAATTTTCATTTCTCTGGGATAAATGCCTAAGAATGTATGCAATACATGGAGATCAGTCGAGTTAAATCATTTACGTGTGAAAGAAAGATACGTGATATCTATAGCTAGAGGAAGGACAGGCACAGGTATTGTGTGGGGTTTTTTTTTTTTTTGATAGGAATGAACTGATTTTGTTTATGGAGGTAGTGGCAGTGGAATACAAATGTATGGCAAAGTAGTAAACAGAAGGAATAGTGGATGGAGCAGACAGTTCAGTAGGTAAGAAGTTGTCAGATTCAGAGCATAAGTACAGGATTACACTTTATTAGGAAGAGGGTCTCCTCTCCTAATAAGATTAGAGTAAGAAGAGACTTCAGGAAAAGAAATAGGAAAATGAGGATGTTTCATTTTCTCTGTTAACTAAACTATAAACTCTATGAAAACAGGTTACTTATTTAATCAGTGTATTTGTAGCACCTAGCACTGTTGTGGATGCATCTTGTAGCCTCCCAAAAAGTTGATTTTGAGATGAATGAGTAAAAGATGGAAAATAAAGAGGAAGGGAGTGGAAGGAGGGATGGAAGAACAGAGAGCATGGAGGAGGGAAGGAAGGAGGAAGGAAGGAAAGAAAAAAAGGAAGGAAGGGCCAGGAAGAAGACAGCAGTGGAAAGGCCAGGGACTGGAGGAAAGAATGAAAGTTTGGAATAGTCTGGAAAATAAAATAAAAGCTGACTAGTACAATATTTTTCAACCTTTTTTTTTATACCAAGACCCACAGTAAAATAAACAAACAAAAATTTTCATTGCAGATCATGGACACATGCATACATATACATGTACTTATAATTGAAACAAGTTTTTTTAAACAACTTTTACCTGTAGTATATGTAGTGCACTTACAGTTTCTTTTTTGACCTATCCTAACTTTTCCTATTCTATCCTATCATTTAAACTAGATGATCAAGAGCTACTAAATTAATTTATTGATCCACGGATGGGTCACCATCTGCAGTTTGAAGACTATTGGACTAGAAGTTGTTCAAGGGATTGCTGGACAGATAATGAGCTTGACTGAGTTTGGATACCATTTGACAGTGGGAAAAGCACTGGCTTTGGATTCAGGATCTCTGAATTAGGATCCTGCTTCCATTACTTACTAGCATCATACTATGGCAGTTAAGTAACCTCTTCCAACCTTGATTTTCTCACCTATACAATGACTATAATGACCTTTAACCCATTAAGTTATCAATCACTCAAGTGTCTTCTAGTGCCTGGTTTGTCACAGGTACTTAATACATGGAAGCTAATGATGGTAGTTAACGATGATGATGTGAAGACCTACTACAATGTACTGCTTGACCCATATCCATTACAAGCATTAGAGATTTAAATGAAATAAATATTGAACTTATAAGCCATGTATTAGCCATTATTGCAACATGTTATTGTTGGTTAAAACATGTGGCTATCTGGTGGAATTAACAACTCTGATTTAATGAGTAGAAACTAACCACATGTTTCCCCATATATATAGACATAGGTTGTTCTCTTATAAGTATTTTAATCTCTGAATACTCAAGCTGTTCAGAGGTATTTTGCCATTAATTATTACCATGAAAATGAATTTTAGTGTGAAGTTTCTTGGTTCAGAAAGGTAAGCCAGTTCATTCCATGTAACTTTTCCTTTAGAGAATTTAATAGTACTATTAGAGTTGATCATTTTGTAGTCAAAACATTAAAGAAATAATGAATGAATATAGGGAGAAAACATTTTCTTCAATATATAGTACAGCCATGATAAGTTGTGAGAAAAGTTTGTTAAACTAAAGCTATGTTAAACTAAATTTTTACCTAGAGCATGTTGGATTGGTAGGGCACATTAAAGAACCTATAGTTTTTACCAGCATTTAGCCTCTTCAATTTTCTTTAAATGGTTTTGTGTTTTATTATGAAGGATGATGGAAGACAACGATGATGATGATATAAAGCTCAAAGAAGAAATAGAAGCTGAATTGGATAAAATCAGCATTTCTTCCTTGGAAAAAGATGATTTTGATAGTGATTCAAAATCAGAAACCCAGAGTGATAGTAGTGATACAGTAAGTGTTGTGTTGTATTTTTGAGCCTTTTAACTGGATAAGCCTTTTAGGAGAAATATTACTTTTCTCCGTGTGTTTTGTATATTTATCTCATTTTTTCCTTAGGGTCACCTTTAAGCAATATATATTAGTAGATATTTAGATATAAATGGTATATTGAAGGTAGAAATTACCTATAATTTCATATGTGTGCATTTTTCACAAAATTGGGATTGTACTATATGTATAATTATGTGTATGTATATATACATGTATCTGCACACATGTGTATGTTTGTATCCTGCTTTTTTTACTTAATCATGAGCATTCTAATGTGATTAGATATGCATAATAAGCAAAATGTATGTGAAATCTTTAGACCAAAGAATAGTTACTTTTTTGGAAACCAAACGTTTATTTTCTTTTCATTTGTGTATTTTCTCCAATGTTTATATGCCTAGAAAAGTTATTCATGGATTCATTCTTTTATATAAAAATCCTTAATCCAATGGAAACTTATTTTCAGCTATGTTATAAAAAGTAGATCTAGTTAAAATTTTCCTGCATATATTTAACAGATATTCCCAGGGTCACTTATGGAATAATCCACCTCTTCTCAATTGATTTGTCATATCTGTTGTATATATTTAGTTGTTATACATATGATCTGTCCAAGGCTATTTATTCTTTTCCATTATTGCGTTAATTTTTACCCTATAGTGGTTTTATATTTTTAAATATAAAATGGGTCAAATTCCTTTAGTAGTTCTGCTATTTCAAAATCTTTTCAACTAAGCTTTTTTCAAAAAACTCATTTGTCAAGTTTCAAAAAATAATTACAATTTGATTTTTAATTAGGATTGCAATAACCTACATAATACTTTTGGAGAAAATAATATTTTTATATTATTGTATCTTTTTATTCACAGCTAATTTAACTGTGACAAAAGTTCTGAAATTATTCATTTGAATATGAGATCCAACAGAATCATAGATGCAATTTATAACCACCTGAAAATTAAAAGCAAATTTTAACCAAATATATTTGTTTGGATTATGCTCTTTATACGGAGCCCTTTTACCTCATTTACACATTTTACTCAAATTTTTGGCATATCAAAACAGATTTTGATACATAGTTTTAGTAAAGAATTTTACAGTTTCTCTTATTATTTACATTTTTAGGATTTAGAGGAATTACCTGACTCAGTTCTTCACTGTATTAACGTCATAAAGAATAAAAGTAAAACTGTTGAAGAGCTCATTCTTCAGGACGTGGAAGATACTGATGTTTTAAGTAAGTACGGTTTTCATCTGCTTGGCAGATAAGTTTTCTGTAAGTATGAATAATGAATAATTTATAATTTAGAAAATTAAACTGCTTGAAGTTCTTGTCTCTTGTCATATACAGGTGTGTGCATTTATCTCTAATAAAATATCCGTAGTATATTGGTCTGTTCAATTTAGTTCATTCATTTGTTTTACTTACTACCTTCCTTACGTCTCCAGTAAGTACTAGCCACTAACAATTTGTTTCACCAGTTCTAATTAAAACCAGGCATTCTATTACTTTATGTTAAAGAAAAGAAAACTAATTGTGGGACTATTTTAGAAGTATCAGTTCATACATATTTTTGGAGAAAAATATAATTTATATCAAAGCCTCACAATCTTTATTTGCTTCAACTGAGCAAATTTACTTCTTGCAAATTTATTCTAAGAATAATAGAATGAACAAAGATTTAACTAGAATTAATCCTGGCTTAGTTTATAATGAAAAATGGTAACAACCTAAATGTTCAACAGGACATTGGTGTGTCTAACAATACACTCATTAAAAAAATACGGCTTAGACAATATTTAATAACATAAAGAGTTCCATGATATACTATTAAAATTATTATGAAATTTGATGTCATTTATAAAAATATTAGTATAAACTATAATGTGGATATTCATAGATATTTGTACGAAAAATATTACTTTGTGAAAGGATATGTTCTAGCCACTGAGAATGCAGCAGGGAACAAAATAGGCAGAGGTCCTCTCTTATTCTAATGTTCTGGTGTGGGGAGACAGACAATAAACAAATAAATACATATGTAATATTTCAATAATGGTAACTTCCATGAAGGAAGGATTTTAAGATAAGGGGATAGGGACTTCACTGCTGGCACAGTGGTTAAGACTCTGTGCTCCCAATGCAGGGGGCCTGGGTTTGATCACTTGTCAGGGAACTAGATCCCACATGCATGCCATAACTAAGAGTTCACATGCCACAACTAAGGAGCCCGCCTGCCGCAACTAAGACCCAGTGCAACCAAAAAAAAAAAGAAAGAAAAAGAGAAGGGGATAGAGATTGAAGATTGCTATTTTAGATAGGGTAGGTCAAGGAAGGCCTCTCTGAGGAGGTGATATTTAAGTAGTGACTGAAATGAGACAGTAAGCCACATGGGATATCTCAATGAAGGAGAAGTGAGTCACGTGGATGTCTAGAGGGCTGGTGTTCCAGAAAGAGGGAATCGTAAAGGCCAAGGCACACTGAGTGGGCGTAATATGTTCAAAGAATAGTAAGCCTTTGTGGTTATATCCAAGAAAATAAGGGGTCAGATCATACAGGGCTCTTATCAATCCAAGATGTGGACTTTGGATTCTGTTCTGAGTATATGAAGGTTTTTGAGTAAGGAGTGACAGAATCTGACATATTTTGAGACAGTCATTCTGGAGACTCTGCAGAGAAGATGGCTTGAGGTAGCAAGAGTCCACTACAAGACTGTCACAGTAGTGTGGTTAGAGATGAGAGTGATTTGAGTAGAAATGATGAAAAACAGTCGCATTCTAGAAAGCATTCTTAAGGTAGAAAGAAACAGATGTATTTATTGATTGATTTGTATGAACGGAAGAGAGGAAATTTGGCTCCAAGGTTTTTGTTCTGAGTACCTGTGTGAAAGGATATGTAAAGACTTATGTAGACCCTTCAGGTTTTAGCAGTGCTTATCTACAGTCGAGTTATGGGGGATTTTAATGGTTTTCCTAGTTATATTTACTAAGGTTTATACAATGAAAATGTATTTTAAATATATTGGCAAGTATAGAGCCTAATTATGAAAAAAAGCAAGGGAAATATAATTATAAAAAATTAGTTACATGAAAGATTATATAACTACAGTTATAACAGTGGTTTAGAAAATTATAAGATCCCATGTATATAGCTCTAATCAAATAAGTTTGATAGTCTCAATGAATAGAATAATTTTCTAAGAAAATTCAAATTATCAAAATTGCTTGATAAAGGAGAAGACATGATTAAATCAATAATTTGGCTGAAGGTGGAAAGAGATTTCTTCTCAAGTGTCATTAGGAACTAGGGATAATTTTGCAATTGAATTATTCCAATCCATCAAGGAGCAAAAAAATCTGCATATTATATAATATTTCATTTGTAAAAAACTGCACATTTTATTTTTATTTTTTTTTTTGCGGTACGCGGGCCTCTCACTGTTGTGGCCTCTCCCGTTGTGGAGCACAGGCTCCGGACGCGCAGGCTTAGCGGCGATGGCTCACGGGCCTAGCCACTCCGCGGCATGTGGGATCTTCCCGGACCGGGGCACGAACCCGTTTCCCCTGAATCGGCAGGCAGACTCTCAACCACTGCACCATCAGGGAAGCCCCAAACTGCACATGTTAAATACAAAACTGTGCAAGCTTCACATACACACACATAAGAGAAACTGAGGCTAATTTTATTTATGAATATGGATGTACTGATTAGGGCTCTCATTTGTAGACAAAAGCTGTTTTAGCTACTTTAAGCAGTAAGGTTTTGGGGAGTATTTGTGTAAAACAAACTTAGTGGCTTAAAATAACAGTATGCTGTTATCTTTTATATAGTTCTGTGGGTTGACTGGGCTTTAGCTAATCAGTTCTTGCTTGCATTTCTTATGCATTTACGGTCAGATGTTGATTAGGGCCACAGTCATCTGAAGTCTTTACTGGATTGGAATTCTAAGATGGCTCACTGAAATGACTGGCAGTGATGTTAATTGTTGGCTGGGAGTTCAGTTGGAGCTGTCAGCTGGAGGCACCTATGTGGTCTCTCCCTATGGCTTGCATGGCACCTGGATTCTGAGAAACAGCATCCTGTGAACAAAATATCAAGAGACTAAGATGGAACCCTGTAAAGATTCATATGACTTATTCTCAGAAGTCATGCAACATCACTTCTACTACATCCTGGTGGTTACATAGGGTCAGCACAGATTCTGTGCGGGAGGGGGCTACACAGGGTATCATACCAGGAAGTGTGGGAGTGACATCTTTGGAGACTAGCTATTACAATAAATAACAGAATTGTTAATAGAACTGAAGAAACAGATTCTAAGCTGAACATCCAAAGTGTAGAAAATATACATGCAAGTACATTGTAGAACTGGGCTGCAGCAGGAGCTGCTGATATAATAAAGAAATTCAGAGACATTAATCCTCTACTATACCCTGCTATCTCCAACCCAAAGCACCCCCTGTCATAGTCTGAGCCAGAAAAATGAAAATCTCTCTCTCTGCCTTTCTTCACACATAATATTTTTATGAAAATAAAGACTGGGCTTCCCTGGTGGCGCAGTGGTTAAGAATCTGCCTGCCAATGCAGGGGACATGGGTTCGAGCCCTGGTCCGGGAAGATCCCACATGCCGTGGAGCAACTAAGCCTGTGTGCCACAACTACTGAGCCTGCACTCTAGAGCCCACAAGCCACAACTCCTGAGCTCATGTGCCACAACTACTGAGCCCGTGAGCCACAACTACTGAGCCTGCGAGCCACAACTACTGAAGCCTGCGTGCCTAGAGCCCGTGCTCCGCAGCAAGAGAAGCCACTGCAGTGAGAAGCCTGTGCACCGCAATGAAGAGTAGCCCCCGCTCGCCGCAACTAGAGAAAGCCTGTGCGCAGCAACGAAGACCCAATGCAGCCAAAAATAAATAAATAAATAAATAAATTTTTAAAAAAGAAAAGAAAAGAAAGACTTACACAAATGTATCAATTGGCAGAACCTAAATCACCCTCAGAAACCTAGCTTCAAAGGCATCTGGAGAATGTTATTTTTGCTTTTCAGCTCTCACATAAGAAAACATGCCAGAGAGGTTGTGAATTGGTGTTGAAAAAGAAAATCTATAATAATAGACAAAATAGGTGTGAATAGTCAATTAGCAGAATGGTCATCTGTAAAAAATAGTTTACTACTAGGGAACATTACCATGATAAAACATGTTAATTGAATAAGGAAAAGAAACATAACTACATCTGCACAGATGATAAAAACACAATAAAATTCAACAAAAACTCAAAAAATTGGGAATGAAAGTTTACTTCATTCACACGTTAATAATTGTAATCTTTTAAATTAAGACTTATTAAAGCATTTTCAGTATCTTGTGCTGAAAGATTATACTGCTAGTTTGTGGCAGGTAGAATTGAACTTTTGTTGGTTTCTAATCAAGGTGTCATTGTGATATTAAACACAGCATTATTCTGTGTACATGGAAAATGAACTTCAGTCTAGAATATGAAAGATGATAAAGAGATCTAAAGATCTGTTATTTTTATTTTTGAATAAAGATTACAGATTTCCTATGTTCTTTGTTCTTCAGTATTTCCTATTGTTTTGAGTTACTGATCAAGAATATGCTGTGGTAGAATTTGAGATTAAAGGATGATGAAATAGTTCGGGATTTTAACATGTTGTGTCCTGCTCTAATATTTAAAGTTATAATATTTCTTTCTCTTTATAGGCTATGATTATGGAGCAGTTTCTAATAATCATATGCATTTAAGGATAGAATTACGAACTGAATGTAAAGAAAATCCAGAACAATTAATGAAGGTATATGTTGTTTGACTGAAAGTACTCAATATTACAGTTAGAAATTTACCTTTACCTCTCACGTAGCATTTAAAGTTCACTGGCTTAAAAATTTAATTATTTTAAGCTAATAATTTTTGGATTTGTTTCCTCCTCTGGCATATAATATAAAACAATACAAATTTCAATCTTTAAAAATATTAGAAATAGTGATTTGAACCATCAATACTTGGGAATTTAATGTAGATAGGAGAGCAGAACTATATTGAATAGTATTTTTTCCCTAAAAACTCCAAGGAAAACAATGAAATATACTCTAATATTATTACTTTGCTTAGGAATGTACTATGATCCAGTGGAGACTTTAAATACCCTGTGGAAACTTTAAACCTAGAATATCTTATGTTAGTTTTTTTTTTAAAAAAATGGTAAAACAGAAACATCCGTAAAAAAGTAAGAGTAAAGGAGAGCCTAGCATTTTTGGGTGAAACTCCCGGAAATGTATTTAAGAGAAAACCTCTTCCACAGGTTCAGCATCTTGAAATCATTTTTACTTCTCATTTTACCCAACTGTAATTTCACCTTACTCTATTCTTGCTCTCTGTGTATTTAGCATAATGTGAAAATTACTCGTATGTATGTTTCTTACTTTCTTTTTTGGTAACCCTCAAACCTGAAATATATTAATTTTGAATTATCATATTGCTACTTCAGTGGAATAGATATCCTGTACCTTTCAAGCTAGAATATATAGAAGTATAATTATGGAAAAGTATTAATCAAAATTATAACTTGTGTGTAAGTCAGGGCAAATTAGAGAATAGTTCTGTTTTTAAAACATACTGAATATATTAGCAATTTGTATATGTGAGCTATTGCTGCAGATAAGAAATATAGAAAGGTATTAGGAGGAAAACACATATTAGTAGAAACATTTTGACATGATTATTAAGCAGTTTAATTGAATATTGTGAGTAAATATTAGAAAGTAATTAGAATTCTGAAAAACATTAGGAGGGTAAAACAGAGTGCGCTTGCATGGAAAAAACATTTTTCTTCACCATAAAGAGAATAATTATCAATATGCTATATAGAATTGTATTTGAGAGTGATTTGAAGTAAATAAAGTTCTATATATGTGTATGTAAATACTTAATGCATTATTAAAATAATAGCTTTACTCTCTATTTTGTTTTTCTTTAATCATTGGTACTTTTTTAACCTCTTAGATGTTATCTGAAATAGAAAAAAAAGAATTTCTGAGAAGTAAAACTCATTGTGGCAGTCCTGATTCTGTTCCGGAGCCTGATCCTTGTGATTTGCCTGTGGATGAATATGTTTTGCCAGGTGGACTAAATTGCTTGGTGATATTTATGATAATTTTTATGTGATTGACCTTAATAATCTGAAAAAAAGTAGACAGTTTTCTTTTGACATTTAGAAGAATATAGTCACAATATTTGAAAAATATTGTGTACTTGCTATGCTTATTTAATTACATGTTCTCATAGTTTTTTTATGACTCCTAATTTAACTTCATGTAAGTAGAGTTAAAAATTTTCCACATATATAGCTGACTGCAATAGATATACGCAGACCTGAATTTTTTAAGTGTCTCTTAACTGTGTTCCTTATGTATCCCTTAACTACACACATGCACACCACACACACACACACACACACACACACACACACACACATTAGGTTTTTATAGAAGTCTTATGGAATACTTTAAGGCAAGTTATGTGACTTCTTTATTGATGCAATGGAATTTACATGTATTTTGCATACTTTTACTTTGGTAATATACTGACATTATTTCTTTATTTTGAAATTACTTTTAAACTTTGCACTGGATCAGATTTGACTGTTTTGATTTAAAAATTTTTCTCCTCATGAATACAGATGATGCTGATATAAATTTCGGATACTGTGAAGTGGAAGAAAGATGTAGGCAGTCCTTTGAGGCTTGGCAAGACAAACAGAAAGAACTAGAAGACCAACAGAAGCAAACTCTCAAAGCTCAGAGGGATAGAGAAGAAAAGCAGTTTCAAGAAGAAGAAGAAAAAAGACATTACTGGATGAAACAGTTTGAAGTTGAAAAGAAGAAATTGGAGAATATTCAGAAGGTAAGGTTTTTTAATTTTAATTTTTGTCTTTCATACATTTAAAAAAATCAGTATCTACTTCTGAACAGTATTGATGTTTTGGTTTATGGTGCTAATTGAGCTCCATTCTATGGGTTTTAATTAGTCCTAATAATCAAAGCAGTTGACTGTGGATTAACAGTATTAATATGGACTCCTTGCCTAGTTTTCATGAAATTCATTAGAATTTCAGGTACTGCTTTGAAACTTCATAGTTTCAAAGATTGTCCTAAAAAAGCTGACATTTACTACATAAGTTGTTACTTTTTTACACCCTTCTAATCATAGAAAAAGGCAATAGAATTTTCTCAATCATGTAATGTCCTTGCTATGTGGTCTGATATCTAGCAATTTTGTAAAACATATTTGGTTGAAGTGGTTTAGCCATGTAGGTGATGGTATGTGCCTCATTCCCATAAATGAGCTAATTCCTGGGAATAGAAATTTTTTGGTGTGAAGGAATTTTGTGTTTTTTTCATTTCTGTTTCCTCCCAGCTGCACCTCAGGTGGTCCTTATCCTCAGGTCATGGTAGTGGCATATTGAGAAACTGGTGGATTTCTAGGACCTACTTGTGGGCCATTAGCCCGTTTAGAATGTATGGATAACAGACAGGACTTACATCTCTTGTTTTACATTACTAAAGTTGCCTTATATATTACTCACGACTTACTAGTTTGAGTGTTCCATATAGAGAACCTTAGCATGTAGTCACATAGACGGTTCAGGGTATTCAAGCCTCCAATGTTGAGTACACTGCATTTCCTGATTATATAGAAAATAAATAAATTAAAAAGTGATAATATTGTCGAACCAGCTTGGCCATGGCTTTTTCTAATAGTAAGCGATGAATGTTTAGCTTTCTTTTAGTTATATTTTCCTTTCCACAGACCAGATTAGTCATTTCCAAAAGTCAGAAGCTTTTTTTTTTTTTTCATTCCGGAGTAGGAGTGAATATAATGTAGATTCTTAGAGAAGTGTTTGCTGGCTTGTGGTAAAACGTATTATTGCTATTGGTTGTTAGTGATATTTTCAAATATTTTCTAAAAAACATCTGATTTTAAAATTCTGTTCAGCTAAGTTGCCATTTTTATTTGTTTTGTAACAAAAATTTACCGACTACTTTAAGGGCAAAGCTTTCAACTATGTGCTTACATGATACAAAAGAGATTTAACGCCAGGGCCCTACCCTTGAAGAATTGTAACTTGTTTTTCGAAAGTAATTTGTGCTTTATCATAAAATTATGATTTAAAAAATATATATGACATTAGTAGGTTTAATGAGTTTCTAAATGTGTGCTTTGTTTTACCTTGGGGCTTGAAAGTTTTCCAGTGAGACCATTCCGTAATTTTATAATGATGGATCCTAAATAATTTACTTATTTAGTAATTCTATTCTGTGTCCTTTGTTAGCTTCCTCTTCCATTTTCCAAAACAGCTATCGTAAATCTCTTTCCTTAAGAGTTCTACCCAACTCCTCCCTCCTCGTTATTAGCAAATTATCATATAACATTTTTGCATCGATTACAAATTTCTTTGTCTTTCTCATCCTGCATCTAGTTAGCATCAATCTCTGTGGTCGCCTTTTTGCCTTTTTTTTTTTGCCTTTGCTCTTATCTCAGTAAGAGAGGTTTCTTCTACCAAAGGCTAGCTTTCCCGCCTTTGCTCTATATTCTATCATTTTCCAGTTTACCCCAGTTTTCCTTTATGTTGAAACACCCCTACAGCTTCCTCCTTTCTTATTGCTTATAGGCACGTTCAATTTTCTCCTGTCCTAGAAACAAAACAAAAGAAAAATCATGAGATCATTTTCCTTTATATGTCTCACGTCAGCTTCTCCTTAGGTCTACTTATCATAGGCAGGCTTCTTAAGGAGTAGTTATTTGTGCTCAGTCCATTTCCTCATCTCTCATTCAATCCTAAATCTGCTAGGGATCTTCCACCACCGCCCCAGTGAATGAAACTGCTTTTGACAAAAATAATCAATGTTTTCTAAATTGGCTTGGACAAAAATAACCAATGGCTTCTAGAACCATACTCACAGGTTCTATTTCAGTATTTATTTTTGCCTCTTTAGCATTTCATGCCAATAAAAATTTGATTGCTGACCATTTCTTTTTCTCTTGACTTCTGTGGGACCATACTGCCTTGACTGTCTTCTTACATGTTTGGCCGTTCTTCTTTGATACCTATTTTAGGCTTCTTTTTCTCTTTCTCCTTGAATGTGGTCCTACCAAGGATTCCATCCTTTGTTCTTTCTTTTCTTACTCCATGTGTTTTCTCTCTTGATAATCTCAAACACAGTTATGGCTGTTCAGAACCAAATCTATAGTTATAACAAAAAAAGTCGAACTACATAACTCTCCTACACTCAGAACTTAATGTATCTAAAGTTGAATGCACTGTCTTTCTTTCTGAATCGTGTTCCTCCTCTGGTGTTCATTATTTTGATGAGTTACACTATCATCATTGTCGAAGCTAGAAAGATATGGACCATTTTTAACTCTTCTCTCTCTTTTACTATCCTCTTCCTTCTAATAGTTATATTATTCACTGTCTCATCCATATGTCTACTGCTACCCCATAGTTCAGGATGTCCTAATGTCTAGCTTGGAATATTTACTATACTCTCTAATTGATCTTCCTACTTTTGGTCTTGTATTCTGTAAACTCATGCACCATAGTGCAGTTGGTAGGATAATTATTTTCTAAAAAAAGTTATTTCCCTGCTTAAATGCCATCAAAAGTTCCCACAATTCCTATAAGATAATGTCCAAAGAACTTTTCTCACTTCCTTTTATCCAGTCAGTTGGCAGTTTATGACCATTTCATATTTATATCGTGTTTGTGTCTCTTCTGACTCCTCCCACCCTATCTGCAGAAGGCCCTCATTGGTTCTCACATGGACTTCTCTAATACCTACCTCACTGATCTCCTTAGTGTCTCTCCTTGACTTACTTCCTCTAATTCTATCAAATGTAACCTTATAATTTTTCTAAAACAGAGCTGTAATCATTTTCCTAGCTCAAAAACATTTAATAAATGCCTAAAATGTTTATTTAATCTCTTAAAAGCCTAATAATTTCAAAAACAATCTTCTGTATGAAACCTTCCATGATCTTCTAATTATAGCACCTATTCCTACCATAATCCTTATAGTTCTTATTTTGTGATAAACTTATTTTGCTAAATTTGGGGCAACGTGTGAATGTATGATTGCATTCCCATATTATTAAAGGTAAAGTTTTTGAGGGAGGGGATTATATTTTACTGATTTTTTTTTTTATTCTGCAGAGCCTTTACAAAATAGATGCTAATAAAGAGTTAATGAAAGAAAACAATTACCCTCTGAACTGATTTATTTTGTGAATTAAATGAAATGGTGTGGAGAGAAAAAAATTGTAATGCAAAACCCATCTTAACACACATTATCATCTGTAATTTTTGCATTGTCCAGGAGTATTTCTAGCCAATGCATTTTATTATATGAATAAACATATAAATAAACTCAAATAAATAAAACGACTTACCCAGATTGTAAATATCTTTATATGCTAATGGGAACCCTAGGTATCATTTTATTATATTTCAGGTTGGGATTAAAGTTGTTATCCCAGTACTAATAACTGAGGACCATTGGGTGAGTTGTTATCTTTAACCATTGTTTACAAATATATGTTGTAAGAATCATACATAATAAACATAATATTGTTTGATAGTTGAATATAATATTTCAATATTATCATATGCTCAGCAAGAACAGGACAAGATGAATGATGAACTTCATAAAGAGGAGAAAATATGGAAGGAGAAATTTAAACAGCATGAGGTATGTGTTTGTTGTTTTTAAGCAGCACAGTAATCATTCTCCATTTGAAGTAAATTACTATGCTTGGATAGTATTTTAAAATAATATTGCCTAGTTATTTATGATAGTAATTTTAAAATAATATTGCCTAGTTGGTATAGGATTTAATTTACTAAAGTTTTAAAAATACCTTAGTTATAGAAGCTCTCCTTGAAATAGAATGTCTTGAAAAGGAAAATAAACTGGTTCAATGAGTGAACATGTCTATATACTCTTGTAATTGTAAAATTTCTTTTAAGTTTTGAGAAAACATACTATTACGAATACTTCATTATGATTGAGGATTGTTATAAAAGGTTACTGCATTTCTTTAACACAACTAATTGAATGTGTTAAATAACCCCTTTAAATTTAAGATGATCCTGATGACATGTTTATTGTTTTAACTTTAATTTACTCCACAGTTTTTATATAAAATTATTTTAAATAATTACAAGTAAAAAGTAGATAAAATTTCCCATAATCCTGTAATGTAGCTAAAAATATTAACTATCATTGTATTTTTTCCAAGTCTTTTTAAAATTTATACAAACACATTCCTGAAAAAGTATGTTTATACTGGCCATCTCTAAATTAAAAAAAGTTGGTTAGGGCTTCCCTGGTGGCGCAGTGGTTAAGAGTCTGCCTGCCGATGCAGGGGACCCAGGTTCGTGCCACAGTCCAGGAAGATCCCACATGCCACGGATCGGCTGGGCCCGTGAGCCGTGGCCACTGATCCTGCGCATCCAGAGCCTGTGCTCCGCAACAGGAGAGGCCACAACAGTGAGAGGCCTGCGTACCGCAAAAAAAAAAAAAAAAAAAAAAGTTGGTTAGACATGTGAAGACACATGGTTCATTATGAATGATAAGGAAAAAAAAGACAGTAGTGGCTCACTTTCAGGTAATACAAATGTTGGAGTTAGGAGAGCCATTAAAATACCTCTTGCCCTGTTGGTGGGCATGTAAATTGATACAGCCACTATGGAGAACAGTATGGAGGTTCCTCAAAAAACTGAAAATGGAACTACCATACGACCCAGCAATCCCACTACTGAGCATATACCCTGAGAAAACCATAATTCAAAAATATTCATGTACCACAATGTTCACTGCAGCTCTATTTACAATAGCCAGGACATGGAAGCAACCTAAATGTCCATCAGCAGATGAATGGATAGAGAAGATGTGGCACATATATACAATGGAATATTACTCAGCCATAAAAAGAAACGAAATTGAGTTATTTGTAGTGAGGCGGATGGACCTAGAGTCTGTCACAGAGTGAAGTAAATCAGAAAGAGAAAAACAAATACCGTATGCTAACACGTATATATGGAATCTAAAAAAAAAAAAATGGTCATGAAGAACCTAGGGGCAAGATGGGAATAAAGATGCAGACCTACTAGAGAATGGGCTTGAGGACATGGGGAGGGGGAAGGGTAAGCGAGAGAGTGGCATGGACATATATATATGTATACACTACCAAATGTAAAACTGATAGCTAGTGGGAAGCAGCCACATAGCACAGGGAGATCAGCTTGGTGCTTTGTGACCACCTAGGGGGTGGGATAGGGAGGGTGGGAGAGAGGGAGATGCAAGAGAGAAGAGATATGGGGATATATGTATAATTGATTCACTTTGTTATAAAGTAGAAACCAACACACCATTGTTAAGCAATTATACTCCAATAAAGATGTTAAAAAAAACCCTATAACTATCATGCAGTAGCAAAATAATTAAACAGGTGATATGAAAAGAAAATTAGAATCTTTAATGAAATACCAAGTATATATTCTAGAGTTGAAATAGTTCAGTGTATAAAAATAAAATTTCAGTGGATAAGTTTGACAGTAGGTTTGACACAGCAGGTGAGAACATTAATGAAGCTGAAGGGAAGTCAATAGAAAATACCCAAATTTAAGCACAGAGAGGGCAAAAAATAATGGGAAAAGCAGAAAAGTATACAAGAAATATGTGATACATAATGAAAATATAAAAAATGTGTATAATAGTAATCTTGGAAGGAGTGTAGAGAATGGGGCAGAACCTATGTGTAAAGAGATAATAGTTGAAATGGTTTCAAATTGTTTTAGAAAAATCAGTCTGAACATTTGAAGATGGTTAAAGATCTCCAAGTAGAATCAATACAAAGAAAATCACACCTGAGGATTTAATAGTATTGAAATTCAAGACAAGAGGGAAAAATCTTAAAAGCAGCCAGAAAAAAAGACATTACCTAAAAAGGAGCAGCAGTAAGCTGGCAGCTGAGTCCTTAAGTGAAATGATGGGAAGAAGAAGACAGAATAAAAAATTTAAGTGCTAAGTGTTAAGGGTTTCTTTGATCATTAGTGTTCTTTGAATCCAGTCTTCCTCTGCTTTCTGGACTCAGTTTTCCCTTCCTGCAGTATATAGCTAAATACTTGTCAAAAATGTACTTTTGGACAGCAAATTTTCTCAATCTTTGCACAATTGAAAATGCTTTTATTTTGCTTTTAAAACTGAATGATTAGTTTTCTTGGACACAGAATGCAGGTTTATTACCATTTAGTTTTAACAATTTAAAGATATAACTCCATTGCATATTTATTTATTTTTTCACATGCCATCTGTGATTGCAAATTTGATACTCATTCATTACATTCTTTTGAAGCTTTGGGATTTTTCGCTTTTTACATTCATCCACACATATTTGCTGGTTTTCTACTGTGTCCAGGCACTTCCGTAAGTACTCAAGATACAGCGGTGAAAAAAAAAAAAAAAAAAAGATACAGCGGTGAATAAAACAGAAAATAATCCTTGCCTTCATGGAGTGTTCTGAAATATTGCTAGTATCTAGTATATGAGTGTATCAGTGTGTGTGTGTGTGTGTGTGTGTGTGAAGTTAACTCTGTATCTTAACAGCCTTTTGTTGTTTTTGGTTTAGAAAACATATTTTTCTATGATTCTCTTTCCTTTGGTTTTTCTCAGTTCTTCATTTTGGAACTCCTATCAGTCATATGTTGAGGTCTCTGTGTTGATCCTCTTTACACCTGAACATCTCTGACATATATTTCATAGCTTTGTGTTTTATATGTTGTTTTGGGAGACACCTAATTTTGAAGTTTTTGTTTAGGCAATCAGCTGTTCAGCAATTTTATATTGATTTTTTTATTTGAGTGAGTCATATATTTTTATTTGAGGACTTGCATTTCATTTTTGTATGAGGTTATTCTTGTTTACACATTTTTTTCTTAAAAATATCTTTATTTTAATTTTTACTTAAATAGCTCTTTTCTCAGAAATTGGTTCTTCCATCTTCTTATTGAAGCATTTTTATTGCCTCACATCTTTTGTGTTAGTTTTTCTCAAATATTTGCCAAATTTTGTTGATCTGTTTACTTTTGTTTTAGAACATTAGTGACAATGATATTTTCTCACCTACCTCCAGATTATCTCACTTAATGCAAAATGTGTTTATCAACTTTCTTAATAGTTGAGAAAGGTTAAGATGTGTAACTAGGCTTATTTGTATGTACTACCTCACCTTCCTGGTATTATAAGTCACAAAATAATTCCCCACTTCTGCAGTCCCTGTGCTAGTTCCTTTATCAGAACTCCCATCTCGGAAAGTCTGAAGTCCTTTTCTCCTACACAGATTTTAGCTTGAGGCTTTTCTTTCTTTTTCTCTGTATCATTCAAATTTCATAAGCTTTCTATCTTCAAGGAATTCCTCAATCTGTGTCTGGGTGGCTTAGTATAGCCATAACATTACAGTATCAACTTACTAACTTGATAGAAGCTCCTAAATATTTAAAAAATTAATATACCCCTTAAAATAAATTAGTTCCTCTAAGTAAATTTTGTATTGACTTTACTATGATTTCAGTTTTAGTATTTGTTCTCAATCTATATTTTGGATACTTTAGTAACATCTCACATTTAATTTATGCTGACTACTATTTATCTTACTTTATTTTAGGAATTTATTAGAAACTTGCATTTACAAATGGAAGAAGAAAGAAAAAAATTTAAAGACCTACAGGAAAAAGAAAAAATGCGTTTGTTAAAACTGCAGCATAATGCAGCTGTAAAAATTCAAGCTAAATATAAAGCATTTGTGGCCTACCAAAAATATGGCCCAATCATAAAGGAACAAATAGAAAGTAAGAAAAGGAAAGCTCAAGAGTGGAAGGAAATGGAAGCAAAAATACGACAAATGGAAGAAGAAAAACGAAAAAGATTAGAGGAGGAACAAAGACTAGAAGAAGAGATAAAAAAGCAGAAGCAAGAGGGAAGGAAAAGGAGAGAAAAAGAATATGAAGAAAAAAAGAACATCCTGAGACAAGAAAGAGAGCAACAACTAAAGAAGGAAAAATTGAGATTAAGAGAAGCTGCAAGAAAACAGCTAATAATAAGTAGAGCATTAAAAAACGGAGATTATAATGCCAAATATTTAACTGTCGAAGATAGATCAAAGAATAAGGATGATGTAGCCCGAAGACTAGGGGATGAAAAGTCAAAGAAGTGGAAAGGTGCTCCCCCTTTGCCAGTTGAAGAATTGAATAAGAGAGAAAATGTAGATAGACACCTTGTATTGAAAGAATCAATACAAGTGCAATTAAAAGAATCTATATCAAGCCAAGCAATTTTGCCAGTATTTAAAATGGAAGAAGAAAATGAAAACCTAGCAAAACAATGTTCAGAAGAATTGGTCAAAAAAGCAAGGAATTATGAAAACATAGACCAAAAAACTCAATTGGAAAACCTAGATCTAAAAGAAAATGTGAAAGAACAGTTTCAGCTGCAAGAATTAAACTCTCAAATACAAAAAGAAGTCATGAAACCTTCCATAAATGAGATTATGAGACAAGAAACCCAAATAATAATATTAGGACATAATCAAGAAATTAATGAGGTAAACAATGAAGCACAGAAAATAATCGATGATAATCAACAGAATAAGATACAACAAGTAGAAAAAGAAGAGATATCAGAACAAAATGGAACATTACATGAAGACAATAATATGAAGAAAATTTCAGTGATTTCAATAAAACAAAAACCACTACCACTAAAATTAGAAAATCCTGCAGATATAGGGGAAAATATAACACTACAAGAAAAAGAAATTGATTTAAAATCTAAAGAAACTGAGGAGAACCCAAAAGGCAGTGCTCTGAATAGTGACTTGGTTTTTAACACCAATGATGCTATGATAAATGTAGAAGGCAAAATAAACAAGCAAAATTATATTTTAGGTAGAGGTGCTCCTTGTGAAGACTTGGGTGGCAATACTGCAAAAAACTCTTTGGTTTTTAAAGAAGTTAACTCTCTGAAGTCTCAGATTAAAGAAATTCCAGAAGAATGTCATGAAAATAGAACTGAATGTGAAAATATAGTGACCTGCTCTGTACCAGAGCCAACACTTACATTTTCTGTTGAGGAAAAGAGGCTTGCTTGGATAAAATCATTTAAACCCTGGTTTGAAATTTTCAAGCAAAATCAACAGAAGAAAATTGTTAGGAGAAAGAGACTTGTAAAATGCCCAGTCAACGTGATGCCCCCTTTGAGTACACTAGAAATTCTTCAGTGTGGCCCTTGGAATACTTTACAGCAGGTATTTTATAATACTTTTTTCATACTGAATTGTGATTGGTTCACTAAAATGTAACTTTAAAAATCTTAATAGAAGGCGTATTTTATTTATTTATTTAATTGAAGCGTAGTTGATGTGCAATATATAGCTTACAGGTGTACAATATAGTGATTCATAATTTTTAAAGGTTATACCCCATTTATAGTTATTATAAAATACTGGTTATATTCCCTGTGTTGTACAGCATATCCTTGTAGCTTACTTTATACATAATAGTTTGTACCTCTTAATCCCCTACCCCTATATTGCTTCTCCCCCCTTCCCTCTCCCCACTGGTTACCACTAGTTTGTTCTCTGTTTCTTGGAGTCTGCTTTTTTTTGTCTCTCAATCAGTGAAGTTGCTAATGAAATATTTCTCCTATTTGAGAGAGGTTGCACTTAAAAGATCTCCTCAATTAAAAGTATTCAGGTCATCTTCTCCTTCAGTGAAGCACTATGAAGAGCTTTGATTTGTCTTGAAACCTGTGTTCAAGGGCCCTATAGCCATTACTAGGCTTCCAAGAATGGAGGTATCTGGGAATGTAGAGCTGAATTAGAAAAGGAAACTCCTAGCTTGATACTCAGGAGTTAGTCTGCTTTAGTCCTGGGCCACAACACCACCTAGTGGCTCCTTTCGGGAGGAAGTGGATTTCCTTGAAGTGGATTTCGCAAGTGCTGTGAAAGAAGGGCTTACAACAATGGAAGACTCTAGAATTTCTATATAGAAACAGAGTTATTTAGTCACTTGCTATATAAACATGGTACGTCTATGCCTGAAATTTAAAGTCGTTGTCACCAAATGCTACTAATTTTCTATGTTTATGGAAACAGAGTTTCAATCACAAATAAGACAGAAACTAAAAAATGTGTAGAAAAACAGGAAAGAATATTTCAAATAGTGAAGTTCTAGAAAGGATTTAAGATTAAAATACATATGTTTATCTGGGGCCTGAAACTCAAATGTATTTATAAAATTTATTTAGTTTCTTGGTATAGGTAGATGCCTAGAAAAGGAAACATTCTTATTAATACATATGCATTATTTGATTCATTCACTCAGCAAATATTCATCTGTCTAATATGATCAATCCATATTTATTGTTAGATTAAAGGGACAGAAACAAACCCCAGTCTTTGCCCTTATGGATCTGACTATGGTAGACAAAAAGGCATTAAACAAATAAATACACATAAATACATTACTGCAGATTTTGATATTTGCTATATAAGATTTCAGGGTATTCTGTGAGAGAATAACAAGATAGTAGGATTTAAAGAGATCTCTGGGATGTGAAAGAGCAGTATAAAGAACAAGAACTACTTTGAAGTGTATTTTTTTTTCCTAGGCAATGTATTTTTCATATCTATCAGACCTATAGAGTTACATATAAAATCTCTCAATAGCTCTTCTACTACATTTTTTTTCTTTAGCCATGTTATCTCTGGAATCATTCTTTTCCTACTTTACCTAAGATGTTGCTGCAGGCTTTCTGAATGGATGACATTAGATACTAACACTTTTATTTTATTTAAAATAATTTTCTTCATGAATATCTATTTGGGCTAGGCATGAGTGACAGCTTCTTGCCTACAGTATTTGTTTCAATAGTTCAAGAAACCAGTAGTGCTCTTCTCTTTCGTTGTGGTTCTCTGTTTTGTCCAGTGAGAGGAGCACTGAGAAAGTTAAGACGTATGAACCTCTTTCTCCTTGGTGTTTCTTCTTCTGCCCACTCTGTTCCTTCTATGGAACTCCTGTCAATTTACATAAAGTGAGGATTAACCTTTTCTTATACTTGTTAGAGCAAGACCTTGTAAACTGTAATGTGTATACAGATCACCTGGGGATTTGTTAAAACGTTGATTCTGATTCTTTAGGTCTGGTGATCTAATGCAGCGTACTGCATTTTTACAGTGCCCCTGGGTGATGCTGTTGGTGCTGGCTCATGGACTAATTTGAGAAGCAATGTTCTAAAGTACCCTGTAATCCTTTGACTACTACTCAAACAACTATTTCAAACATTTAATTTTTCTTTGAAGCATCAAATATACAGTATAAACATGAAAATATAAGTGCATGTGCCATGTAAGTGCTGAAGTGTTATAAAAAACATCTTGTAACTTCCTTACTTTGATTTTCTAATCTCTTAGCTTCACGTCTTTGTCATTATCTGCCACCTTTGTAAAGTCCTTCTGGAGTAAACCTTTAGAAGAGAAAAATTTATTCTTCTGGAATTTCACCCAGTAGTCAATTCATTTTGCTTATGTTACTCTCTCACTTTGAGCCTTCAGGACATGATTCAGGTCTGCCTCTTGTCCATACTTCTTTATTTATTGCCAGACAAATAGTGGTTTTCATTACTTGACTGTGAGATGGATGAGTGGGAGGATGGATAAAGGGATGGAAAAAGAAGTCCAACTGAATGTCAATCTTATCTCCATATTATTATCAGCTTCACAATTTAGCTAGGTTGTATTGATTAAAAATGAAATTAATATAAACATTACTTGAATGTAATTTAATAAAGTACTAAGAATCCCTGTATCAAATAAGATCAGGGTTCTAATTTTATTTCTGCCATTTACTGGCTGTGTCACCTTGTGCAAGGTGCTTGATCTTTCCCTTTCTGAGCCTCAGTTTTGTTTTCTATAAACTGGGAAGAGCAATACCTACTTTATAGGATTGTTGACTTTTTAAATACCGTATGTGAAGAATCTGGTCTTACGCTCCTAACATATATGATAGTCATTGTCAAATGTGGATCTCAAACATCTGAAGAGAAAGGCAAATGGATTTTTGAGGGCTGCTTAATAGCCTCTTTCATCAAATACGTTATAACATTGAAAATGCTGGATCATCTACTATATGGAATAATATCCCAAAAGGATATGACTGAAAAGAAGTGATTATTGACAACTAACATAGTTTTCTTTTTCCTAGTTGAATGCTTTAACTAATTCATCTTTCTTTTATTTTGGGCATTTTGCTACTAATGGTAACTTGCCTTAAATAGCAACCACAAAAAAAGGGTACTAGCTTAAGGATTTTTTGCTATGGCTTTATAACATGGCATGGATGATAACATTTTAGGGGCTGAATGTCTCACTTCATTCAAGGCAAATTGTAATTAACTGGTGTTGTGATGGCACATGATTTACTTGAAGTTATATTCTCATTCATTTAAGCCACTAATCATACCTCAGATTCAGTCTCTTTGCCGCTGAGTTTTTGAACAATATTATTTCTCCAGGTTGAATAGATTTGAGATTGTGGCACTGAACATAAAGCAAAACAGTCATTGCTTTCATTACTTTTGTAATTACAGTCTACCATAGATGACTGACACTGCTTCGGTTGAACTCAAGAGTAACTGAGAGTGAACTCTATAAAAAATCTGTAGCTATTTTAGGTCATTTTATTTACCAAAACTGTCAAGGATTTGGGGAAATATAGACGATTAAGTGGAAAACTGATTTGTGATCTTTTATCAAAATATAATGAATGATTCATAGGTTTTCTATAGATGGAGTAGTTCATTTTCAAGTCATGAGAGACCAAAAATATTAATCTTCCAAATATTTTTATATTATCCTTTGTAAGGGAACGAAACTATGAATGCTATAAATATTTTAGTTTTGCCATAGGGCTAGGACAGTTTATTCGTTTAGTTATTTAAGAAGAATTTAGCGACCATCCACTATGCCCCAGTTGCTCTTTTATCAGGCTGACCATGCAGTAATGAACACCTGTGAGTACTAATTCTCTTTGACCTTAATTTTTAGAGCATAAGGCAGTTCTATTTATGTAATTATTGTCATGCATGTATCAAAATGATGAATGTAAAAGTTTATTTGATCTCATAAGTTTGGAAAAAATGAGTGCGGTAGAGAATAACTTGCTATATCATAAGGAAAAATTTTAAATCTTTAATAAAAGGGAGGAGGAAGTACCATGGAATACCTCATATTCACAAGTAGACACCATCAACAAGGATACTGCAACAGCTGTCACTCCTGTACTGTAATTAAATTAGAGAGGTTGCCACATCATAACTAGAACTTAATTGTGCTTATATAGTTGATTGTAAGCAGCATATTATTAAATCAGGCTGGATAATATATATTATAAGGTAGAGCAGCATTTGTTACTATAAAGCTGCAGCTGTAGGGTTTTCAGTTTTTAAGTGCTCAGTTCTAAATAGTGTGTTCAGTTTTTTAGTATAGAGCCAGTTTTCCAGTTACAGAATTTATAGTATCTCTTTGTGGACAAATTAAGTGGGCATTACACAGCAGTTATCCTGACACAAGTAGATTAATATTTTTCTTTCTGAAAAATTATAAAAAAGAAATTTGTTTCAAAAGTTGTTTTACATTATGAGTAATTGAGAAATGCCTAAAATCATTATGAAACTAGAAACTTTTATTCACCCAAAGTTTTAAAAATAATCAGTTATTGCTTTTGCTACTTAAAGCAAGGAGTAGTCTAATCCCTTCTATCTCCATGAACATATGGTCTGCCCATTTACTTACATAAATATGTAAATGTAAAACTTTAATGCACAGGAAATATTTCCCATGAAGAGGAGTTACTGCACTTAAGAATTTTATACTTTTTCCAGGTTTTTTGAAGTAATAATGCTTTCAATTTCAATAAAACATTTAAAAAATTTCTTTCGAGTAAGATATACACTAGTATGATATATACTATAAAGCTAATCATTTTAGAATTGTTATTCAGTACATGGGAAACCTGGCCTTAGGACTTGTGATGTGGCAGTATGAAAGTATTTTTACTATAAAGCAATTTAGCTTATATAGTTATTTTAGTGCACGGACTCAATTATGGTGAAGAACCAACATATTATTACATTATTACTGTGCCAGTTTTACTTAGGTGAGAGCTCTTGAGTTTAATAAGTGGAGTGCTTTTCAGTAATCTCAAAATATTTCTATCTGACATATTCTTGTAGAACTCTAAGCGTAGTCCTTAATGTGCATACCATAAAGTTGAATACATTATTTGATATTGAATTTTCTTTAGTTGAAAAGACTTAAAAAGAGAAAAGTGCCTTAGGAAAAGAGGAAGCATTGAGTCTACAGTAATATCTCAATAATAAGAAATGTTGTAAATGTATGTTAAGAGCTATTCATGATTTTTTATACCGCAGATTCTATATGCGCTGGGTATATTACATTATTCAGTAGTATGGAATGATTCATACCTTTATAATACAGAAGACATAATAGAATGTAGTTTTTATTGCATGGTTCAATTATTATTGCATGCTTCTACTTATTACAGGTTCTATAATATCTCTTCTCAGTTAAACTTGCTTCTTTTTTGGAAGATAGCTAAGGTATTCTAGTTGAAGCATGGCAGGTTGGATATAAAATCTATCCCCTGACCCATTGTGGCTTCTGGTACTATCCAGGTATCCCTAAGATACTGTCAAACACAGATCTTAAACATTTATATAGTGCAATCCTGAAAATAATGCCAAGGGACATGAAAAACAAGGAAAATGAATTTGGTGAAAAATCAGGGAGTGAACTAATAAATGATTACAATATTATTATTGCTTCTATGCATATTAGTTTTGAACTTGAATTGGACATGAATGACTGCATTATTTTGTCTTTCTATGAGGGGAACAAAATTGGCAAAATGGCCAGATAGCTTAAATGAAATTGAGTTGTTAATAAGTGTAGGTTTCAATATATAGCATTACTTTTTTTAGATGAAGTTTTTAAAACAATTTTGCAAGGCTAGTGCAGTTTATATTCATTATAGTTAGATAATGTTATGTGTTCCAATTTTCTTGAATTCCCTAGGTTACAACAGTAACACTTCAAGATTTGCCAGGTTGTAGTCTCTCCACACTGGCAGAGTGTACAAATCTTCAGTTTCTGTCTCTTCAGCGCTGTGGATTAACCTCTTTGCACAGCCTGAGTAACTGCAAAAAGTTAAAGTACATTGATGCACAGGTATGTCCTATGTTCTCAATATTTATTTTATAATAATATAAATATTTATATTATAATATTTTATAATAATATAATATTTTATAATAAAATATTTATTTTATAATAAAATATTTATTTTATTATTTTATAATAAATAAATTTATATATAATATTTATTATTATAAATATTTATAATAATAAATAAAGTGGAGTAAGGTGTAATTCAGGTGTACATTTTAAGAAATGACAATTTTGAAGAAACATTTACTAAAGTAACCTATAACTCAGGGTCTAAAAGAGATCAAGGGCCAAAATTTGTGAGAACCATACAGGGAAGGTGATTAGATGGTATGACCTGGAAACTCTCTCTATTTGCAGATGATATAGTTATTGTTTTGTTACTTTTTGCTGCATAACAAATGACCACATTATTTAGTTAATTAAAAACAGCAACCACTTTTTTTGCTCACAGTTCTGTGGGCCATGAATTGAGGCCAGACTTATCTGGGCATTTCATCTGCTTCATACCATGTTGCCTGGGTCTCTTATGTAATTTGCAGCTGGGGCTGGAATGTCCAAAATGCCTTCTTCTACATGTCTGGTGCCTTGGGAGTTTGGAATTTCTCTCTCTCTCTCTCTCTCTCTGTGCTTTCTTGGGAATCTTAAAAGGGTGAGCTTTCCAAAAAGACAAGCTTCAATATGAAGTGCTTGTCAAGCATCTGCTGGCATCATGCTAGCTTGTGTTCTATTGGCTGAGCTTTCAGTTCATGTGGGAGGGGACTATGTGGATGTGTGAATATTGGGTTGTGAGGTTTATTGGAACTGCTTACAAAGTAACAACCTCCTGCAGTCTGGCCCCTGGCTCCTAATGAGTCACATCCTTCCCGCATGCAAAAGGACTCATGTCCCAAAGACCCCAAAGTCTCATTAACTCATGGCATCAGACTCAGACTTGAGCACAGAATCTTCTCATCTAAATCAGATCCAAGTGGAGATGATCTGCTCAGAGAAAGTTCTTTCAACTCAGAGATCTATGAAGTTAAAGGAAAAGTTGTCTTCCCTCCCCCACACCCACATACAGTGGTGAGAGAGGACTTGATTAATTACAAGAGTTGTTACCATTCAATATGGGAGAAAACAAGAAGCTCATGGACCAGCCCTGGTCCATAGCTAAGAAACTACCATCAGTTATTAATAAGGACTTGGTTCTGCTCCATGGGAATGGGTCTCTGTGACTCTTGGTTCTGTCCACTAGGCTTTTAACTCCATTCTCAAGACATACTTTCTTTTTCTTTTTTTTTTTTCCCCATTTATTTATTTATTTATTTTTGGCTGCGTTGGTTCTTCATTGTTGTGCATGGGCTTTCTCTAGTTGTGGCAAGCAGGGGCTACTCTTCATTGTGGTGCGCGGGCTTCTCATTGCAGTGGCTTCTCATTGTGGAGCACGGGCTCTAGGTGTGTGGGCTTCAGTAGTTGCAACATACAGGCTCAGTAGTTGTGGCTCGCGGGCTCTAGAGCACAGGCTCAGTACTTGTGGTGCACGGGCTTAGTTGCTCTTTGGCATGTGGGATTTTTCCGGACCAGGGCTCGAACCCATGTCCCCTGCATTGGCAGGTGGATTCTTAACCACTGCACCACCAGGGAATCCCCAAAGGCATACTTTCTTTTCCATAAGAAGTGTCCTGTTTTGCAGCTGAGAATTTTTCTCAATGTTTCTTTCTCGTAGAAGGTTGGGGGGGGTGCTAGAGTTTTATTTTTATTTTAGATTATATTATTTTCAATTCAAACTGACTGTGCTTCCACCAATATGATTTTCTTTTCAAACTTTGTTTCCTATGCTTCTTATTAAGTTTACTCCATTAGACAAAGGCTATATTCATATTTTTGAGAAGGATGTTGTAGGACTATACCATTAAGATTCTTAGAAGCCCATTTATCTTTCTGAAATCTTAAAAGAAGAGAATTGATGTTGCATCCATGACATATGATCTTGACATTGAGACCAATATTATGTATTGCAGAGATGTGCATGTTTAGTAAAAGTATAAATCTATACATGAGATATATACCTAATTCATGGTATTGGTATTCTTTGGAGGGAAAGATAGCAAAAGGGACTGAGGAAGGGAAATGGGGAGATTTCAAATTTTTCCATGTTTGGTTTCTTTAAAATAAGTTTTTTAGCAACTATGACCAAATGTTCACTCTTGTTCATTTAGATAGTTTGAAATATTTTGTTATATGATCCTCTGTGTTTTCTATATTTTAAAAGATTATTAATAAATACAAAATCATTTATTTGGTTACTTAGTATTTTCATCTAGATAGTATAACACTCTACATAGTTATCTTAAAATTAGGGATTCAGATATTCATTTAAAGATCATATATCTCATCTTCCCTCTTTTTGCAAGCTTTAAATGTTTCATTAATAAGCCATTGAAATAAAACTAATTACATTTGTTCTTTGTTTTAGGAAAACAATATTGAGACTATCAACTGTGAAAATTTAGAAAATCTCTGTGTTGTTCTTCTTAATAAAAATCAGCTGACTTCTTTTCATGGTTTGGATGGCTGCACTAATATCCAAAATCTTGAACTTTCACATAATAAAATCACTCGAATTGGTGAGAACAGTGGAATTTAAATATATTGACATTTATTTCTCATTATTATATTTTGTTTCATTTATTCTTTTCTGAGAATAGGCCACCATCACTAATTTGCTTATTTTATCCAAGCCATACTTATTTAATCTTTTATCCAGATTTATGAAGGAAACAAAATTAGTTTTAATATATATAAAAGGAATATGCTCCCACCACTGGCAAATGGGTGGTTGTTAGTAGCTCCTTAAATTTAGTATATTCACCTCCCTGTTCCTTTTCTTATAACCAACAGTGATCTGAACTCTACTGAAGAATACAATACCCTAGTTTGTTGCCATCATATTTTTATGGACCCTATGCTTTCTGTACTTCTCAGCAACTGTCATAACTGTTTCCTGGTATGACACTACTCTCCTTACCTACATACATCACTTGGACTAACCTTTCCTTCTTTAGGTAAGGCTACTAATACCACATAAAAGAAAGAGTTTATCAGTTTGGATCTCCCTAATCATCTTTGTCCCTCCATCTGTCTGTCTGTATACCTATATATCAATAGTGTTTCCATCCTTATTCTTTGTAATCCATAAAATTCAGTGATGAAAATGTCTTTTCTTATTTAAGACCAGCCCTTCTATTTTAGGTAAATATACCTGTCATTCTCCTCTGGTACCTTCCTCCATCATTTATCACCTTTCTCATGTCAGATTCTTCCTATTGCCGTCCATTGCCTCATCTCTCTTCCTCTTGCTGTCAAGTCTTGTGAAAGTGTTCTGTTCTTGCTCTCACTTCTTACTACCCAACTTCCCTCTTCTGCCCACTGAAATTCAGCTTCAACTCACTTCTATACATTTCCAGTGTGGTAAGTCTAAAATAAAAATCTCATGTTTTTTAATACCTGGCTTAAAATTCTGTTTGTTTGGTTTTTTTTCATTTAACTGTGAGATTCTCAAGGGACTTGATAAGGGCTTAAATGATGGTTAATCAATAATCAAGGACTGGCAGAAAATAATGAACGAGATAAAAACATTACTCTGGTATACTATAATGGCTTAAATTATTGGACCCCCAGAAGGTACATTCTTTCCACCTTCTCCATTCTGTGGTGGTTAGGAAATGTGATCTGTACTGAAATATCACGAAATGGGATGGGAGCAGGTGGAGGAGTAGAAGTAAGCCTGCTTTCTGTGTTTAGGCCTGGTTCTACCTAGGCCTTCTTGGTATTAATTTGTTTGCCTATGTAATATTTTGTTTTTTCTTTCATTTTTTTATTGTTGAACATTTCAAACATTTACAAAATGAATACATGGAGATTCCATATACTATAGTCAACATTTGGTCCATCATTACTGTTTTGTTTTTTACTGTATTTTTTCTTTTTTAAAACAAATCCCCAAATCATAAAGTTTCATCCTTTCATACCTCAGGAGATGGTTTTTAATAATATGGTCCTTTCTTACTTAACTACAGTGCATTGTGTTGCCTAATAAAATTAATAGTGATTCCTTCTATCAACTGATAATCCATAATCCAGATTTCCTTATTTTCTTAAAATTATCAGGGTTTGTTTGAATCATAACACAAACAATGACCACATATTACATTTACATGGGTGTCTGAAGTCCTATCTAATCTGTAGTAGTCCTTCTACTTTTTTTCCTCCATGCCATTGATCTGTTGCAAAACCTATGTTAATTGTCCTATACAGTGTCCCACATTTTGGGTTTGTCCATTTACTTCCTTTTAATGTATTAAAATTGTTTCACTATGCCTATAAATATTTCATGTCCTGTAAATGAAAGCTAGTGCAACATGCTTGAGTTAATTAAAATTTAGTCTTTTTTGGCAGGAATTTTTCATAGAGGTTGCTCTGTGCTTCGTATTGCCTTACGTCAGGAGTTATACAGTGATTATTTGCGTTTAATGATGCTACAGTTGCATGTTAGGTATGTGAGTGATAGCCTAAACGTTCCATTATAAAGTTTCCCACAAACCTTTTATCTAATGCTTTCATCCATTGATTAATGTGGCCTGAATCAATTAATGCAGTGGGGGATACAAAAAATGAGTTTTCTAATTTGAACATTCCTTCCACATTTTAAAAACTGGAATCATTTATTTAATAACTATTTGGTTACCTTGGAATCATTCGTAGAGGAAAGACAGGAATAAATGCCTACCTTTATATTGATAGACTTTTACACTAAGGTCATTACTTTCAGTGGTGTCAAATGAATTTTCTTTGTTTCATTTATTTTGTTTTGCTTTTGCACTTTTCTCTCTCTCCCTGCTCTTCTCTCTTTCTTAGTGGTCTAATGAACTCATAGAATTTTATAATATAGAATATTTCAGTCTCTTTTCTTATTATACTGCTTGATACTCAAATTGTCCAGTCCTGTGAATTTGATTGAAGATATCAAATATTGATATCTCCAGATTTACTTTTTGAACTTTATAGTTGTGTTATTTTCTCTTCCACTGTAGTCCTTGGTTGATACCAACACTAATATAACTATTTGCTATGGATTATACTAGCCATAAAATAGTTTCAAAACAACAATGCCAGTATTAGAAGCATTTTAGAAGTATTTAGAAGAAATCTTCTAAATTAATTTTGAGATTTTTTTGCATTTCTTTCGGCCCTTACACTTTGTCCCCCAAAGTGATGTGCTCACTTGAAGTATTTTATCTTTGTGATTATGTTATGAATTTGAAATATAATTAGTTCACTTTTCCCTTTGATTCAGTTTTATTTTTGAGATTTAAGACAGATATATGTTTCTACAGACTACATTTAAGAAGACTCAAAGTGGTTGTGCTTTCATCCTTTTTCATTTCACTGTTATCCCATCTACTTTTGTATACAGATATTTATGTATATATGTGTATAATAATACATGTGTATCACATATGTGATATATGTGTGTGTTTGTAAATATACATACATATACATATATCTAAGAAATATATGTATATATGCTAATTCTTTCACAAAATATAGAATATTTAAAGTACTGTTCTTTATCTTGCTCTTTTTCATTTTACAACATATATGGAGTTCATAGCATTGTTTTTCTATGGCTTGATAGTATTCAGTTGTGTGTATGCACTAGAGTTTATTCCACTGGTCTCTGGTTGATGGACAATGGATGGTTTACAATCTTCCACACTGCCATCATGACTAACCCGATACCTATGTCATTTCATACTTCATCAGATATATCTTTAGGTTAGTTTCCTGATATATATTTTTTTGGTGGGGGGGGCAAAGGACATCTTTAATCTAGGAAGATAGTGCCAGACACACTTTATATGGGTTGTACCACTTTGCACTCCTACCATTAATACATGTTAATGGCAGTTTTTTGTTTTTTGCTTTTTTTGCTTTTCTTCTGTTTATTATGTTGTTCTTTTCTATTTTTAAGTTAAATTTGTAATTTAATTATTTATCATTTTTCACTCTTGTTGACATAAGTACTTAAGTCTATAAATTTTACTCCGAGCACTGCTTATTCTGTAACTTCTGAATAAGGTATAGGTATTTTTGTCTGTTCTACAATTATATGATGTATTTTATCTTTTACCTAAAATTTTAAATTTCCACATGGAAAGACCATTTTTGTTGTTATTTTTTCTAGTTTTATTTAATTATAGTCAGAGAATTATTTTTGTGCCATATCTGCTTTTTGAAACTTGTGGTTTTCTAACATGTGGTTAATTTTCAGGAATGTTTCGTGTGCACTTGAAAAGAAGGTTGTTGTTTTTTGTTGGAATATAAAGTATATATTTTCATCTTTAAGATCTACATTAGTGATCTTTTATTTTAGGTCGTAAATGTGTACTTGATTTACCTTGGACTGAAGGAGTTGAGCTAGATTGAATGTATCTGTTCTTTTTTTTTAACATCTTTATTGGAGTATAATTGCTTTACAATGGTGTGTTAGTTTCTGCTTTACAACAAAGTGAATCAGTTATACATATACATATGTTCCCATATCTCTTCCCTCTTGTGTCTCCCTCCCTCGCACCCTCCCTATCCCACCCCTCTAGGTGGTCACAAAACACTGAGCTGTGTATCTGTTCTTAATCAGCCTGTTTCTTTGTGTACATCCTTTTGTTTCTGCGTCATGAATGTTGCTCCATGCTGTTACACAGATATTCTTAACTGTGTTATCTTTATTGTGAATTTTAGCCTTGAAAATTTTAAGTTCCATTCTTTGTCTCTTTAATGCTTTTGTGACTGAATTCTACCTTGTCTTACATGGTTTCATTTTGTTTGTATTTGCCTAATCTAAAAAAACTTTTTAACATTTCTGAATCACTTTGTTTTATGTATGTACTTGTATACAGAATGGATTTGGGTTTTATTTTTTGATCCAAGCTTAAATGTTTTTCTCTCATATAGACCATGGCCATTTGCATTTATTAATTTAATTCATATACTTGGTCTCAGTACTGTCATCCCACTCAGGATGATGCTCTCTCTTTCTGGAGGGAGGCCTTGTTGGTAATAAATGGGTTCTTCCACCCCTGGGGCACCTCCAGTGTTTACTTATCCGTTCAGTTTCCGTAGGATTTCCTCTGTACAAGTGTCGATTCAGCCTGGATTGTGTTGATCCTGGATACTTATTACCCCACTTAGAAAGAAATTTAACTTGTAATTTCTTTATCTCCCATTTGCAATGGAAGGATAGGTTGTGGGTATTTTGATTTCTTTGTTGCACTTTATGAATTTCTGGAGGAGGTTTGGGGAGAATTGGATCTAATCAGTCACCATCAACTCCCTTTTTTTAAAATATAAATTTATTTATTTATTTATTTATTTATTTATGGCTGTGTTGGGTCTTCATTGCTGTGCGCGGGCTTTCTCTAGTTGCGGTGAGCGGGGGCTATCTTTGTTGCAGGTGTGCGGGTTTCTCATTGCAGTGGCTTCTCTTGTTGTGGAGCATGGGCTCTAGGCACGCGGGCTTCAGTAACTGGCACATGGGCTCAGTAGTTGTGTCTTGCAGGCTCTAGAGCACAGGCTCAGTAGTTGTGGTGCACAGTGGGATCCCGCGGCATGTGGGATCTTCCCAGATGAGGACTCGAACCCGTGTCCCCTGCACTGGCAGGTGGATTCTTAACCACTGCACCACCAGGGAAGTCCCCATTTTTTTTTTTAATTTGGGAAAAATATAGTGGTTTTCACAAAGCAAGCTTTTGTTTTGCAAACATTTCAAGGCATAATTTCTAAAATGTAATGTATAATGTTCTTTAATATGTTTATTTGTCTATGTGTCTGTGCTGCCTGCTTTGGGACCACTCATGACTTCTCCCATATGGAAATACTGATACTTTTGAAACAAATTTTTTATTGTAAAATTTTAATTTAAAATACATACAGAAATAATTTTGTTGTTGTTGGAATGAAGGCAAGTGCACTGATAATGTATGTTACTTTATTGGTACTCACTGAAGCAAGCTTGAAAAAAAAGAAAAAGGCTGTTTGTAAGAAGAAATGCTTGAACTCCCATTCACTTCATTTTCATTGCCAACAGTGCTGTATGGGATTTTTTGTAGTCAGTGGATTTCCTGGGATAGGATATCTGCAAGACTTATGTGAAAACTGCCATGTTATTAATTGATGTACCTGAGGTATCTCTATGTAATACACCCTCAGCAAACAAAGTAAAAGACATCTTTGCTGTCTGTTGGGTACAATGAAAACACTGTATTTATTGAGTGTGAGAAGAGTATGCATGGGAAAGTAGATTTTCTGAAGACCAGTTGGAGTCTGTTTTTCATCTTCAAGAACTGCTTACAGAGATTCTGGTTGAGTTAAGGGAAAAGCACAGATTTTGTCTTTCAATGATATATTGATGCTAAGAACTCTTATGAAGGGGCACAAAGATAGATTTGTGTTTATAAGTTAATAAGTCACTATTCCATGCTATAATATTTCTTAAGGAGGTGAAATAAAATTGGAAGGAATACCAAATATTCTACATTTGTAGTTTCGAGTTTAATTTGTTCCTAATTCTAACTAAGCTATATTATTGCAGCAGTTAATTAGCAATGTTAACTCTAATTACTCTTTTTATTAGAAAACATTAGTGTACATTTTTTACTTTCTTTGCATTTAGTGACTGAAAATAGCAACTCTATCACTCTCTTTAAGGTACTTTATTTGAAATAATTTATGCTGAATGTTTTCCATTCTACTTAAACTGGTTAATTGTAGAAACAGAAACAATGTGAAATATACTCTTTTAAAGTAATAGTTTAAAATTTAATTCTATAAATTGAAAGTTACAAAGTTAGTTCTTTAATGTTTAAACATATTGTGTGCTGTGACTATAGAAAGAAATGGTCTTAATTATTATTATTAATCATAACTGAAATATTAATTTAAAATATAATTCAAAATGATATCCTTAAGATGTATTACATATTGAGGTACAGATTATTTTCTGGTCAAATGTAGCAAAAAATAAACTATTATATTGGGCATATATGGTCATATAAATTTTGTAGTCATTTAAAGAATACTTTGTACGTTTTTATATTATTTGCTATAATTGGTTCTATTTTGGCAGCAAGTTTTTGACTCTTGAGTATTTTTACTTAACCTGGCATTATTCTTGCATGTTTTAAATGCACAAGATAATTGCTTTAAGCTCTTTAAATTCACTTCACGTTGATGATTTTAAAGATGGATTTATTTTAATTGGAAAAGAGATTTTATTATAATTTTTAATGTTTTTTTCCCTGAAGTTACACGAATCTTTATCTTTTATAACTCACTTTAATTTGGGTGGATTTCAGTTTAAATTTTAAGGTTTGTTATCTTCGTTATATTTCTTGCTTTCCTTTGCCTGAAATTTCCCATGAGTAAATTTCAGGCAAAATTGGTAAGACATTTTTTTTTTATAAGTAATGTGGAGAAAACTTTTCTTAAATGAATGTTGCCACAGTGTTCATTAAAATTTATAAACTTTACCTATGAGGAATCTTTCATATTTTGAGTTAGTATTTTTGATTTAGTTTTTTAATGAATAGCCAAAGCAAATGAAAAATAGGTGATTCATAAGTTATAATCTAGTTTTCTTTTTTCCTCCCAAAATATATTGAATTTTATTGACTTTTTAGCAGAAACATTTTAAAACTAAACTAATTTTTAAAATTCATGCTGCATGACCAAAGTGTTTATAGAAAAAATACAACTTAAGTATAATAAATATAGTAATAGATAACTTTTTTTTACCACCAGCCATTTCATGTGCTTTATACATACTAACTCATTTGATTTTCACATCAGTGTTATTAGTTAGGTACTATTTAATCTTTGTTTTTTCCAGATAAGAAAGCTGAAACATAGAAAGTTCAAGTAAGTTGTCTAAAATCACACTGTTAGTTAATGATAGAGCCAGGATTTGAAACTCAGCAGTCTATCCTGGTACCAAATTTTTTAATCAATTCATTCTATTGCCTCTCTCATAAATATGCATTTAATATTTAAGATTATTACTGTTTTGTTATACTATATTACAAAGTCTTTATGCTGAAAAATATCTAATGATTTTAAGGTTTATTCATTAATAAATTTATTAATGAGCCATTGAGCATCTACTATGTGGAAGCACTTTTCCAGGCACTAGAACACAGCACTGGAATATTGCTGAGGATGCAGCAATAAACAAAATAAATGACTATACTGACTTGCACTGAGATTATCCTACTGATAGTTATTGATATAGAGAGAAAGAGGAAAAGAGTAAATTGCCATGTTTCCTTTATTGACTATTGGGTAAAAATGAAAATAAGTATGATGTTAATGTCTTTAATGCCAGCAATTTATAAATCATTAATTTATAAATTTCAGGTAATACAGCCCTAGAAAATATTATTGTAAATAGTTAGAGATACTGGGAGATTTTTTTTTCTGCTGCTTTATTTTCAGATAATACTGTTTTCTGGAAAATTGAAACTAGTATTCTAAGTATGAAAGATATTGAATAATTCAACATTTTCACATAGGCTTGATTACTATGTCGTGGCTCATAGGGGAAATGTGCCTGGATTAATTCTTGCTGCCAAATGTTGTCATTGGAACATTAGAAAAAATAATGAAGTAAAATAAGATAAAGCTGTAGATATTTTGCTTGTAGAAATGTTTTTCATTATATACTTAGGAAATTCTTTGGATTCCACTAGATGGTGCTAGCTTACTCTTTAGTTTTGAAATGTAACACAATGCTTAGAACAAAGCTGAAAGGGATTTTGCAGATCTGCCAGTCTAGGCTTCTTAGTTTACAGATGGAAAAACAGACCCACATAGTTTTCATCTAACTCCTGGCAGAGGTGGGGCTAGAATCCACATTTCCTGATTCCTGTTTCAGTATTCTTTTTTCCGTACAACCTGTATGATCCTGAAGGACTTTTGCATTGAAATTGAAAATCTCAAGTGTAACTCAGCATATTTGTAATGTAACTGTCAAACATAGCAATCATTGAGCAGCTAAAGGAGGTAGACCTTTACCAAACACTTTTTTAGTGAAAACCTCCAGCCTAATTCAACATCTTTAGTATTGCTGTTCCTTACAGAAGAGTTTTTTTCCCCTGTGGCAAGAATGTTTTATTAGACCATTGGCTCATTTCTGTGGGAAGAATTCTTTGAAATAGATATTTGTAGCAAGTATAGCCAAATGCTAATTTTGCCATGGGCAATGAGGAGGGATAAACATAGTTGACTTCAATTTTATTTTGTGGGACCTAGGAAACTTTTAAAGGGCTAATAAAGAATATATTGAAGCAGTAAACTCAAGAATATTTAAGCAATCCTTTATATTTATTATATTTAAGCCCTTTGAAAGAGACTCTTGAATATTTTTGTGGTTATTATTTGTTTTGTTTTAGATGGGTAGTAGAAGAAATAACAGATTTTTACAGGGAGAGAATTATGTTCTTAGAGATGTTGAGGAAGTAATGATGTTCTAACTTAAGTCTTGCTGTAAGTCTGTTTTGCTCAGTTCTCATCCTTTATTTGACAGCGAAGAATTTCTAAGATTAAAAGAAGAAGGGGGGCAATTTATTCTAACTTCCTTCCCACCTAGATTCCTCCTTTTGATCCAGTGCACTTACTGGATCAAATTACTGTTTAATCAGTTGTGTATAGACTTTTCTGAGTATGTATTAATATCCTATTCCTTCTTCAAGGCTTAGCTCAAACATATCTCTTTGAAGCCTTATTTGGTCACCACAGTTACAGGGTTTTTTTTGTTTGTTTTTGTTTTTTTTTTTTCCAGTTACAGTTTTTTAACTCCTTGTTTTTATTGAGGATAATTGTTAGGAAACAATAACTATCATTTTTAGTACCCAGCATGTGAAAGTGTGGTAAATGCTACTTTAAAATATTATTTTTAATCCTCCCAATAATGTGAAATCACCCCCACTCCACAAAAAAGGAATGAAGGATCAGAGTAGTTAAGTAACTTGCTTATAGTCATATAGCTAGTTTTCGAATAGGCATGTGTTACTGAAATTCAGGACTGCCTGCCTCAGAGCCTATTCATTATTGATTATGCAATACTGCCTGTTGATTAAGTGGAACACTTGTCATGTTAGCAGAGTCCTGGAGAAAGACTTATATACATGACTCCCATGGTGTTTGTAGATTGTAGATCTTCATTCTCATAGCTTTTTTTAATTTATTTTTTTGATTTAAATATTTTTGAGGCCATGATATTTGGTGCACACAAATTTATAACTGTTATATATTTCTGTTAAATTGACCAATTTTATCATTTTTAAATGTCCCTTTTCAACTGTATTAAAAGTTTTCTGCCTTAGGCTTCTGTGTCTGACATAATCAAACCAGCTTTTTTTGGACTCAGGACCTTTCTAACACTCTTAAAAATTATTGCGGACCTCCTGCAGACAGTTTTCATTTATGTGGGTTATATCTATCAATATTTACTGCATTAGGAAAAAACAGAAAATTTTTGTATTCATTCAAAGTTTAAGACAATAAAGCCTTTGCATTCATAACAGTTTTAGAATAGTAACTGTATTTTTTTTTTTTTTTTTTTTTTTTTTTGCGGTACGCTGGCCTCTCACTGTTGTAGTCTCTCTGGTTGCGGAGCACAGGCTCCGGACGCGCAGGCTCAGCGGCCATGGCTCACGGGCCTAGCGGCTCCGCGGCATGTGGGATCTTCCCGGACCGGGGCACGAACCCGTGTCCCCTGCATCGGCAGGCAGACTCTCAACCACTGCGCCACCAGGGAAGCCCAATAACTGTATTTTTTAAACAAAAAGATACAGTGAGAAAAGGGTCATTGTTACACATATTTGCAAATCTCTTTAATGTCAAGCTTAACACAAGATAGCTGGATTTCCGTATTTCCTTCTGCGTTAAATTTACTACGATATCACACCTCATGTAGTTCTCTGGATAACTCCACCCTACACTCTTGACCAAATGGGAGTGGAAAAGGCAAATAACCTCTTAGAATTATTATGAAAGTAGTTTTGACTCCATGGAACCTTTAAAGGTATCTCAGGATGGGGACACTGGCCCACACTTTGAGAATTACTGTTTTAATGTTTACATAATACATCTTTTTCTGTCCTTTTACTTACAATATTTCTACAAGTTCTATTTTTGGAATTTTTGTAATGTAACATAAAAAATTGTTGTTTTTGTTCTTGTTTTATCGAGGCTGCCTGACAAATTCAAGCTTTGATTTGTAACCTTTAGCCCCTAGTAATTAAGTGTAATCAATAACATTCAATTATTGATATATTTGAGTTTAAAATTACTCTCTTACTATTTGATTCTATTTGTTCTTGTTCTTTTTTTTTTTTTTCTCTTTTCTTGCCTTCTTTTGCTTTGGTTGAGATTTTAAATTATTCCATTTTTCTTTTCTATCATATTACCATTTTTATATTATTTTACTATCCTTTTGGTTTACTATAGATATTACATCATGCCTTCTTTATTTACCAAATCTAAGTTTATTTAGCACTTTCCTCTCTTTTTTCTTTTTCTTTTTTAACATCTTTATTGGAGTATAATTGCTTTACAATGTTGTGTTTCTGCTGCACAACAAAGTGAATCAGCTATATGTATATATATATATATCCCTATATCCCCTCCCACTTGTGTCTCCCTCCTACGCTCCCTATCCCACCCCTCTAGGTGGTCACAAAGCACTGAGCTGATCTCCCTGTGCTATGCAGCTGCTTCCCACTAGCTAGCTATTTTACATTTGGTAGTGTATATATATCAGTGCTACTCTCTCACTTCATCCCAGCTTACCCTTCCCCCTCCCCGTGTCCTCAAGTCCATTCTCTACTCCTGCGTCTTTATTCCCGTCCTGCCCCTAGGTTCATCAGAACCATTTTTTTTTTTTAGATTCCGTGCATATGTGTTAGCATATGGTATTTGTTTTTCTATTTCTGACTGACTTCACCCTGTATGACAGACTCTAGGTCCATCCACCTCACTACAAACAACTCAATTTTGTTTCTTTTTATGGCTGAGTAATATTCCATTGTATATATGTGCCACATCTTCTTTATCCATTCATCTGTCGATGGACACTTAGGTTGCCTCCATGTCCTGGCTATTGTAAATAGAGCTGCAGTGAACATGGTGGTACATGACTCTTTTTGAGTTATGGTTTTCTCAGGGTATATGCCCAGTAGTGGGATTGCTGGGTCATATGGTAGTTCTATTTTTAGTTTTTTGAGGAACCTCCATACTGTTCTCCATAGTGGCTGTATCAGTTTACATTCCCACCAACAGTAGCACTTTCCTCTCTTTTCCAAGGCAATTCTAGGGTCTTAGAAAACCTAAACTTTATGTACTCCCTCCTAACTTAATGTGCTCTTTTTGTTGAGTATTTTAACTCTGCATGTGTATATATGTATCTATATGTGTGTTTCAAATGCCTTAAGACATTATTATTGTATAAAGTCAGTATCATTTGGATTGATCCATTTTTTAAACCTTTCCATTGAACTTTATTCTACCTTTCATCTGTGATATTCCTTTCACCTGAAGAATATGCATATACACACACATATCTCTGTTTATGTATTTTGATATATATACTTACCATTTGGCATGCATTTTCTGCATTGTGAATGGATTTTATTTTATTATAGCTTTCCTTGCCTAGGGTGATGTGCAACAACCTAATGGTTGATCCTTGGAAGAAAATTTCTTTTTCCCCTTTTAAGATTTTTTTTTTCTTTTGCCATTGTTTTCATTAGTTTACTCTGATGTTTCTACTGTGGTTACCTTAGTATTCACCCTGCTTGAATTCATTGTGCCTCTTAAATCAGTGGCTTGGCATCTTTATTCAGTGTTGAAAAATTCTGAGCTACCTACTTACTTATAGATCTAGATCCAGATATATATTCCCACTATATTCTATAAGCCCCTTATGCTTTTATAATTCTCTTACATTTCTTTTGCATCTCTATGTGTCATTTTGGATGTTTTCTTGTGACTCAAATTATGGTTCACTAATTCTCCCTTCAGCTGTGTCTAATATAATGTCCAATCCATTCATGAAAGTCTTGTTTGTAGTTGTAGATTTTCAAGTTTAGAACTTTTATTTGCTTCTTTTATTTAGCATTCAATTCACATTTTTATAGTATCTAATATGTAAGTTTCCAGTTTTAATTTTTTAATATGTTCAACAAAGTTTTGTTAATTTCTGTGTCTGGTAACTTCATTATCTAGATACCCTGTGGATAGTTTCTATTATCTGTTCTCTTGATTTTTGTTCACATGATGTTACTTCCTTGCTTAGTTTTTTGTCATTTTACAGTCAGAAAATACTAAGAAAAACAAAACTATAGAATCAGTTTGAGGCTATGATGTTATTATTTTCCTCCAGAGGTCTTTATTGTTTAAAACTACAAGCATTAGTGATCTCTGTGCAGCTAAATCCATGTTTTGTTATTGATATTATTTAAAGCTTGGCTTCAGTACCTTGGGAGCTATTCCATATTTGGATTAATGTGTAGTACATGGAGGTCCAACCAAAAGTAAGGTAGAGATTTGTTAGGCCTCTTTTGCTGAGGAGAGCTCTGGAGCCCAAGTTTTGACCCCCTGATGTTGCAAGCTTTCCTTTCTCAGAATTAATAGATATCCTGAATAATGTGTTCACCTCATTTCTTCTGGAACTTAATCCTCTTATTCTATAATACCATTTTAGTTCTTAAATGCCTTCAGCAGCTATGTTTATATTTGTTTTCTCATTACCTAGTCCATTGTTACTGTAAACAGAAAACCTTTGCTACATTTTCTATCTTCCCCTTCTCTTGTCTTCTTTTGACCTATTTGGTATTTTTCCCCTCATTTCCTCTTTTGTCTCAATCTTTTGATAGTTATATACTTTATTTAGTGGTCACCATAGAAATTATAAAATATACTCAATTTATCTCAAGTTAATTGATATCTTTACCTCAAATTTCCTGACTTATATGTGTTTGTTTTTCAGGATTTTAAATGTTTTTTGTTTTTGTTTTTGTTTTTGCGGTACACGGCCCTCTCACTGTTGTAGCCTCTCCCGTTGCGGAGCACAGGCTCCAGACGCGCAGGCTCAGCAGCCACGGCTCACGGGCCCAGCCACTCCGCGGCATGTGGGATCCTCCCGGACCGGGGCACGAACCTGCGTCCCCTGCATCGGCAGGCGGACTCTCAACCACTGCGCCACCAGGGAAGCCCTTAAATGTATTTTTATTTAACTCTTCAAGCTATACATTATGGTTATTTTATACAAAGTTTGATCATATTTGCCCATATTTATTGCTTTTATGCCTGTTGCTCTTTTTTTCATTTAAGATCTTGGATCTCTTTCCTTCTTCCTGATATAGATCCTTTAAAATTTCCTCTAGTAAAATAACTAGTTTGTGGAAGATAATTTTTCTGTAAATGTGCTTACTTAGCATTCATTGTTAAATCATAATTTAACTGGGTGTATTTTTCTAAATTGAAGTTTATTTTCTTTCAGTAATTCATAAATATCATTCCGTTACTTTTTTACTTTCACTGTTGCTTTAAGAAGTCAGCTGTGTTAAATTTCGGAAACTTTGAGGGTATTTTCTATGTCTTTTCAAGTATTTTTTTTCTTGTTATTCCTGTTATGAATTTTTATGCTGATGTGTCTAGGCATGGATTTCTTTTTAATTCATCCTCTTAGGGTCTGATGCAATTATTGAATATGTGATTTTCACTTGTAATTTTAACTGTTAGCCATTATCTCTTCAAAAAGTTTTTTTCTTCCTCAGTTTGTTGAAACACTACACATATGTTAGATTTTCTGACTCTTGCCTCCATATTTCCTATATTCTATCTTTCTGTCTTTTTTGCTGCCTCTAGTTACTTTCTATATACCTATATTCCAGTGACAAATTCTGACTTGCTGTTAATCCTAGTCATTGAGTTTTTTAATTTGAATTAATTCTGATTTTCACGTGGGTCTGGTTTTGCTGGGATTTGTTATTTCTGCTAACTCTTAATTATGGCATCTTATTTCTTTGTGTTTTTCATGTGATTTTTTTTTTGTCACCTGTTTATTTCCCTTGGAATTTAAGCTTTGTGATTATTCCTAGTTATGACATTAAAGTTTGTTCTTTAGAGATTTTTCAGATGCTGAAGGACACAAACAATCTAGAATCATTTGTGCTACATTTTTGGTGGAAGTTTTCTGATCACCATGAGAATGAATTTGAGTCGTAAACCTATGGGAGAGTCAGCTTGTATTTATTATTTTAAAGGAGGATTTTTTTCCCCTCTTACTGAGATTTGAGATAGGTAGTTTAATTTCCTGTCTTCAGTTGGGTATAGCTGATTGGGGTCCAGGTTTACTCGGAATTGCCTGTCATACTTGCCTCCTATTGGTGAATTTTAAGTTTTGTTTCCTCAAACTGTGGGGCTATAGAAATTGATCATCATATTCACCAGATTTAACAAGTTTTCTCGCACTGAAAACTGGCTTTACTGTTCTGCTTGCTTCTCTTTGCCTACCATATCTATTTAGTTTTTGGACTGAGAATTCTTTGCTTTCTTAACAGCTCTTTTGGAAACATTTAAAAAATGTAATTACTGTTTTTAGTTATTTTCAGGGGTAAAGATCACAGTATCTGAGCAGAAATTTCTGGAAATGGAATTTTGTATTTTTTTTCTAAGTAACTTTTAATCTAATCTACACAATTAATATATGCTTATTGTCTATAAATTATGATGTGAAATGATAAAATAATAAGCCATATTGCCACCATCCAGATATAGCCAGTATTGGTGAGTTTTCCAGATTGTTTTCCATCCATTTTAAAAATCACTACTGTAATATTGTTTTGTAATTAACTGTATTCACTTAATAAATTGTGAATAATTATACATGTCATAATTAAAAAAAATATTCTAGGTGAATTTTTCAAGTAAATGATACTTGAGCAGAGATTCTGTCTATATCCTTTTTCTATTTCTATGAGGACACAACACAGTCTTAGGACTTGTAGAACAAGTTATGAGTTTTATATTACAAGTAAAACTATTTTTGCAAAAAACAGATTTTCATATTTCTTGTAGAAATGTGGAAACTATAAATGCTTTACATGTGTTAACAGAGAAGATACTTCATGCCTATTATTTCAGGAAATTAGAAAAAATTGTCACATATAACTATTAAGAAAATAAAACTCTAATAAGCGTAGCTAACACCTGAATAGAAATTCAAAACTCTTTGAGGAATAACAAATATAAAATGGTAAACAAAATGTCCTCCTTTATGAAGGAGGCATATTTATGAAAAAATGTGATCAAAATAAGAAATCACTTGAATGAACATGATCTGTAACAATTCAGACAATGATGCCTACTTTTTCTATATAAATAAATGTACTTAGGGTACAGTTTAGTTAAAGAAGGTTTAGATAATTAGTTAAGTAAAGTTTAATTAAACATAAGACAAAGCTTAATAATACCTGTGATTATTAGAGTATATATAAAAAGATGTGCTCTAGGCATATATTTTATATTCTAATAGTAAAGTAACAGTTAACTTTTTAGTACTTCTTTTGAGATGATGCAGTCAAAACTTTATCACTACTGAAATAGAATATCAACTTGAATTTTTTAAAAGTACAGTGATTTATAAAGTAATCAATTGTTGAAATATATTAAGGTATTATAGAATAATCTTACGGTGATCAAAAATCATACACACGTGAATTACTCGTTGGTAACAGTCATTTTCAGCAAATTTTCCTACAGTTTACTAAGATGGGACATATTTAAAAGCTCGTGAAAACATTGCTAAGCAATAGAGCAGGAAATTATATGAAAATGTTTTGATTTCAAAGTTTTAGACTTCCTCATGCTGCAAATGATAAGATTATCTCATTTACAATTCCATCTCCCCCTAATAATTTTGTCAGTTATAATATTTTTGTTCAGTGATTTATAAAAAGATGTGCTTTGATTAATCTATTTTAGGCAATACTAACTCCTCTATAAGAAAATAGAATAAATTAGGATATTTACACTCTTTCCAATCTTCTTTTCCCTTCACAATTTTTGTTTTTCACATCAGGATTTATGACATCAAATCAGAATTTATGACTCTATCTTATCTCCTCTAGCAGCATTAGATCTGTTTGAAAATGGGTCAATACCAGTCTTTTTTATGACAAACTGCTTCTTTCATCTTCTGCTTGTCTGGATTACATAGTTCATTAACTCTTTTTACATCTTATTTTTCAAAGAAGGACTAGTGGATGCTATATTCCCTGAATTCTTTCACATTCAAGAGTATCTGTCAGTTGCCTTCATACTTGAATGAAAATATAGCTGTGCATTCTATTTTTAGGTCACATTTTCACTTGGTATTTCATGGACATTGCTTCGTTGCATTTTGATATTGTGTGTTGCTGTGGTTAAACTAGAGGCTAACTTGATTTTACTCCCCCAAAACTGGTTTCTGCCCAGATACCTGAATAACATTTTCTTTGTCCTTGATTAATAAATTTAGCAAGACGTCTTATTGTCAATAAACCCACATAAGTTTTTTTCGTGGAATATAATATCCTTTTCAAACTATAGATTGTTATTTCTTCATTTATGAAAATTTTTGTTTTTTATATATTCGCAAACTTTTTTGGCTTGTTTCTATTTTTCAATCATGGATGATCCATATTTTGATTGACTTTATCTGTTATGTCTATTTTTATTTAATTAATGTAATCTTGCTGCTTTATCTTCTGCTTCTTCACATTTTGTTCTCAGTGTGATTATCTCTTCTTGTGAGCAACTCAATCTTTAGCTCTCTGTCCTGTACAACATTTTTTCTAAATTATTTATTAGTTCTGTCATGGTGTTATTTTGGTCCATTTGTTTACCTACATCTGTTATTTTAGTATCTTTGAATTCTTGTTACATTAAATTTCTGTAAATGTTCTTCCCTAGCCCAAAACATTTTCAAACATATTTTCTTCTTTCTCATGTTTTCTTCAGAATAGGATCATTACTATATTAGTTATATACTTTGGTGAAGCAGAGTACCCCCAAATTTAGCAATTTAAAACCACAGACATTTATTACCTCCTATTTTCTGTGGATCAGGTATCTGGAATTGCCTTAGTTGGTGGTTCTGGCTCAGGGTCTCTCTTGAGGTTGCAATGAAGCTATCAAACAGGACTGCCATCAATATCAAGGCTCATTGAGGCTGAAAGATCTACTTTCCATCTCACTTTTCCCTTTAAACCTTTGATCTTAAAATCTAAGAGGTATGCCCCCGTGTCTATGTACAGTGTTCCCACACTTTGGCTATCTAACAAACCCTTCTGATGGATGACAGCATCAGGTTTTCTCATTTTTCTTCAGTTCAATAACCATTTGGTGATGGTGGTGGTCAGGAATAAATACAGAATAACAGTTCTATTCAGTACTTGCTCTGATTTTTTTCAAATATATTGTTTTAAAAAATATTATACAAGAAGTGCATTCTCATTTAAAAATTTTAAAAATAGAGAAGTATACAATGTAAGCAGTGAAATTTTCTCTCTCTGCTTACCCTGTTCTCTTTCTTATTTTGCAGTAGTAACCACTGTTCACAGTTGCTTACAAATCAATCCAGACCTTGTTCTATGCAATACAATTAATAGATGTGTAGATTGAAAGTCAGGTATATTCAATAGCTAAAAGCCTATGTATGCAACTTAGGTTTTACATACAGTAGTACATCATGGGCATACTTCTATGTCAGACTACTTCATATTGAAGATTATACATACATATTCATTTGATAGATACTCCATAATTTATTTAACTATTCGCTACTGATAGACATTTAACTTTTCTCCATTTCTTTGTTTAAATAGTATGGCAAGGAATTGCTCTATATATTACTTCATAGTTGTGTGTATGTGTGTGTGTTAGTATATAATGGATTCCTAGAAGTAGAAATGCTCAGTCAAAGATTCCTTAGTATCTGAGGCTTGAAATCATGATAATTTCACTAGATTGGAATCTCTGATGGGTTGTTGAATAGGTAAGTGTAACTTCTCTGTATATTGATTGGGATTCATGGTGTCTTAATATCTGAAGTTAGCTGATAAGCTTTATTTAATTCCTCCTAGCCTAACATGTCACACACTGATAGTTGTTTCTTACATATGTAGGCAGCCCTAAGGTGGAAACACGTGTGGCATGTTCGAGGGAACAGCCAGGAGGTCAGCATGTTAGAATGAACCAAGAGAAGGGGACAGTAGCAGAGGATGAGTTCAGAGATAGGGTTTCCATTTTAAGGACTTCGGAGGATCTTCTCTCCATTGTCAAATATCTAAAAATTAGTCTACACTCACTGTCTTCACTTCCACTGTGCTATGGCTTTCATCCTGTTTACTCCGTGGATGCCTCTAGCAAAAGTCTTCGGCTGCTTCACTACTTGTCAAGCAGTGTCCTCTTCATACTCCTTTGCCCACTCTGGCTCACACAGTTGACCATATATAATTTAGTGTAAATAAAAATGCCTTTGATAATTGTAAAGTGTACCTTTACTATTCACTCCCATCATCACAGAATCTCATCTGCCTTTTCCTCTCCCAATTGTTCTGCTTTATGTGCTATTTCCTTTTATTTTTAGCTTTTGTGCCAAATCCTTTACCTTTCTTCAGCATGTAACCTAATATTACACAGGGTAGTAACTACAGAGAACATATGTAGTCCAATATTCAATCTAATAAAATTTTCTAGATTTTTAATATCTTCCATGAAATTTTTACAGACTTCCTCAGCATCTCTTTCCAGTGCTAACTATGATGACTTATTTAAACAACCTTCTCAGTTTTTTTTTTTTTATGGCCACTGAGCTATAGTCTAAGGCTCCTCTGATTGTTTTTAGATTGGAATCACATTGATTTTAAGTTTATCTGGGTAAAAAGGAGGCCACTTGTGAAAATCTTATAATACCAGAAGAATATACTAATATTTTATTGGTTTTAATACAGTTGTACCTACTTCATTTGTGAACCTAAGGTAGATATTTCAATGGTAGAAAAATAGCATTCTGCAATTACATTCTGTAATTACATTCTGCAACAATCTTAACCAAGCATTGAAAATTCAAAGACCCTGGAATTGAATTGAAAACTGTTATTTTTTCAATGATTCCTCCCTCTCCCTTGTTCCATTGTCAATTGAAAATAAAACATTCAATGCCCAATGTATGACTTCTAGTATTTTGTTCAATTTTGAAGTGATATATAATTAAGTCATTCAAAAATACATCTCTTAGGCACAAGTTTAAATAATAATACATTTTACACTTACACATTTTTCACCAGGAAATTGGGCTAAGTCTTGTAATTAGGAATATTGGAAATAAAAAAATGCAGTTATTTAGAAAAAAATTGAAACTCTAGAGTCTGGAAGAATGTATGATAAAGTGATCATGGAAATTTTTTTCTTCCAGGTGGCTTAGAATCGTTGAAAAATCTTCAGCAACTAATTGTGGACCATAATCAGTTAATTAGTACAAAAGGTCTTTGTGATACGCCTACCATTATATACCTGGATTGCTCACATAATCATCTTACTGAAGTTGAGGGCATTGAAAACTGTGGATTGCTCCAAATACTGAAGTTACAGGGAAATTATCTAAGTGAGGTAATTGCTTTGAATTAATTGATTTCTGTGATTAACACAGCATTTTTCTTTTGCTAGAAATATCACTCATACATTTTAAAAGCAGTTTTAACTTTTATCCTTTTTACTTATCAGCTGTATTTGATTTCCAGTTTAAACTATTATATACTTTTCACTATTTAAAAAATGTTCAACATAATTACAATATCTTATAAGAAATCTAAGTTAACATTAGTTTTTTATAATACTAAAATAATAAATCATAACTTTTCAGTTATGATTCAGTGTGTAAGTGGGACCAAGTTTATCTGAAATTCTAATTAAAATTTGTCACAAAGTATTAAAAAAATGCTAGCTATGAAAATCATTATTGGAAATTTTATTCATACTAAAATTCTCATAATATTATACTTTGATTTATGATATGCTGTTTACCAGAATATGTCTGTTGTTAGTTTTGGTAGGTTTTATTGTTTTAAATTTGGCTAAATGACAAAAATATTTTGCTTAATATAAGCTAATAACCCAAATTTAAATATAGCTTCCATCCTTAGAGAATCATGTTCTTCTAAGAGAATTGCACTTGGATGATAATAGCATTTCAAGTGTGGAAACATTTTCTTCATATTGGCTGCCTTTACTACAAATCCTGAGTATCTCTCAAAACAGGTAAAAATATAATTTGCTTAATTAAGCTTAAATGCAGTGAATGATTAACATAAATGTGTGATCTTCATAATAAGTAGAAAAGCTGTTAGGTTTTTCCAGTAATTCAAGGAATGTACATTACAATAAATTGGACATAAATTATAAATATAACTTCATAGAATTAAAAAAATTAAAGTGTATTGATATATCCTCAAATTTTAGTAGAATTTTAATTGTCACTTATCTTACTCATTTTGTTTCTTCTCAAAAATGTACTATGGAAATCTCTCAGGGCAGGTTTGTTTATATTTGTAAAGATATAGTTCTTGGAAAATACAGGAGGTAGTTAATTTAATTCAGAAGGATGTCTCATTCTCTCAAATGGTACTTATTAAGTCCTGGAAGAAAGATTTTTAATCTGCTGTCAACTTGCATGTCTTTTTGTAACTGTTAAGATTGATTTAAATTTGATTTCCCTAAGGATATAAAGTAACACTTAAAAAAAAATACCTTCACATTAAGTTGAGATGGGTACCTGCCACAGAAGATCCATTTAAAACCACCAAACATCTGGATCTTTGCAGAGAATAACTGTCTAAAACCAAAACAGGAGCACAATATGTGTATGTCTCCCTCTGCTTAATATTTCATTGAGACCTATTTACCCTAATATGATTAATTTGTTCATCAAAGGCACAAGGAGTAGGGGAAAGGAACTATCTTTAACAAGAAGTTGCTTCTGTGAGTTGTACAATTCTTGCAAAACAAGTGAACAAGACAGCTCAATGTTAACATATATGTACCTGTCCCCTCCCAAACATAGTTTTCTCTCAATCTCTGTCACAATAGTGCTCCCTCTTTGAGCATATATGTCCTAAGTGATTTAACTTCCACCTATTAAACTATTCTACTATTTGACAGATCAAAAACTGAATCTGTATTTTAAAATTCCCTCAAATTATTTTAATCACATCTAAAATATGAAAGTTGATTTGTCTTTAAAAGGATATTTACCCCGAACAGCACTGTCAGATGATACTATTTAAGTAATTTGGGCCATCACAAACTTACTGGATCTTTTCACAGTATTTTTTAGGTAAGAAATACAATTTCAATAGAAATACTCAGCTATGCTTTGGACATATGAAGTAAATCACTCAGTAACTGACATATCTAGTATATTTTATAGAACTAGATCTCAAGCCACATTGATAAGCATAATAATTTTTAAAGAATTTAGAAAATATTTAAATCAAGAACATCTTTTGAGAAATAATGCCTTTATTTCTTTGGACAATTTATGTCATCAAAGAAATATTCTGCTTTTAAAAATTAAAATTAACACTAGCTGATAGACTTTTACCCTATCAATATGATGTGCCTTGTTTCTCATATCAATCTGATATGACCAGGAATTTTATAATAAACTGGACTACTAAAAAAATTTTAGAGTTGATAACAATAACTGGGATACTTAAACCAGATAATCCATATTTATAATTTTGTTTGTTTAGCTTTATAACATTTGGATATTGAGGTGGTGTTTGCCATTTTAGGGGATACAAAACTGAGTACCATACGTCCTGACCCTCAAAAAAACTCTTAGATGTAAAATAACAATTTGTTGAACTTAGCTATATAAAAAAGTGGTGAAATTATTATATAATATATTCTATTTTGAATTTTTAATAATATTGTCACTTATATTTGAAGATATTTTTAATGGGTCTCTCAAAGCTCTTTGCACAAGTAACCTCCTACCATTTTCAGGAGGATGAAAGAATAAGTCCTGAGGACACCAGGGAAATGTGATTGATAGAAATGAACACATAGTAGTGAAATTATTTCCTAAAATCGTAGTGAAAAATTATCTTCAAACTTAGGATTTTTCACCATAAGTTAATATCATTAGCTGTAGAAATTACCCATTTTATGTTAAGCTTTTACATGTGCATTGACTTTTTAAGAACTATTTTAGGTTTGATAAAACTCAGGGTCAACAGATCTGGGTTTGAATTCTGAATCTACAACTTATCTGTCAGTTGACACTGATTAACTCTTTTCTCACTACCTGATCCTCAGTTTTTTCACTTGTAAAAGGGGTGGTAACACCTACCTTACCTATTTTATGGGATTTTAATGATTACCCAAAAGGAAAATGTATGTCAATACATTTTGAAAACCTGAGAGAATTTTATAAATGTGATATTTGGATTTGTGTGTGGTATGTCTTTTAAATTGTATGTGTTTTTCTTTTAATTTTTAATAAATATTTTCATCACAAGGAAGAAATTATGTGCCCATATGCTTTTTTCCAACAAATGAAATACATATAAAGAATGATACTTAGTACATATTGTTTGAAATACATGTTTCATCCTGACTTCTGTTTTAAATTTTCATTAGGACATGTGACTGTTTTAAGTTTTTCTCAGCGGAGTTCTAACTGGAAGACTTTCCAGCTTCATAAGCCTTTCTACTTCCAGTGAGACTCTAAGTAGGAGCAGAAAGTGGAAACTATTACCCATTGGCTGCTCATTGTACAAATCTTTTGCTTTTTGTCGTCTTTGAAATTTATATCTTTTTTATGCCCAGGGCTAATGTGACAAGGTCAAATGGTATTAGGTTTTCACTAATGTCCTTTGTCTTTCTGGTTTGAATTTTCTTAGAAAAAATATACACAGAATGTCAGTAAAAGGAAAAGTTCTAGAGGTTAAAATAAAAACGATTCTACTATTAGGTTTCTACCATCCTAGTGGTGAATAAATAGCTAGTTTTCTTGATTAAAATTTCCAAAAAGGAGCATGATTCTAAAAGCATGGTTATCTGAAAAGGCAAAATTTCGATATTATGAAAAATATGTGGTCAAACCAAATAGTTCTTCACCTGAAGAAATACTTTATTTTTGCAAAGGGAATTTTTATTTTTAATTCTAAAACTTTATTGGTTATTTTTAGTTAATGTCTTCATATAACCTATATGTTACCAAATATTGCCATATAACTTATTGGTTAAAAACATGAGATATTCTGAAAAAAGAAAAACTCATTATCTATTAATCTTTCAAAATCCATTTAGTAGGAGGGTAAAGATTTAGCATTAGAAATATACTAACGGTAAAAAAGAAATAAGAATTTTCTTTTAATAAATACATTTATTATAATTGTATTTTCACTTAAATAACTTAAATTTCTTACTTGTAGGAATGATCTAGAATGCCTGAATAGGAAATGTCACAAAATTAGGACTTGAATGCACTAATTACGTATTGACAAAGTTTTAAGTTTCTTTTTCAGTGTACATGTGACATTTCAGTAAATTTTTTATTAAAGAGTGTGTGTACAAATAATGAACTGTATATGCAAATGTAATGGCCAATATTTGATCACTTTTTCTTTTATTACCTTGGATTTTTCCCCTGGAAATTGTTTTTAAGAAGCAGTGTTATATAGGTAGTGTAAATAGTAATATTGTACTTAGGATTGGCTACAATCAGAGAGGTCTTCCAGACTCCTTATTTAGTCTGTTTTATCATCAGTAGCATCTTCTGTCTCTCTTCTAATGCAGAACAGGATAATACAGGAGAGGAGTTAATGTCAGTACAAGGGTTGGCTTTGTGCCATGAGGCTTCCAGTCACAGTGTTATCCTGTAAGCTTCTGATCTTAGAATAATAGTACTTTTTTTTTTCCTACCATGGCAGGGTGTTGGTAGAAATAAAGATGTAAAAATCTCTGCCAGGTAAACTGGGGGGACAATATAAAAAAACCAAGAAAGTAGAAGTGGAAACTAATGCATACTTTTTTTTTCTTTTTTGTACCAGAAATACTCATTTAGTGGAAGTATATTTTGAACATATATGGATCTTCAACATTTATAGAGGGGATTAGTTCAGATTAGTTTTGTATTTGTGATGAGAATATATTTTATACAAAGTAATTTTTATCTTGTTTAAAGATTTAGATGAACTAGCTTAATTTTTATTGCCAAATAGCTAGGGTAATGTGATATTATGTGATAAAGTAAGTGTAAACTTGTCTTGGTTGGAAATGTAAATCAAACTAAAATTAATTTTCCCTTCATAGCTTTTGTTACCAATAAAGTGAGTATTTTCAGTATCACTTATGTTCCTTGTTTGAATATGGGGTCTTAATGACAATTGTATCTTCGAAAATGATAGAAACTTTTAAAAGTAGTAGAAAAGTTTATTATTATTAGAATTTGAACACGCTTGTTTTAATAATATTAATTTTAAAAATTAGTATATTTCTGCCAAATTTAAGTTATTCTATCAATAGAAAACAATTTCTATTATGTGTTCCTTAAATGCATATTTCCAATTTAAAAATAACCCCAGTGTAACCTTGTGCACTTACAGGACTTATAATACTTTTAATCTAGTAAATGAAACCTTCTTTAAATTAGAAACAAAACTAGTGACTCTAATTAAAGTTATATTGTTAAAAAGTAAAAATACATATTTTTTATGTTTTTACCTCTTAATGGTTTGTTAAATGTTTGAGCCAGAAAAAAAATACATAGAAAATATGAATTCTGTGTAAATTTGGCCATATGCAAAGATACAACAATAACAACAAAAAACCCATTTATTTTTATTTAAGTACCAAGTACACATTAAGCTTCATGATAATTATGATTGATACTAGCAATTCCATGATAACTTCTCTTTAGAAATAAATCTTTCATTATAGAATAAATACTTAAAATCTTATAATTACTGCATTTTTAATAAGTATTGTTAGTAAAGATTATATTATTGTATTCTATTGTGAAAATGCAATTGTATATAGTTATACATTTCTTCCAAATTTATAATTTATAACATTATATAATTGTGTTATATAAATATATATTTACATCAATAATATTAAGAACATTCCAATTTAAAATTTTTATAAATTCCATTTTGGTTTTCAGCTTGACAAAAATCATACCACTTTTTCATTTTGTTTCTTTGGAAAAACTAGATGTCAGCAACAATTGTCTTTCTGGTAAGTTTATAGTAATATATAATTGTTTTTTAAATAATAGGCTTTTGAGTTTCTGTTCCAAGTATGGTAAGGCGTTGTTTTGGGTAGATGAGTTAATGGCATTTACAAATAACATATCTATACAAAATGGTGTAGAGGAGGAAAAATTTCCTCTACCTTCTCAGGCTAAGCCTGAGAATTAAACTGATGTAAGTCAGATAAACAGAAAAAGAGAATACAAGTTATAATTTTTTTTTTTTAACATGTACATGGGAGTTCTCACAAGAAAATAAAGACCCCAAGAAGCAATCAGAGTTGAACTTACATAGTGAGCTGGACAAAGAGTAGTAAATTGTGAAAATGTGATGAGGCAGAGGGGCTTGGGCTAAGGTAGTTAATTGGATGGAAAAGTGACTAGGAAACAAAGGCTAGTTTAACAGGTTTGTTTGTATACATATCTCTTGGCCTGGACTTCCTGTCCTTGTGATAAGAATGTCCCTTTGCTTCTGGTATAGGTCGAATATCTTTCACATAGGAATTTAATCTCTTGCTTTGAAGAAAAAGAAGGAAGGTCAGAGGGCCCTTGCATCTGCTCTTTTTTAGGTGCCTTTAACTCAAAATAGTCAAAATGCCAGAATGGCGTACTGAGGTGCCGTGTATTCTAAACTCCTTCAAATGTGTGGTGAAATAATTTAATTAAAAATTTCTCTCCACTTTTAAAATCATATTACTTCCATATCTTTCTGGTAAACCTGGGAAAATGTCAGAATTATATTTTTATTTAAAATTCATATATCTTTTACCTATGAAATGAATAGCCTAATGAAGATAAGTAAACAAACTTGTGTAAGTTGTTGACTCCTAACCAGACATCCATTAAAAGTTTATTAAATTAAAGAATGATGAATTGATTTGGTTAAACAGTCCCTCCCCCCAAATTTCCCCATCTCCATTTTCAGCCAGTCCCCTCATAGAGACAATCACAGTTCTAAATTTGTCACCATAGGTTAAATTTGACTGTTGTACAACTTTGTATTAATGAGATCAAATAGTATTTGCTTGGCATTCATGTGACATTCCACCACATCAGTTGTTCAGTTGTTTGTAAAGGTAGTCTTTTTTTTCTGAACTGTAGTCCTTTGTATAAATATATTACACTTTGTCCATTATCCTGTTTATTGATATTTTAATTTTTTCCTGTTTGAGGCTACTGTGATTACAAAGTTCCTATGGAAATTCTTGTACAAATATTTTTGTAAACACATGTTTTCAGTTCCTTTGGGTAAATGTTTAGAGTGTAATTACTGGATAATAGAGTAGGTGCATGTTTAACTTTATAAGAAACTGTTAAAACTGTTTTCCAAATAGTTGTAACATTTTATTTCCCCGCTAGTGATGTGTAAGAGTTCCAATCGCTCCATTCTTACAGCGTTTTTAGTATTTCATTGTGTTATCTCATTATGGTTTTAGTTTGCATTTCCCTGATGGATAATGATATTGAACCTCTTTGCATGTATTTATTGATGATTTCTGTATATTCTTTTGTGTCTATTCATGTGCCTTACCATTTAAAAAAATTGGTTATTTGCCTTTTATTGATTTCAATAAATTCTGTATATATTCTGGATGAAATTCTTTGTCAGACATGTTTTGTGGATGTTTCTCCCAGTCCCTCTTTCACCTATTAATTTTGTTAATGATATCTTTAGATGAGCGAAGTTTTCAATTTTGATGAAACTTTATTATTTTTAATAGTTTTTGCTCTCTGTGTCCTTTGTAATATTTTTCTACCTCCAGATTGAGATGATTTTCTGTGCTTTCTTACTTTCTTGTAATAAAGTAAGAAGTCTTATACTTTAAGTTTTTACTTTTAGGTCTGATCCACCTCAAATTATTTTTTATGAAAGGTTTGAAGTAGAGGATGAGTTCAATTTTTAATATGGATATTTAGTTAACTGTTCCAGCAACATTTGTTGAATGAACTATTTTCATCATTGAATGACTTTGATGTCTTTGTCAAAAAATTGATTTACATTTTGTCTATGTTGGGATGTGTCCCTATTAACTGATTTTCTCTTAATGATGTTATATTTTCCTATTTCTTTTTATGTCCAATAATTTTTAACTGTATGTTGAACATTGTTCATAGTACAGTTTGCTGAGTCTGGCTGTTGTTGTCTTCCTTTTAAAGGGTATTAAGTGTAATTCTGGCAGGCAGTTAAAGTATTGGTGGATAATTTTGTTGATGTCAGCCTTAATTTCATTCCCTCCTAGGACAAGTCATTTTAGTTTTCACCTCTCAGTGCATGCCCCTACCCCAGGGCATTGTCTTCACTCCTAATGCATGTTCTTTCTGGATTTTAGCTGAATCTCTGAGCTATTCAGTTGAGTCTCATCTGATGGGGCTGAAATTCCAGTGTCTTTCACTGCTGCATGAACTATAATGTCATCATTCGGCTGTTAGCCTGATAGCAGGTTATCTCTGCTAGGTTTTTCAGAGTGTTGCCCTGCCTGTAACTCCTAGCACTCCAAGGACCTGCGGCAAATCCTCACATAGACTTCTTCCCCCAATTTCCTCCCCCGAGCATATGCACACACAGCTTCTTCTCAGAACTTTTCACCATAAATTCCAGCCTCACATCTAAACTTTGCCTCCTCACTCAGCAAAACGGCCTCTTTGCTTGGTTTCCACTTTCTTGCTCTAAGGTAAAATGCATTTAGGCAGAAAACCATTGTGATTGTCAGCTCACCATGTGTGTTTCCCTTTTCTCTGAGTGAGGCTTAAAAACAGGTGCTTCATGTTTATTGCTCAGTTTTATGATTGTTTTCTGTGGGAGAGTAATTCTGGTATAAATTACTCTTAATGTATCCTAGACTGACCTACTATTTTTACTTTTGAAAGTATAAATATAATTCTGTTTAGGCATACGTTCAATTTTACCACTATCCTATTACTTTTGATTTTACTTTTTTAGATTTTGTGTTTACAATCTGGGGCAAACTGCTCTAAGCCCTTTACATACATTATCTCATTTAATCCTCACCCTATGAGATAGAGATGAACCTGAATCATCAAGCAGTTGTATGATTTGCATAAATTCACACAGTGGCTAAATGGTAGAAATATGTATTTTGATAGCAGAGTCTATGTTCTTAATATGGTCTCCTTTTAAAAGCATATCATATTCTGCAAAATAAATATTTTTTGTTGCCTTTCTTTAATAGCTAACCCATAAATAAAATGGTCATTGATTTATGATTATTTTTCTTTATCTGTGATAACTTTCATAATAATTTTTATGGTTTATTTTCTATAGATCTTACAAGTGCCCTAAGGTGGTTTGATGCATGCTTTTCTCTCCATGAATTGTCTCTCACTGGAAACCCACTTCTTCAAGAAATAAACTGGAGGTAAAGAAACAATGTTGCACCCTATGTACATACTTTATTATAGTTGCAGAGAACACAGTTCCATGAAAATTGTTCTGTGTATACTAATTACTTGGGAAAAGTTAATAAAAAATAATTTAAAAGATATTCAAAACAAAACAGTTTTGTAAAAATACTTTAAAAAATATTTTCTACCTAAAATCATTTTTGTACATGTATGAACTAATGCAAATTTGAAATGATAATTTTGATCCATACCATGGATTATGTGACACTTTTAGTATGATGTCAACTTAGGTTTTGTGTTTATAGAAAAGACATTTGCTGGGAATTACTTTTTTTTTTTTTTTTTTTTGCGGTACGCGGGCCTCTCACTGTTGTGGCCTCTCCCGTTGTGGAGCACAGGCTCCGGACGTGCAGGCTCAGCAGCCATTTGATTTTGTTTTATTTTCTTAACAGAGAAAGTTGGTGTCTGTTAAAGTATGTGTTATAAGTATATATGAATTCATGCCTCTATTTTGAATATTGCAGTACCTAGATGTAAAAGAAAAAAATTTTTTGTGATTTTTTTTAAACTTTTTTTAAAAAATTTTAATTTTATTTATTTTTGGCTGCATTGGGTCTTCATTGCTGCATGTGGGCTTTCTTTAGTTGAGGCAAGCGGGGACTACTCTTTGTTGCAGTGCGCGGACTTCTCCTTGCAGTGGTTTCTCTTGTTGCGGAGCATGGGCTCTAGGTGCGCGGGATTCAGTAGTTGTGGTGCATGGGCTCAGTAGTTGTGGTGCATGGGCTTAGTTGCTCCATGGCATGTGGGATCTTCCCGGACCAAGGATCGAACCTGTGTCCCTTGCATTAGCAGGTGGATTCTTACCCACTGAGCCACCAGGGAAGTCCCTTGATTTTTTTTTTTAATTTAATTTTTTTTTTCTACAGCAGGTTCTTATTAGTCATCAATTTTATACACATCAGTGTATACATGTCAATCCCAATCTCCCAATTCATCCCACAACCACCCCTGCCCCCCCGCCACTTCACCCCCTTGGTGTCCATATGTTTGTTCTCTGCATCTGTGCCTCCATTTCTGCCCTGCAAACCAGTTCATCTGTACCATTTTTCTAGGTTCCACATACATGCGTTGATATACGATACTTGTTTTTCTCTTTTGACTTACTTCACCCTGTATGACAGTCTCTAAATCCATCCATGTCTCTACAAATGACTCAATTTCATTCCTTTTTATGGCTGAGTAATACTCCATCGTATATATGTACCACATCTTCTTTATCCATTCATCTTTCGATGGGCATTTAGGTTGTTTCCATGTCCTGGCTATTGTAGATAGTGCTGCAATGAACAGAGGACTGCATGTGTCTTTTTGAATTACGGTTTTCTCTGGGTATATGCCCAGTAGTGGAATCGCTGGGTCATATGGTAGTTCTATTTTAAGTTTTTTAAGGAACCTCCATACTGTTCTCCATAGTGGCTGTATCAATTTCCATTCCCACAACAGTGCAAGAGGGTTCCCTTTTCTCCACACCCTCTCCAGCATTTGTTGTTTGTAGATTTTCTGATGATCCCCATTCAAACTGGTGTGAGGTGATTCCTCATTGCAGTTTTGGTTTGCATTTCTCTAATAATTAGTGATGTTGAGCAGCTTTTCATGTGCTTCTTGGCCATCTGTATGTCTTCTTTGGAGAAATGTCTATTTAGGTCTTCTGCCCATTTTTGGATTGGGTTGTTTGCTTTTTTAATATCAACCTGCTTGAGCTGTTTATATATTTTGGAGATTAATCCTTTGTCCGTTGATTTGTTTGCGAATATTTTCTCCCATTCTGAGGGCTGTCTTTTTGTCTTGTTTATGGTTTCCTTTGCTGTGCAAAAGCTTTTAAGTTTCATTAGGTCCCATTTGTTTATTTTTGTTTTTATTTCCATTAATCTAGGAGGTGGATCAGAAAAGATCTTGCTGTGATTTATGTCAAAGTGTGTTCTTCCTGTGTTTTCCTGTAAGAGTTTAATAGTGTCCGGTCTTACATTTAGGTCTCTAATCAATGTTGAGTTTATTTTTGTGTATGGTGTTAGAGAGTGTTCTAATTCTATTCTTTTCCATGTAGCTGTCCATTTTTCCCAGCAACACTTATTGAAGAGACTGTCTTTTCTCCATTGTATATCCTTGCCTTCTTTGTCATAGATTAGTTGACCATAGGTACGTGGGTTTATATCTGGGCTTTCTATGCTATTCCATTGATCTATATTTCTGTTTTTGTGTCAGTACCATATTGCCTCGATTACTGTAGCTTTGTAGTATAGTCTGATGTCAGGGAGTCTGATTACTCCAGCTCCGTTTTTTCTCCCTCAAGACCGCTTTGGCTATTCAGTGTCTTCTGTGTCTCCATACAAATTTTAAGATTTTTTGTTCTAATTCTGCAAAAAATGCCATTGGTAATTTGGTAGGGATTGTATTGAATCTGTAGATTGCTTAGGGTAGTGGAGTCAGTCATTTTCACAATATTGAATCTTCCAATCCAAGAACATGGTATATATCTCCATCTGTTTGTATCATCTATAATTTCTTTCATCAGTGTCTTATAGTTTTCTGCATACAGGTCTTTTGTCTCCCTAAGTAGGTTTATTCCTAGGTATTTTATTTCTTTTTGTTGCAACAGTAAATGGGAGTGTTTCCTTAATTTCTCTTTCAGATTTTTCATCATTAGTGTATAGGAATGCAAGAGATTTCTGTGCATTCATTTTGTATCCTGCTACTTTACCAAATTCATTGATTAGCTCTAGTGGTTTTCTGGTGGCATCGTTAGGATTCTCTATATATAGTATCATGTCGTCTGCAAAGACTGACAGTTTTACTTCTTCTTTTCCAGTTTGTATTCCTTTTATTTCTTTCTCTTCTTTGATTGCCATGGCTAGGACTTCCAAAACTATGTTGAATTATAGTGGTGAGAGTGAAAATCCTTGTCTTGTTCCTGATCTTAGAGGAAATGCCTTCAGTTTTTCACCATTGAGAATGATGTTTGCTGTGGGTTTGTTGTATATGGCCTTTATTATGTTGAGGTAGGTTCCCTCTATGCCCACTTTCTGGAGAGTTTTTTATCATAAATGGGTGTTGAATTTTGTTCAAAAGCTTATTCTGCGTCTATTGAGATGATCATATGGTTTTTCTTCTTCAATTTGTTAATATGGTGTTTCACATTGATTGATTTACGTATACTGAAGAATCCTTGCATCCCTGAGATAAATCCCACTTGATCATGTTGTATGGTCCTTCTAATGTGTTGTTGGATTTTTTTTTTTACATTTTTACATGTATATTCATCAGTGATATTGGTCTGTAATTTTCTTTTATGTAGTATCTTTGTCTGGTTTTGGTATCAGGGTGATGGTGGCCTCATAGAATGAGTTTGGGAGTGTTCCTTCCTCTGCAGTTTTTTGGAAGAGTGTGAGAAGGATGGGTGTTAGCTCTTCTCTAAATGTTTGATAGAATTCACCTGTGAAGCCATGTGGTCCTGGAGTTTTGTTTCTTGGAAGATTTTTAATCACAGTTTCAATTTCATTACTTGTGATTAGTCTGTTCATATTTTCTATTTCTTCCTGGTTCAGTCTTGGAAGGTTATACCTTTCTACGAATTTGTCCATTTCTTCCAGGTTGTCCATTTTATTGGCATAGAGTAACTTGTAGTAGTCTCTTAGGATGCTTTGTATTTCTGCGGTATCTGTTGTAACTTCTCCTTTTTCATTTCTAATTTTATTGATTTGAGTCCTCTCCCTCTTTTTCTTGATGAATCTGGCTAATGGTTTATTAATTTTGTTTATCTTCTCAAAGAACCAGCTTTTAGTTTTATTGATTTTTGCTATTGTCTTCTTTGTTTCTATTTCATTTATTTCTGCTCTGATCTTTATGATTTCTTTCCTTCTACTAACTTTGCATTTTGTTTGTTCTTCTTTCTCTGTTTCCTTTAGGTGTAAGGTTAGTTGTTTATTTGAGATATTTGTTGTTTCTTGAGGTAGGATTGTATTGCCATAAACTTCCCTCTTAGAACTGCTTTTGCCTCATCCCATATGTTTTGGATCATTGTGTTTTCCTTGTAATTTGTCTCTAGGTATTTTTAAATTTCCACTTTGATTTCTTCAGTGATCTCTTGGTTATTTAGTAATGTATTGTTTAGCCTCCATGTGTTTTTTACTTTTTTTTCCCTGCAGTTAGTTTCTATTCTCATAGTGTTGTGATCAGAAAGATACTTGATATGATTTCAGTTTTCCTAAATGTACTGAGGCTTGATTTGTGACCCAAGACGTGATCTATCCTGGAGAATGTTCCGTGCACACTTGAGAAGAAAGTGTAATCTGCTGTTTTTGGATGAAATGTCCTCTAAATATCAATTAAATCTGTCTTATCTATTGTATCATTTAAAGCTTTTGTTTCCTTATTAATTTTCTGTTTGGATGATCTCCCCATTGGTGTAATTGAGGTGTTAAAGTCCCCCATTATTATTGTGTTACTGTTGATTTCCTCTTTTATAGCTGTTAGCAGTTGCCTTATGTATTGAGGTGCTCCTATGTTGGGTACATATATATTTGTAATTGTTATAGCTTCTTCTTGGATTGATCCCTTAATCATTATGTTGTGTCTTTCCTTGTTTCTTTTAACATTCTTTATTTTAAAGTCCATTTTACCTGACATGAGTATTGCTACTCCAGCTTTCTTTTGATTTCCATTTGCATGGAATATCTTTTTCCATCCCCTCACTGTCAGTCTGTATGTGTCCCTAGGTCTGAAGTGGGTCTCTTGTAGACAGCATATATATGGGTCTTGTTTTTGTATCCATTCAGCGATACTGTGTCTTTTGGTTGGAGCATTTAATCCATTCCCGTTTAAGGTAATTATCAATATGTATGTTCCTATGACCATTTTCTTTATTGTTTTGAGTTTGTTTCTGTAGGTCCTTTTCTTCTCTTGTGTTTCCCACTTAGAGGAGTTCCTTTAGCATTTGCTGTAGAGCTGGTTTGGTGGTGCTGAATTCTTTTAGCTTTTGCTTCTCTGTAAACTTTTGATTTCTCTATCGTATCTGAATGAGATCCTTGCCAGGTAGAGTAATCTTGGTAGTTTCCTCCCTTTCATCACTTTAGATATATCATGCCACTCCCTTCTGGCTTGTAGAGTTTCTGCTGAGAAATCAGCTGTTAACCTTATGGGAGTTGCCTTGTATGTTATTTGTCGTTTTTCCCTTGCTGCTTTAAATAATTTTTCTTTTTCTTTAATTTTTGCCAATTTGATTACTATGTGTCTTGGAGTGTTTCTCCATGGGTTTAGCCTGTATGGGACTCTCTGCACTTCCTTGACTGGGTAGCTATTTCCTTTCCCATGTTAGGGAAGTTTTCGACTATAATCTCTTCTAATATTTTCTCAGGTCCTTTCTCTCCCTCTTCTCCTTCTGGGACCCGTATAATGCGAATGTTGTTGCGTTGAATGTTGTCCCAGAGGTCTCTTAGGCTGTCTTCATTTCTTTTCATTCTTTTTTCTTTATTTTCTTCCGCAGCAGTGAATTCCACCATTCTGCCTTCCAGGTCACTTATCCGTTCTTCTGCCTCAGTTATTCTGCTATTGATTCCTTCTAGTGTAGTTTTTATTTCAGTTATTTTATTGTTCATCTCTGTTTGTTTGTTCTTTAAATCTTCTAGGTCTTTGTTAAACATTCTTGCGTCTTCTCGATTTTTGCCTACATTCTTTTTCTGAGTTCCTGGGTCATCTTCAGTCTCATTATTCTGAATTCTTTTTCTGGAAGGTTGCCTATCTTCACTTCATTTAGTTGTTTTTCTGGGGTTTTATCTTGTTCCTTCATCTGGTGTATAGCCCTCTGCCTTTTCATCTTGTCTGTCTTTCTGTGAATCTGGTTTTTGTTCCACAGGCTGCAGGATTGTAATTCTTCTTGCTTCTGCTCTGTGATTTTTTTTTTAATGAATTTTCTTTTTAAAAAAATTCTCTAATCTGAAACTCTGAAATTATGCTAACACCAATTATCCCAAGTTAAGCTTCATCTTTTGTATAATCACATTTTTTGAAGTAATTTACATATAATAAAATTTATCAATTTTGAGTATCAGTTTATGAGTATGAATATTGTGTAAAAACCACCACAATCAAGTTATTGAATATTTTTATCACCTTGAAAAATTACCTTATGCCCCTGGGTGGTCAGTCCCCTCTTCCAGTTGTTAAAAATTTCTCTCCACTGTCTTATTACTCTCACTGTTTCTGATGAGACGTCTGTGAACATTCATGCCTCTGTCTCTGAGTACTTTTAAGATTTTCTCTTCATCAGTGGTCTTCAGCAATTTGATTATAATGTGATTTGGTTGCTTTTATATAAATTTACTCTGCTTAGGATTTTTTGTTTTTTATTGGCTTAAGTTTTTTTTATTTAATGTATAGTTGATTTACCATGTTGTGTTAGTTGCAGGTGTACAGCAGAATGATTCAGTTATGTGTGAGTGTGAGTATTCTTTTCAGATGTTTTTCTATTATGGGTTATTACAAGTTATTGAATATAGTTCCCTTTCTTATACAGTAAGTCCTTAATGTTTATCTACTTTATACATAGTAGTGTGTACCTATTTATCCCAAACTCCTCATTTATACCTCCCCCTTGTCTTTCTTCTTTGGGAACCATAAGTTTGTCTTCTATGTCTGTGAGTCTATTTCTGTGTTGTAAATAAGTTCATTTGTATCATTTTTTTATTCCACATATAAGTGATATCATGTGATATTTGTCTTTCTCTGTCTGACTTACTTCACTTAATATGAAAATCTCTAGGTCCATCCAGGTTTAGGATTTACTGAACCTCTCAGATACAGTGAATTTATAGTTTCCATAAAATTTTGAAAATTGTTGGCTAGTAATTTTCAAATATTTTGTTCTATCTTATCCTACTAGGACTCTAACTTCATCAGTATTAGACCACTTGATATATCCCAGAAGTCTCTATTGCTCTGTTCTTATATTTATTATACTTTTTTTCTGCCTGTATTTCAGTCTTACTGGTTATTGCTATATCTTCAAATTCTCTGACATTTTCTTCCTGTATAGCTCCTGTGCTGTTTAATCCCATCTAGACTGTTTTTCAGTTCAGATCAGATATTATGATTTTCATTTCAAGACGTTTCCTTTATTTTTTAACATTTATAATTTCTCTCCTAATCATGGTCATATTTTCCTGAATCATCTTGAACATATGGATAATATTTATAATAGCTGTTTTAACACCCTTGTCTGTTAATTTCATCATCTCTATCATTTTGAGGTCTATTTTTATTGATTTTTTTTATGATTCTGGGTCATATTTTCCTACTTTTTGCATGCCCAGTCAATTTTGGTTGTAGTCTGGACATTTAAAATTTTATACTTGTTGATTTCTTAATTTTTTTTTTCTTTAAATAACATATATTTTGCTTCTCACGTGCAGCAGCTACATTACTTGGAATTAGTGAGATACTTTCAAAACTTCCTTTTAAGTTCTGTTAGGGAAGTCTCAAAGAAATCTTCAGACTAGTGCTAATTTAGCCCCACTACTATGGTACCAACTTTCTGAGCATTCTGCCCAATGTCTCTTATATGTATCCTTTCAACTTTGGCTGATGAGAATTATTCCCATCCTCATGTGAGTTCCTGTAATTTTTCTGCCTTTTGCTTCCCACTTGTTCTTTCCCTTGGCTTTAAGTGGTTTTTCTCTCACACATCCTCAGACTCATTTACCAGGTCTAGGTGAATTAAATCCCAGTATACTGAAAAACTTTGCATATATCCACTTCGGAATTTTCTAGTACTGGTGATGTTTATGGCCTGAACTCTTATCTCTTTTTATGTCCAGCAGCATGCATTTGTTAGATGGTTTAATATGATTTATTGTACATTTGACATTTGTATCATATCAGGTCATAGATACATCAAGGCAGAACAAGCCAAAATGGACAGGGCTTGTAGCCTAATTTCGCAAGGTGTGTTTGGCAACATGCTAAGTATAGGGAAAGGCAACCATTTACTAAAATTCAGGTAGGAAAATCTATTTCAGGATGCTAAGTTTGGATCAAGTCAGCAAGTCTTATCAATTTGACCAGGTAGTAAAAATAATTTATGAATACAATATAGATAGGGAGAAATGAATAACTGAATAAAAGGTTGTGACATCCAGTCCTAGGGCAGAAGCAGTTGACTCTTTCCCCTGATTTGGTTTCCCTGTGATGTGTGGCCATAGCCAGGAAGATCCTTGTTTTTCTGAGTACTTCAGAGGAATATAAGATATCTTACAGAAGAACCAATGATCTGATTATGTTTAAAATTCCTTTACCTGACTTAATCTACCTGTAGAAAAAGATAAGAGAGTCTAGGGAGTAGTCGCTGTTCCCTCCCTTGTCTAAGGTCACTGCAAACCTGTGACATTCTCCTTCTAGATGTATTGGTTTCTTGAATTTGTTAATTGACATTTAGTTAAGAAAACAGTAGCATTTTTACACCAAGTCAAACACCTGTGTGATTTGCTACTCATTGATGAGTATCACAGAGGAGTTATTATCTTTTTGCCAGAAAATCTATTTTGCTTTCTTTTTTCTTTAAAGCTCAGTTTCCACATAAATTTCTAATGTTACAGTGTTTTTTAGGGAAACCTGGTATGTTTCCACATGTTTTAGAACAGAACCTGTCAACTTCTAATTTAGAAACATCTGTTTCTAAGTGCAATTTAAGCTGTATAGCATGGAGGAAAGAGTATAACCCAGTGCAGTGGTTCTTAAAGGTGTATCCCCCAGACCAGCAGCTTCGTCATCACTTGGAAACCTGTTAGAAATGCAAAATCTTGAACACTGTCCAGATCCACTGAATCAGAAGCTAGCAGATGATTCCCAGTAATCTGTGTTTTATCAAGCCCTTTGTGTGATTCAGTGTGCACTAAAGTTTGGAAATCATTGTGTTTTTAAACAAGGACATCTTCCTACTGCCCCGTGTTTTGTGATCCTGGGCAAGTAACTTAACTTTTCTGTGTCTCTGAATCTTCATTAGTAAAATGAGGATAAAAATGGTACCTATCTTATGGTATAGCCATTAGATTTGAATGGGATAATGCACATATCTTGTTGATAACAATTCCTAGAACACGGTAAGCACACAAAAATCTATTACATTCTATTACTAGGCCTACCAGACTATATATGGGTTCTTATTCAATCACCAAGTATTTAGTGTATGCCTGCTATATGCAACCAGTGTCCTAACATGTTAGACATTATAAGGGAAATTCAATGTAACCCATGATTTCAAGTCATTTTTATAATCTTGTTAGAGATAGAAAATGTATGCAAAAATGATAACCATGAAAACTAATGGTAACAAACACTGAAACAGCATTGACTTTGTGCCCAACATCGTTCTCATCATTCTCATTTAATCCTCACAATATGCCTGATGAAATAGCAACCTAGTGTCCTCATTTTATACTTAAGAAAACTGAGTTCCCAAAAGGCTAAGTAGCCTACCCAGTTTCACACAGCTAGCAAGTCAAAGACCCAGGATTCAAATCCATGCAGTCTAGCTCCAGAATCTGTGCTCTTAACTATTAGATTTTAGTACCTAATAAAATATAAGTGTCAGATGATTATTGTAGGCAAGAGATATGCTTTAGAAATTTGGAAATATTATCTTAATTTAATGTGACCAGGGAAAACTGCCTGCGCTGAAGAGGCAAACTTTGAGTTAAACCTCAAAAGTTTGGTAAGACTGAAAATCAGGGGCTTCCCTGGTGGTCCAGTGGTTAAGACTCTGCTCTCTCAATGCAGGGGGCACGGGTTCAATCCCTTGTTGGGAAACCAAATCCCACATGCTGCACGATATGGCCAAAAACTAAATAAATAAAATTAAATTTAAAGAAAAAAGGAAAACCAAATTAAAAGAAAAGAAAACCCTTCTGATGGAGGAAATATCCAAAAAAGGAGGGAATGTGAAAGGTGAAGTTAGGCTCTGTTAGAAGGCCAGTCTATTCAAGTAAAGTGGGTATAGTGGGAATACCATTGGAAAGAAGTAAGAAATCAAGTACTTATGCTTACAGTGTGTCAGAGAGTGGGCTAAGTACCTATATATATTCCTTCATTTCACAGCAGCTGAGTTATGTTCTGTAATTATCATTCTCATTTTACAGAGTATTTACTGAACATACCAAGAGTCTCTATGAGGAATAAATATGTTACCACATGATAGCACTTTACAGTAGTGCCTGTCAGAAAGCATACTTGATAATGCTAGCCATTATTTTTAAGGAGCTATAGAGAAATTTTGAATAGTTGTATGAAAATGAAAATAGTATTTGGGGAAGCTTGTTTTTAGTAGAAAAGTGACAAGAGATTAGGGGAAAGTAGCCAAATTAAATGAAAATCCAAGCATTAAAAAATGGCTAAAATTAAGTAGTAGAAGTGACCCCAGATTATTGTACAGATCCTTATAGTTTAGAGTCCTTGTATGCCTTGTAGACACCCAAAATTATTTGTTGGAGGAATACATTACTGAATTTAATTACATTATAATGTGTAAAAGCTTGAAAAAATACATGTTTCAGCCCCTCTAATTTTTCTATTGAATTTATTCAATTTTAATTTAGTGTTTGAAAATGTTATTTTCTATAAATTGAAAATTTATATTATTGTTGATTTGCAGTAATTATCAGTATCTGCAGTTCTAAAATTGGAGTCCTCAAACTCCTAGGGAACCATAGTATTTATCACATTCTCCAAGTTTCCTGAGAAGCTGATCTTAGGACAAGTTATTATAGGAAATGTCAACTATTAGTTAATGTCAAATCATAAGGTGATCAGAAATTAAAACTATTTAAGGATTTTGTGTGCATATGTGAAAAGGCCACCTAGATATGTTTCTAGACCTCTTACCAGCTTGGTGAAGGACTCCCTTTTCTGGAATAGAAGCAGTCAAGGTCCCCATCCAGATGCACTAGCTCACATTCTAGGGCTGTGCTTCTCTTACATTGAGATTTAAAGCACTAATCCCCCAAGTTTTGGGTCCTCATTTCTAGGAACCAGATCTTAGAGTGAAATTTCCCATACAAAAAGAAGAGTGTAATCATGTCTGAAAGACTGCTTAGCAGGTGATATTATTTATAATGAAAATGTCTGATGGGTTGTTTCCAGAGAGTTTCCCAAGTAATTCTATAGAACAAGTTATATAGTTGGCATACAGTGACAAATAAAAATAGCAGCTGTGCCCATTATTCAGAGCAAGTTCTTTGGGGGGCAATGGTTTTTCTATTAGGTGTTGGGCAAATAAGACATGAATTCTTTTGCTGATCTGGTATCAGTTACCATCTGAACAGCTGCCATGTTGCAAGTTGCAACAACTAGAAACAAACCTATGTCCTGAGTAACCTTTCAATTTATTTATTTTTCTTTATTTTGTTTGTAGAAAGCATAAGCACTATTTTATTGAATAAAATGTGCTTCTTGTAAAATCTATTGATATAACACTGTAACACATATATAAATATAAACATTCACATTTTATTACACTTACTAAGTATATACAGTTTTAAAGAAAATATTTAATTGGAAATAATCAATACTGAAAGAGAATAGGTAGTATTTATATATACAATTATTTAGCTATTACAATTTCTATGTTTAAGTTAACTTTTATGGACTGGACTAATAGCAACTTGAAAATTTTACCTATCAAATTTCACTTAGATCAGTTGCTCTAATGCAGCTTTCATAATTTTAAGAAGAAATTCATTTATCTAAAGAGGTTAAAATCTAGTAATCTATAAAATATGGATTTGTTAATGAAAGGATCAACTCAGACTTTAACCAGTATATTCCAATGAACTTTACATAACCCCTTGATACCAACGAAGGGATTAGTTATAGATTTTCCCAATTGGCTTCTTACTTTCATGTCTAGCCAGTGATAACACGAACAAAACTGATGTACTAAAAGAAATCTCTTTTTAAAACTTAATCCACAGACTCAGTTTGGAATTTCCTTTGGGAATGTGATTCATTCATTAATGATTAATAGAGCTTCTTAAGTGACAGAATATTCACCAGGAAGTTTTCACTAAATGAAATATTGATTCAGCCCTTGACTAGGAGGAGCCCAGCTGGAAAAACTAAGGCTGAGATCTCACAGTGTCCTTATACTTCATTCTGAACATGAATCAACTTGTTACAGTGCTTTCTAATATATTTATCATAGGCTCTTTATAAGGCTGCATTTGAATTTAAGGCCAATTCATGTACTACTAACTTATACAAATTTGACTATTGTTCCTTAAAAAAAAGACTTAAGAAAAATATGTTTAAATAAAACACCAACTCCAACCTGGATATGTATTATGTGATTCACAAATTTGAAGACACTGTCGTATTCTTGAAGATCCAAGCAAACTAAATTTTTACATCCAAAGAAGTTCAAAATATTGTGACTAAAATAAACTGGGAACTTTTAACGTAAAGGTGATGAGTGTAATATCAAAATATTCCAAATGTAAAAATTCAAGCACCGTTGACCCACATTCTCTAGAATTATTGTGTGTAGCTAAAATATTATACTTGATATCTGTATCAATAACCATGTCAAAAATATAGCATTTGATGATAAAACTATCATTTTGCTGATCCGTGTCAATTAACATCTCAACAGCTTCCACATGATGCCAGTTGCAACACCTAGAAAGAACTCTAATGTCCTGTATTACCTTTGAAATTATTTTTCATTACTTGGTTGTCTGGAGCATAATCCTTTTTTTACTAGGTAAAATGTTTGTGGTAAAATATTAATCTGTTCCTTAATCTGATAAAGCAAATTCTTATATTTTTGCCTCTTGGATTATATTAGATTATTTGGTTAAAATGGCTCTTTATTCCAACCATCAATTATTTCTGAGTAGAAAGCTATTTATTTATTTATTTGGTATGTACTCTCTAATTTTAGAGTTACAGGAATAGTTTTCTTTAAAAAATTCACAGCATTTATATAAAACCAATGGCAATGTTAATCAGTGACATATCATTGGAATGTAACTGCCCAGGACCACAGTATCCCTTATTTTAGCAAATTCTTCTGATATCATTGATATATAGACTATGGTATAAGTTTCCATGCAAGCCTTTTTTTAAATTTAGGACAATTTGCAAATGATTTGAATTTCAGAGTTTCTTTAAGAATTATTTTTGTTTCTTTTTTTTTTTTTTTTTACTTTAAACCCGATCATCTCTGATTTTAGCATAATGTGCTGAGGTCTATTTTCTTCCCAGTGTAGTGGTTTTACTCTTTAAGGTGCACAAGAAAGACTATGTTTTAAAAATACAGATTCCCCTGAACCTGCCAGTAGAGGTCTATGTGTAGCTGAAGACTCTGCATTTTAAAAAGCACCCCAAGTACCACTGATACAGTAGTTCAAGGACAGTCCTTTCAGAAACACTACCCTTCAGGGCTGGAGGCACACATAGGGATCTAGCTTGAATTCTCATCTCAATGAATTTGGAGAGTGACTAACACAAAGGGTAGATGTGTTGGACCCTGAGGTTCTCATGTTAGCAACGTGAGTATTGCCTTCCTTTTGCTGACACCTCCTCATTTAGCCAAACTGAGACCTGAAAGATGACCACTCAAGAGTGTCTCATAGGTGTTACTGCATCTGCACTACCACTGTGGGTCCACCATCCTGGTAAAAAGTTTTGTACACACAAAAGCTTACTGAAATGGTTATACACTAGAAGAAAAGAAAATCAGCTTTACCTAACTGCTAAGAAATCCAACTTATAATAAGGTAATATGCTTTATTAATTTTCCTTATAAGACATACCTTTTTCAAACATTAGAGCCTGTCACTGGCACACTTCATTCCTTCTGCTAGTCAGGTCCACTCTGGAGACCAAGGTACCAGGTAGAAATTCGCTTGGTACCCAAAGAATTAGAACTGTTGGCTATTCTCAAGAACTATTTCCATCAAGTTATTAAAGTATTTTATTTGATCTTCTATAATGTAGGAAATTTACTTTGAAGAAACAGGACCAGTAATAGAATTAAGAGAATCTTTTTTAAGCTGGATGAACACCAATGCAGTCTTAACTTTCAATACCCTTTATTATCGCATCTTAAAAATCATTATTTCATACCTGGCATTTTATAATTATAAATAAATAAGTTATTTTGACATTACAGCCATGTCTTGAAGAAACCTTGATGCTGGGTATTTTGGTAAAGATTTAGAATACAGTGTAGCTTCCTTAGTACTGTAATAAATTATTTGGTAGGGTGGAATGTTTCCTTGCTTTGATGAGAGCCTCAGTTAAAGATTTCATGTTATATTTAATATTTCTACCTCTGAGGTGAACACCTCTGATTACCTCATCACCTGTGGTGAATAGATATGATCTTAATGTAACATCCTGCTTTCAAACCATATCTTAAAATGAATCTAAGCAGAAACACAATATATGCCATTTATTTAACCCTTTGTGGTAAACATGGTAGGTAGTTTTTGATTTGGCAAGCATTTCTAGCTACAAGCCTCCTAAAAAGTTCAAAATATATGGGCTCAAATTTTCTTAATAGCTTTAACTCTTTATTAGCAAACCATTAAGCTTTTGTCTGCTTCTTAACATTGTAAGACATCTGATAATTACCCTGAAGAACCAAATCTAATCCTTTCTCTCTTTCCTTATTAAATATCTGTAAGAAAAAAAAAAAGCATCATTTCTGGAGTGGTGGAAAGGTGTAGAGAGCTAGTCAACTGTGTCCTCAGTAAATGAAAAACTGTGGTATTCCTCTATTTTGTTTCATCAAAATGTATTTGTATTTGTACCTCTCTGATGATTATTTTATTTAATACCAAGGCTACCAAGATCATAACTCTACACAGGGATGCATTATGATCTTGGTTGGCCTTATGCATTTTTGCCTTAATGGACCACTTCCTCCATTAAGAAATAATTAAAATTATATTTTACGACTGTGTTTGCATAAATAGATATACCAGTCCTGACTATACAGTCTAGGTAAAAGGAATAACTCTTGTTAGGGCTTTGCCTTCTTAACTCTTAGTATTTTAGTAATCTTACCCTCCCATCCTTCATTTAGTGTTTAGGAACTGCTTGTTTTTTAATGAATAGATTTTATTTTTTAGAGAAATTTTAGGTTAACAGCAAAATTGAGCAGAAAGTACAGAGAATTCCCACATACCCCCGGTCCCCACACATGTACAGCCCCCTCACTGTAAATACCCACACCAAAGCAGTACACTTTTTTTTTTGCGGTACGCGGGCCTCTCACTGTTGTGGCCTCTCCCGCTGCGGAGCACAGGCTCCAGACGCACAGGCTCAGTGGCCATGGCTCACGGGCCCAGCCGCTCCGCCGCAGGTGGGATCCTCCCGAACCGGGGCACGAACCCATGTCCCCTGCATCGGCAGGTGGACTCTCAACCACTGCGCCACCAGCGAAGCCCCAAAGAAGTACACTTTTAACAATCAGTGAATCTACATTGACACATCATTATCACCCAAATTCCATAGTTTTTTATAGGAGTTCACTCTTGGTGTTCTACATTCTGTGGGTTTTGAAAAATGTGCAATGACATGCATCCACCGTATGGTATTATATGGAATCGTTTTACTGCCCTAAAAATCCTCTGTGCTTTGCCTTTTTATCCTTCTCTCTACTTTAACCCCTAGCAACCGTTAATCTTTTTGTCTCCATAGTTTTGCTTTTTTTCCAGAATGTAACACAGTTGGAATCATACAACATACAGCCTTTTCAGATTGGCTTTTTCCAATTAGTAATATGCATTTAAGTTTCCTCTATGTTTGTTCATGGCTGGATAGCTCATTTCTTTTTAATGCTAAATAACATTGCATTGTATGGATGTATCACAGTTTATCAGTTACCTACTGAAGGACATCTTGGTTGCTTTCAAGTTCTGGCTGATACCAGTAAAACGGCTATAAACATGTGTGGGTAGGTTTTTGTGTGGACATACATTTTCAGTTCATTTGGGTAAATACCAAGGAACCTGACTGCTAGATCAAATGATAAAAATATGTTTAGTTTTGTAAGAAACCACTAAACTATCTTCCACAGTGTCTCTACCATTTTTCATTACCACCAACATTTAATAAGTATTCCTATTTCCCCACATCGTTATCAGTGTTTTGGATTGTGGACATTTTAATAGGTAGGTAGTAGTATCTCATTGTTGTTATAATTTGGAATTCATTAATTAATGCTTATTTGTCATATTTATATCTCTTTTGGTGAGATGTCTTTTAAGGAGTTTGGCTTATTTTTTAACCAAGACATTCATTTTCTTATCATTGAGTTTTAAGTGTTCTTTGCATATTTTGGATAACAGTCAATTATCAGATATGTCTTTTGCAAACACTTTCTCCCAGTGTATGACTTATCATCTCATTTACTTGACAATGTCCCTAGGAGCAGGAATTTTTAATTTTAATGAAATTCAACTCATTAATAATTTAGATGTGTATTTTGTATTGTATATAAAAAGTCATCACCATACCCAAGGTCATCTAGATTTTCTTCTATTTTTTTTTCTAGGAGTTTTAGGGTTTCACATTTTGCTTTTAGGTCTGTGATCCTTTTTTAGTTAATTTTTGTGAAAGATGAGAGGTCTGTGTCTGTATGTCTAGATTCCTTTTTTTTTTGTACATGGCGATGTTCAATTGTTCTAGCACCAGTAGTTGAAAAGACTTATCTTTTCTCCATTGTATTACTTTTGCTCATTTGTCAAAGATCAGTTTACTGTATTATGTGGGTCTACTTCTGGGTTCTCTCTTATGTTCCATTGATCTACTTGACTATTCTTTTGCCATTACCACATTATCCTGATTACTGTAGCCTCACAGATAATCTTGAAGTCAACTAGTGTCATTCTTCCAACTTTTTTCTTCTCTTTCAAAATTAAGTTGGCTATATGCTTATTTTGCCTCTTTGTATAAGCTTTAGAATCAATTTCTTGATATCCACAAAATATCTTGCTGGTATTTTAGTTGGAATTGTGTTCTATCTATAGATCAAGTAGGGAAAAACTGACTTCTTGACAGTATTGAATCTTCTTATCCACAAAGATTTTTTTCATGTGACATCTTTCCAGTTATTTAGTCTTTGGTATCTTCTGTCACTGATTTGTAGTTTTCCTCATGGGAATTGTTAGTTTTTTAGTAAGAAGTTTTACTCATTCAAGAAGTTTTTTTGCCCCTGTGATCATCAATAGCCTTGTAAAAAGAAGCCCACACACTCTCCTTGTGAAAGGCTTGGGAAGTACTTTGAGGTGGCTGGGCTTGGTGGACCACTCTTGCTTTCTGATCTGGTTTTTCATAGCGTTGGCCTTTTAAATTGATAAAGACTTTTGCTCATATCTGGGAGATTCTTATTATAATCCTTATTAAGATTCAAGGAGAAATATCATAAATTTAGATTTTCCAGATCATGTAATATGGGGTAATCACCACCCCTTTTGTTTTGGTTTAACCCTCGACTCACTGTATTTCACTGAGAAACAATCAGAATTCACACCTATTTCTGAAATAAACAGCAACTTTTGGTAAAATTATTTTCATTATCTTATTTTTAAAAGAGTGTGTCTGGGCTTCCCTGGTGGCGCAGTGGTTAAAAATCTGCCTGCCAATTCAGGGGACACAGCTTCGATCCCTGGTCCGGGAAGATCCCACATGCTGTGGAGCAACTAAGCCCGTGAGCCACAACTATTGAGTCTGTGCTCTAGAGCCTATGAGCCATAACTGCTGATCTCGTGTGCCACAACTACTGAAGCCCACACATCTAGACCCTGTGCTTCACAACAAGAGAAGCCACCACAATGAGAAGGCCACACACCACAGTAAAGAGTAGCCACTGCTCGCCACAACTAGAGAAAGCCCGCGTGCAGCAAAAAACACCCAACTCAGTCAAAAACTTAAAAAAAGTAAAGTAAAAGAGTGTGTCTGATAATATTCTTCTCATAATGCAGTCTTTTATTTATTCCCAGCCCAAGTTTCCAACTGCTTACCATTTGTGTTTTACAAGAAAATGGTTAGGAAAAACCACATTCACAGAAAGATAGACAAGATGAAAAGGCAGAGGTCTACGTACCAGATTAAGGTACAAAATAAAACCCCAGAAAAACAAGTAAATGAAGTGGAGATAGGCAACCTTCCAGAAAAAGAATTCAGAATAATGAGAGTGAAGATGATCCAGGACCTCGGAAAAAGAATGGAGGCAAAGATCGAGAAGATGCAAGAAATGTTTAACAAAGACCTAGAAGAATTAAAGAACAAACAAACAGAGATGAACAATACAATACCTGAAATGAAAACTACACTAGAAGGAATCAATAGCAGAATAACTGAGGCAGAAGAACGGATAAGTGACCTGGAAGACAGAATGGTGGAATACACTTCTGCGGAACAGAATAAAGAGAAAAGAATGAAAAGAAATGAAGACAGCCTAAGAGACCTCTGGGACAACATTAAACGCAACAACATTCGCATTATATGGGTCCCAGAAGGAGGAGAGAGAGAAAGGACCTGAGAAAATATTAGAAGAGATTATAGTCGAAAACTTCCCTAACATGGGAAAGGAAAAGCCACCCAACTCCAGGAATCACAGCGAGTCCTGGGCAGGATAAACCCAAGGAGAAACATGCTGAGACACATAGTAATCAAACTGAGAAAAATTAAAGACAAAGAAAACTTATTGAAAGCAGCAAAGGAAAAATGACAAATAACATACAAGGGAACTCCCATAAGGTTAACAGCTGATTTCTCAGCAGAAACTCTACAAGGCAGAAGGGAGTGGCATGACATATTTAAAGTGGTGAAAGGGAAGAAACTACAACCAAGATAACTCTACCTGGCAATGATCTCATTCAGATTCAATGGAGAAATCAAAAAGCTTTACAGACAAGCAAAAGCTAAGAGAATTCAGCGCCACCAAACTTGGTCTACAACAAATGCTAAAGGAACTCCTCTAAGTGGGAAACACAAGAGAAGAAAAGGACCCACAAAAAAATAACCCCATAACAATTAAGAAAATGGTCATAGGAACATACATATCGATAATTACCTTAAATGTGAATGGATTAAATGCTCCAACCAAAAGACACAGGCTCGCTGAATGAATACAAAACCAAGACCCATATATATGCTGTCTACAAGAGACCCAATTCAGACCTAGGGACACATAGAAACTGAAAATGAGGGGATGGAAAAAGATATTCCATGCAAATGGAAATCAAAAGAAAGCTGGAGTAACAATACTCATATCAGATAAAATAGATGTTAAAATAAAGAATGTTACAAGAGACAAGGAAGGACACTGCATAACGATCAAAGGATCAATCCAAGAAGAAGCTATAACAATTATAAATATATATGCACCCAACATAGGAGCACCTCAATACATAAGACAACTGCTAACAGCTATAAAAGAGGAAATCGACACTAACACAATAATAGTGGGGGACTTTAACACCTCACACCAATGGGCAGATCATCCAAACAGAAAATTAATAAGGAAACACAAGCTTTAAATGGTACAATAGACCAGATAGATTTAATTGATATTTATAGGACATTCCATCCAAAATCAGCAGATTACACTTTCTACTCAAGTGCGCACAGAACATTCTCCAGGATTGATCACATCTTGGGTCACAAATCAAGCCTCAGTAAATTTAAGAAAATCGAAATCATATCAAGCATCTTTTCTGATCACAACACTATGAGATTAGAAATCAATTACAGGGGAAAAAAATGTAAAAAACACAAACACATGGAGGCTAAACAATACGTTACTAAATAACCAAGAGATCACTGAAGAAATCAAAGCAGAAATCAAAAAATACCTAGAAAAAATGACAATGAAAACACGATGATCCAAAACCTATGGGATGCAGCATAAGCAGTCCTAAGAGGGAAGTTTATAGCAATAAAATCCTACCTCAAGAAACAGCAAACATCTCAAATAAACAATCTAACCTTACAGCTAAAAGAACAAACAAAACCCAAAGTTAGTAGAAGGAAAGAAATCATAAAGATCAGAGCAGAAATAAATGAAATAGAAACAAAGAAAATAATAGCAAAGATCAATGAAACTAAAAGCTGGTTCTTTGAGAAGATAAACAAAATTGATAAACCATTAGCCAGACTCATCAAGAAAAAGCAGGAGACGACTCAAATCATTAGAATTAGAAATGAAACAGGAGAAGTTACAACAGACACCGCAGAAATACAAAGCATCCTGAGAGACTACTACAAGTAACTCTATGCCAATAAAATGGACAACCTGGAAGAAATGGACAAATTCTTAGAAAGGTGTAACCTTCCAAGACTGCAGCAGAAGAAACAGGAAATATGAACAGACCAATCACAAGTAATGAAATTGAAACTGTGATGAAAAATCTTCCCACAAAAGTCCAGGACCAGATGGCTTCACAGGTGATTTCTACCAAACATTTAGAGAGGAGCTAACACCCATTCTTCTCAAACTCTTCCAAAAAATTGCAGAGGAAAAACACCAACAAACTCATTCTATGAGGCCATCATCACCCTGATATCAAAACCAGAAAAAGATATTACAAAAAAAGAAAATTACAGACCAGTATCACTGATGAATATACACTCAGAAATCCTCAACAGATTATTAGCAGAGAATCCAACAACACATTATGGAGAACAGTATGGAGGTTCCTTAAAAAACTACAAATAGAACTACCATAAGACCCAGCAATCCCACTACTGGGCATATACCCTGAGAAAACCATAATTCAAACAGAGTCATGTACCACAATGTTCACTGCAGCTCTATTTACAGTCGCCCAGAGATGGAAACAACCTAAGTGTCCATCATCGGATGAATGGATAAAGAAGATGTGGCACATATATACAATGGAATATTACTCAGCCATAAAAGGAAATGAAATTGAGCTATTTGTAATGAGGTGGATGGACCTAGAGTCTGTCATACAGAGTGAAGTAAGTCAGAAAGAGAAAGACAAATACCGTCTGCTAACACATATATAGGGAATTTAAGAAAAAAAATGTTATGAAGAACCTAGGGGTAAGACAGGAATAAAGACACAGACCTCCTAGAGAATGGACTTGAGGATATGGGGAGGGGGAAGGGTAAGCTGTGACAAAGCGAGAGAGTGGCATGGACATATATACACTACCAAACGTAAAATAGCTAGTGGGAAGCAGCTGCATAGCACAGGGAGATCAGCTCGGTGCTTTGTGACCACCTAGGGGTGGGATAGGGAGGGTGGCAGGGAGGGAGATGCAAGAAGGAAGAGATATGGGAACATATGTTTATGTATAACTAATTCACTTTGTTATTAAGCAGAAACTAACACGCCATTGTAAAGCAATTATACTCCAATAAAGATGTTAAAAAAAAAAAAAAAGGATCATACACCATGATCAAGTGGGATTTATCCCAGGGATGCAAGGATTCTTCAGTATACGAAAACCAATCAAAGGGATACACCATATTAACAAATTGAAGAAGAAAACCATGTGATCATCTCAATAGCTGGAAAAAAAGCTTGACAAAATTCAACACCCATTTATGATAAAAACTCTCCAGAAAGTGGGCATAGAGGGAACCTACCTCAACGTAATAAAGGCCATATATGACACACCCACAGCAAACATCATTCTCAATGGTAAAAAACTGAAAGCATTTCCTCTAAGATTGGGAATAAGACAAGGATGTCCACTCTCACCACCATTATTCAACATAGTTTTGGAAGTCCTAGCCACGGCAATCAAAGAAGAGAAAAAAATAAAAGGAATACAAATTGGAAAAGAAGAAGTAAAACTCACTGTTTGCAGATGACATGATACTATATATAGAGAATCCTAACAATGCCACCAGAAAACTACTAGAGCTAATCAATGAATTTGGTAAAGTAGCAGGATACAAAATTAATGCACAGAAATCTCTTGCATTCCTATGGACTAATGATGAAAAATTTCAAAGAGAAATTAAGGAAACACTCCCATTTACCATTGCAACAAAAAGAATAAAATACCTAGGAATAAACCTAGCTAGGGAGACAAAAGACCTGTATGCAGAAAACTATAAGACACTGATGAATGAAATTAAAGATGATACAAACTGATGGAGAGATATACCATGTTCTTGTATTGGAAGAATCAATATTGTGAAAATGACTATACTACCCAAGCAATCTACAGATTCAATCCCTATTTGCAATCCCTATCAAATTACCAATGGCATTTTTTACAGAACTAGAACAAAAAATCTTAAAATTTGTATAGGGACACAAAAGACACCGAATAGCCAAAGTGGTCTTGAGGGAAAAAACGGAACTGGAGGAATCAGGCTTCCAGACTTTAGGCTATACTACAAAGCTATGGTAATCAAGACAATATGGTACTGACACAAAAACAGAAATATCGATCAATGGAACAAGATAGAAAGCCCAGAGATAAACCCATGCACCTATGGTCAACTAATCTATGACAAAGGAGGCAAGGATATACAATGGAGAAAAGACAGTCTCTTCAATAAGTGGTGCTGGGAGAACTGGACAGCTACATGTGAAAGAATGGAATTAGAACACTCCCTAACACGATACACAAAAATAAACTCAAAATAGTTTAGAGACCTAAATGTAAGTCCAGACACTATAAAATTCTTAGAGGAAAACTTAGGAAGAACACTCTATGACATAAATCACAGCAAGATCGTTTTTGATCCACCTCCTAGATTAATGGAAATAAAAACAAAAATAAACAAATGGGACCTAATGAAACTTAAGTTTCTGCACAGCAAAGGAAACTATAAACAAGACAAAAAGACAGCCCTCAGAATGGGAGAAAATATTTACAAATGAACCAATGGACAAAGGATGAATCTCCAAAATATATAAACAGGTCATGCAGCTCAATATTGAAAAAGCAAACAACCCAATCCAAAAATGGGCTGAAGACCTAAATAGACATTTCTCCAAGGAAGACATACAGATGGCCAAGAAGCACATGAAAAGCTGCTCAACATCACTAACTATTAGAGAAATGCAAATCAAAACTACAATGAGGAATCACCTCACACCAGTTTGAATGGGGATCATCAGAAAATCTACAAACAACAAATGCTGTAGAGGGTGTGGAGAAAAGGGAACCCTCTTGCACTGTTGGTGGGAATGTAAATTGATACAGCCACTATGGAGAATAGTATGGAGGTTCCTTAAAAAACTTAAAATAGAATTACCATATGACCCAGCAATCCCACTACTGGGCATATACCCAGAGAAAACCGTAATTCAGAAAGACACATGCAGTCCTATGTTCATTGCAGCACTATTTACAATAGCCAGGACATGGAAGCAACCCAAATGCCCATCGACAAATGGATGGATAAAGAAGATGTGGTACATATATACAATGGAATATACTCAGCCATAAAAAGGAATGAAATTGGGTCATTTGTAGAGACGGGATGGATCTAAAGACTGTCATATAGCGTGAAGTAAGTCAGGAAGAGGAAAACAAATATCGTATATTAACGCATATATGTGGAACCTAGAAAAATGGTAGAGATGAACCAGTTTGCAGGGCAGAAATTGAGACACAGATGCAGAGATCAAACGTGTGGACACCAAGGGGGGAAAGTGATGAGGGTGGTGGTGGTGGTGTGATGAATTGGGAGACTGGGATTGACATATATACACTCATATGTATAAAATGGGTGACTAATAACCTGCTGTATAAAAAAATAAATAAAATAAAATTCTAAAGAAAAAAAAGAAGAAAATGGTTAAATGTGTGTCAAGATCTCTAAAACTTTGTACATGACATGATACAATAATTTTTTCTAAAAAATTTAACAGTATAATTTTCTCTACAAAATCAGTAAGTTTCAGAGATATACTCTGTATTTATATTATTTAAGTAATAGGCATATGGTTATTTTAGATATAAACTCTCCTTTTCAAAATTATTAATTTTTTTCCTGTTTTCAATAGGGATTCTCTACTTAAAATATTACCTGCTGTAAAAATCCTCAATGGTGAAATGCTAACCTCTTATTCAGAAAGTCACACTGAAGAGCACTATGAACTAGAATTAGAGCGTTTCCTGGTACTTTGTCAGTCCCAGATTAGAGAATTTAACTTACTAGCCAAAAAATATACTGGAGAAAGGTAAGAGAGTTATTTGCCCCTGGTCATAATTAAAAGATATAATGCAATTTATACATGTGATTAAAAATTATTTTGATCAATACAATGCTACTCTTTTGTACTAGTACAGCATGTTTTAATGATATTGTCTCTTTAGAAAAGAACTTCTGGGCATCACTTTTTATTATTTGAAATGTATTAATATGTATTTTGCACGTAATTTAGAATATAATATAAAAGCTAAAGTTAGATGAAAATAAATGAAAGCATGAGGATAGCTTCAAGAAAAGATGCAAATATTCATTCAGCTGTTCATTCAATTAGTCAGTCATACATTTTTCAACAATTATTGATGGGCAAGACATATAATAAGCTAAATATTACACTTTACCCTCAAAGAATTCATGATTACATTAAGAGAAAATTAGCTAAATAAATAGTTACAATGGAGCAAGGCAAGTTTTATAAAACATATGATATTTATTATGTATATTTATTATATAAGGAATCATATTTCACATATATTTGTGTATTAAGGTATTATGGGAGCACAGTGGAGAAAAGCAGTCAACATGTGCACACATTCAGAGGACAGAGGCTGAGAGCAAAGTCCTAAAAATATATCAAAGAAAGAGAACTTCCCATTCCCCACCCTGAATTCTGAATGCATTACTATGAATTAATTACAATTGATCTTTTTAAAACTGTATTTCCTAATTTATACTGCTCCAAAAAGACACAAATGAAAAAGGAAAATTATTTTACTTATGATAATTCTGCATTATAAGTGGAACAGTTATGTGCTTCCAAATGTCTAAATTTAATTACTAAATTACATATTAAATTTTTGCTATTTGTACTTTCGTACATGCTCATACTATGTAAGAGTTGGTTTTTCTCTTTAAATATAGCCTATTTCTTTCTATTTAAATATAGCCTATTTTCTTTTAAATATAGCCTATTCATATTATAAGTAAATCTCACAGCTTTAAAAATAATTCCAATTCTTATAGATAATGTTTACTTTTAGCAAAAACTAAGGTTATTTACATTTATCTTTTTGTAAATCTAAACTGATATCTACTTGTGTATGTATAGTAATCTACAATTTTTATGTAAAGGTGACTCTTGACACCCCTTATGTTGAAATTTAGATTTACAATTCTTTGGGAGAATTTATTGTTATTACAATGAAAGTTTTACTTGAGAATTGGAAATAGACTGTATTTTTTATGTTTGATCATAAATGGTGGTGAATTCAACACTTAACCATAAACAGTTGACATCCAATGTTGAACTGAACCTTTTCTGCATTATTCACCAACAAAATGAATGAAATACAAAATATCAAAATATATTGGAAGAGCCTAGGCTAATGTCTACATTTGTAAACATACGAGGTGTCTATCTCTATATTTTAGGAAATAATTATAACTTTCATTTTGTTTGGTATAGCTAAATCCAACAACTGTTCAAGAGAATCACAAGCATTTACGTCTTAAAGTATTTGAATTCTCTTTGCAATGGATTTTTTTTCCAGAGAAAAATGGGAATAAAAACTTTCCCATGATATAACTTATTTGTTTAAAAGTCCAATACAAATATTTTGCATGGCAAAAGTCAATGTACAAAGTACTTTTAACTTGTTTCATAAGTAACTTCTCCAAATTTAGTCCGCTATCATTTCTCATGCTTATGGCAGTAAAAGCATGGATTTTTCTCATTCATTTGTACCAAAGGTACCTAGGATAAAAATGATTCTAAAACTTCCAGACATTTTGTCTGGATTAATGGATTGAAATTAAGTAAACAAATATTTTCACATTTTGTGAGAAATAAGATAAATTTTTATATAAACAATCAGAAATAAGTTTTTAATGAATTTTGTAGTAAAATTTAATATGTCAGGCCACACAGGGATATTTTCAAAACCTGTATAAGTGTTAATATTTGCTGATATAATTCTTCTTATTAAACATCCTCATTATTTATTTGCTTAGGAATATATTCACGTTGGATGCTGCAGAAAATCTCTGCCATTATTTCAAGAAATTGATGACACTTAGTAATGATTGTCGATATGCACATGAACATGGGGTTGTAAGTATCACCAAGAGAGAGGAATCAGAAGCCCAGAAAAATCATTTGCCTCCTACAAACAGTGACAGCATACTGCAAAATAGAGTCCTTTACTCTTATGCAAATGAACATAAACTGGACTCACCAGGTATTTCTGAGAAATGGATGGACTCTGGCTCTAGTCATTCCTCACTAACCAACCCCTCCTTATGTGAAGATACTAAAGGAAGAAATCAGGAAAAAATAGTAGGCCAGAAAAGAGAAGACAGCAAGGCAAGCAGTTTCCTCACCAAAAGAATACCATTCATGGAAGCAGTAATGACAAGGTCTCTATTGAAGAACTGCCAGAATACTGAACATCATGAAAAAATGTAAGATTTATAGATCATTTTTCTTTTACAGTTGTATTTTATTACTTTTTATGGATAATCTTAGTCATTGTTACCAAGTAATAATTTGGTAAGGGATTTCAATCACTATTATATTTCATGTTAATTCCCTTATGTTTTTATGATATGCACAAATTATTAATTACAGTGCAGATCAATTTGGTTGAAATTTGGCAGGTTCTGATTTAATTAACTAGTATTATTTAATTTAAAATGAGTAACTGTGAAATTATTTTTTCTGCCTTCTAATCTCTAAATAATTAAAATGAATTTTTAAGAAGAAATAAAATAATCCCATTATTCTTAAAATACTATAAAGACCTCTCACATGAGGGTCTTATGACATGCTTCCAGGGAAAGTCAGAAAATCCTTCCTGCACATGCCTTTTCTCAAATTCCTTGAGCTTAAAATATTCAGCATGCCAGGGTACATTGGTATATTTTGGGATAGTATTAGCCAGGGTACCCTAGACATTGCCTATTTGAATCTCATTAGCTCTAAATACTCCAGACATTTCCTACTGAAATTTCAGATAAACATTTAGAACTTTTTAATTCATGATAAATAAAATAGCCAAATGATAATAATAAGGAAGGATGAGGAACTGAAAATATAGACAAACCAAAGACCTAAAGAATAAAAGGAAAAGAAAATGTATACCCACTTGCTGAACCTTGCCATTCAGTGTTTCAGGAAGATTCACTGTCAGTTGTCTAGGCGTTTCCTAAGCATAATTTACATGTGTTCCTATGCTAAGGGTATTTTTATCATCATTATTTTTACTAGATAAAAGATGATGATGATGATAGTAGTAATACGAGCTGTTTTTCCCAATATGGAGAGCACCTTATATTTAGGAAGCCCTAAAGTCAGCTTCTTTACCTGCTCTCCTGGCTTTTTGTGTGGTGGAAAGCATCCTGTTGTTAGTGTCACTGAGGAAAATATCCCTCATCTACCTTTTTATTTTCTTCCGCGGGAAATTTTGCTGTTAGTGAGCTGAGGAATTCAAGCACTAAATGACTGGTCAGCTTTACAAGAAATTCACAGTTACAGTCAGTGAAACTTGTATGTATCTGTAGAGAAATATAAGATGTTGTCTCAGGTTAAATGTGTTTTCTTACAGACCTTTCATTCTTTACCAGCTATGCATTGCAAATATGTTTTCAGGTCTTTTTCTTTATCACCCAGATACATATTATAGTGTCTTAAATTCCTTAACTCTTTTTTTATTTTTTTTTAAAAAAATTATTTTATATTGGAGCATAGTTGATTTAAAATGTTCTGTTAGTTTCAGGTGTACAGCAAAGTGATTCAGTTATACATATATCTATTCTTTTTCAAATTCTTTAACTCAGTTTTGTTCAAAAGATGAAGGAATGAATTAATGGTTGAATGACCAAATGTGAATTAATTCCATAGCAAAGTTTATTAAGTTCTATTTACCCTAGGAGGAGGAAATGATTTGTTGAAGCATGATTTTTTTTCCTATAAGGAATACGAGTAGATTATCTTAAGCCAGAAAACAATTTATCCACTAACTTCAATTCATAGCAAAATAGATTGAAGGCTTCCACAAGCTTTAGGTAAAATGGTGATGATGATGATGACAGTATTAATAACAATAGAAAATGGTTACATCATTCCTTTCTAATTTCCCACAAATATATTCCTATGAGAAAAAATATATATAAGGTGATGTCTGGCAGTTTATCACTTAATTCCATTTTGCCTTAAACTCACTAGTATGAGGAATGAAAAAATTTCTTTGGGCTTGGCAATTATAAAATTATTGAAAACTTTTTCAAGGGAGCCTGGAAAAGGTGAATATACATGAATCACTTCTCCTTGATATGCCTTTTAAAACTAAACCCAAAGATTTGAAGAACAATTAAGCCAGTAGTTAGCACTTTGACTATACCTTGTACCTTGATAATATTTCTGCAATAATCTATGTGGGAAAGGAAAATTCTTTTCCTTTCCATCCAATGATGAAGAATTAAATGATTAAGCAAGCTGAGAACCCACTTACAATCAATGTACATTATTATTCAAATTTTGGTAATGTTGCTGGGCAGCTTATGGGGATGTGGGAAAAACACAGTGTTGATTGATTCAGTGCCAGAAATTGGTAAATAGATGTAGGCTGGAAAAAATGTTAGCATTTACTACTGGGCTTATAAGAGAATGACTTAAGTATTTGTCCATGGGCAGATAGGAAAGTGAAGCTAGCAGACCTGATGGGTCCTTTCTCTTAGAGAGAACGGGGGCTCTTCTTCCTCTCAAAACTTAGTCTCTCTGCTGTGAACAGGATCCCATCCTCTCTTGCCAACTGACTCCTATATTTTTCCCCCTTTTGCATCATCATTTCCCCCCCTTTCTACTGGTTCAGGATCCTTGCTATCATACAAAATCTCGATAATATCTTCCTCCTTAAAAGAAACAAAAATCCCTAGTACTCATATCCCCTCTCTAAGTTACTGGCCCATTTCTCTCCTTCAGATTTTAAGGTTTCCGTATTATTTTTACTTCTATGACTATAGTTAAATAAAAGAACAGGTCTTATTTTTAAATAATACTTTATATAGTCTTTACAAATAAATATATCTTATGAGGACCTCTTAACTACAACTGTATATTTATGGGTACTAAAAATATTTTTTTTTCTCCTCTTAATAGTATGGCAGCTATGGTAATTCAGGCATGCTGGCGTGGTTACACTGTGCGCAGACAGATTCATTTCTCTATAAAGCTACATCCTGCTGCAATAGGACCCCTGACATCCCAGTCAAATTCCTGCATTGAAAACCAAATTATTTTAAAGAAAGAAGAAATAAAAAATACTGTGAACATCCAAGAACAGAGGGAGAAGGCTGCTATTCTTATTCAGGTTACTTTTAATCTTTGGGTGAAATAATTAATTATGAGAGATGTATTAGTTATCTTTCACTGGGTTATTCTGTATAACAGGCAATCCCTGAATCTTAGCCATTTACAAATACATGGATTTATTTCTTATTCATGTGACATGTAGGCTGCTGGTTAGCCGCAGATTGGCTTTGCTTCTGCTGAGTATCTAGGCTTAAGGAGTAGTCTATAATTTGTAAATACTGTTCTTATGACTGAGGGTCAAGCTGAACCACACAATCATATCAAAACTTCTGCTCAGATGTGGCATTTGCCACATATGCTAACATTTGATTAGTCAAAGCAGGTCTCTCTTGGCCTAATCTATAGCTATTTCTAGAAGCATGTTTAAAAATCTACTAAAATAATTGTTAAAGTCCTTCAAATATCCATTTAACTTGAAAATTCAGAACCTCACCAAGATCAGATTTCAAAATGAAGTTCAATCTGATCACATTTATCCTTTTATTTATTCACTGATCAAATAGTTTTTAGAACGTACTGTTTGTCAAGCACTATTTTAGGTTCAAGAAATTTAACTAGGAACAAAGCATGCAAGATCTCTTCCCTCATGGAGTTTATGTCCTGGTGGGTTAAATAAATACATAAAATAAAGTCTGGAAATTCATGGTACTACACCTGAATTGAATGATAGTAACTAAAAAAAAATATAGTGTTTCCCTTTATTCATTCATTTAGTAACTATTACTTGGCACAAAAATTTTACTAGCTTACATGTTGGGATGTGCAGATAAATAAGGTAAGTATGTTAGATTGTGATAAGTACTAAGGGGAAAAATACATCAGGAAAAGCGGGATAGGAGTATCTAAGGAAAATTAATCATTTTAGACAGGATGGATGTGGAAGACCAGGAAAGGTGACATTGCAGCAGGAGATAAGCCATTGGGTATCTCGGGGAGGAATATTCCAGGCAGAGGAATATCAGATTCAAAGGCACTGATTTAGGAGCATACCCACAGTGTTTATAGAGCAGTAAGAAACAGTGTGACTGAAGAGGGGTGAAGGGGAGAAGAGTAGGACTTATAAATCCTAAATCATTGTAAAGACTTTGGCTTTTACTCTGAATGACATGGGGAGATATTACAGGACTCTGAGCAAAGGACTCACATGACCAAGTTTCCTTTATGTTGTGATTATAATATAGGAAGGCAATAGTAGGAGCAGCAAAATTGGGAGGCTATTGCAGTAATCCAAAGTGTAGATTTTGGTAGCATGGACCAGAGTATTGTAGAAGAAGTGGTAAGAAAATCACATTCCCAAATATATGTTGATTTATCTTGAGGGTATACGTATATACTTTGAAGGTAGACCTGATGATATTAGTACATGGGGATGTGGTCTTTGAAAGACAGAGAGGAGTCAGGGATGCCTATAAGGTATTAGCATAAGCAACTGGAAAAATAGCCTTAAAATTAAGTTTCTGGGTTTTGTTACTAAAGCCATAGTTTTTTAAGAGAATTATCTTTGCTACGGTTCTAATGAATATATTTAGTATTTCAGTTGACTTAATTTGTCTGGACTGTATTCCTAAGGGCAATGCATAGACAAAGCTGTTACTGATGCCTGAATGGGTTGGGAGTGGAGGGAGGTCAATGGATTCAAGGAAACTCTGAGGAAAAGAAAGGAACCTCAGTTACTGTCTCAAAATACTATTCTGCTGCATGAGGAATGAAAATGTCATGCAGTCCAAACTTCCTCCTGTCATGAGTGGATGAGCAATACATTTTTCAGCATTGATGGTAAATAGATATTAAACTTTTGCTTCATTCTGTTCAATAAAGAGAAGTTCATTACTTTATGAAATAGTCTAGCTCAGTGACATATATCTGTTGAATGTCCTTTTGTTAAGTTTGTCTCTGTAACAAATGTAAGCATAATTCAGCCTTTCTTTGCAACTTAGAACAAGTCTCTTCTGAGATACATCATGGTATTATACTTAAAATCATTGAAGTCAACTCAACTTCATTTTCTCTTCTCCTGAGTACAATCTAGTTTCTTAAACTATTCATCTTAAAAATATGACTTCTAGACTGTCTAACCATCCGGGAGAGCAGAGCATGATATGGTAGAAAGAGCCCAGGCTTTAGAAGGAGCAAAATGAAGATTTCATGAAGGATGTGGTGGAGACTGCTCTGTGCTCACCAAAACCCACATTCTCCTCTTCCTAGCATACTGCCAGCCTAGATATTCCAGCTTTCCTTGCACTTTTTAGTATGGCCCTTTTTTTCTGAGTAAATGAAAAATATGTGCACCACTTCATGTCTGGCCCATAAAACCTCCCACAAACATTCTTTCATATTCTTTTCCCTTTCTGGTTGGCTGAAGTGAAGACAGCCTTTAGGGCATCCTTGGATGCTGTCTCTTGGGATTGCAGAGTTGCAAAGCCTGGATATCTGAATCACTTTATGTTAAACTGACGCCAGTTGTCTTGTTTTCACTCTCAATGCTTGTTATGTGATCGTGAAATTAATTAGTTTTGAATTATTGTACATTTCTGGATATATTTTTATAGCGCTTAGCTTACCCTAACTAATATTAAGGATATAAGATACAGCTTGAGAAATAGGGCTCAATGTAAATATGTAAGAGAATGGAATTCCAGGTACAAAAGATAGTAGGAATAAAAGAACATAGGATTTCACATTACTGGAATAATAAGTTATAGTACAGCTAGACTACCATAAGGACTAGAATATTAAGAGAATATAGGAGAAACATGGGCAGAGATGTGTGAACAATTTTAGCAAGAAACAAATGTATGGTATGAGTATGTTCTGGGATTGGGAGTTGGTGGTAGTTAGAGAAGAAAAAGATGTTGGATATGTCTAATATAGATAGGACTCTGACCAGGGAATTGATTTGAATGTGTGAGAAAGAGGAATTAATCATAGATGGATGGCTGGGAGAAAAATTGAAACCTTGACATGAATAAATAACTTAGAAGAAGAATCTGAACATTACTTATTACACATTTATATTATCTTTATTTCCCATAAACTGAACAGAGGTGGCTGGGACTTTAATTCCTGATCCTACACAGATTCATGAGGAAGGTATCTATACATGTCACACCAGAAAAATATATACTGTGTATTACAGTTTAGAGATTTGCAGAAGTCGTATCCCTGATAAGTTAGGCTGGATCCATTGTGAGCCATGATGAGTCAGTCCTTTTGCTCTTGTCGTTGAAGGTCTGTATTAAAGAATTCCCTTTATACTCTCTTTCCCCTAGGTCTGCACCTAATCTTGATATCTTATAATTACACTGGTGTAAGAAAAAGGGGGGTGGGGTGGAGGAGGGATAACTGAGGTAGAGAAGATGACCTAGCAAAAAAGAATCAAGGGAAGGAAAGCATGTTTCCCTAACGTTTAGAACCTTGTTAGGACAGGGTTGGGGAAGAAAGGATATGAAGGGTACCTCCCTAGCAGGAATAAGTCACAGGCCCATTTGCAATGTAGAGAGAAAGCATTTTGAAAGGTAGCAAGGAACCAAGGGAGCATAAATACTGGATAAAGGAATCAAAAAAGAGAGGAGTTTAAAAAAAAAATTCCAAAATGAAGGGTGCTATTGACTGAATGCTTATGTTCTCTACAACATTCATAAGTTGAAACTTAATCCCCAATGTGATGATATTTGGAGGTGGGGCCTTTTGAAGGTGAATATGTCATGATGGTGGAGCCCCCATGAATGGGATTAGTGCCCTTATAGAAGAGACCCCTGAGAGCTCTCTAGTTCCTTCCACCATGTGAGTACACAGTGAGAAGACAGCCATCTATGAACCAGGAACCTTGCTCTCACCAGACAATAAATCTGTCAATGACTTGGTCTTAGACTCCTTAGCCTCCTCCAGAACTGGGAGAAATAAACGTTTGTTGTTTAAGCCACCAAGTCTATGGTATTTTTGTTATTGCAGCCCAAACAAACCAAGACAAAAGGGGGAAAAGGAAAATAGTTTGTTTTCCTCTAAGGTAGCTAGCTTGCATATGCCACTCACCCACAGTACATGACATACCCAGGTCTATAATAACAACCCAGCTACATGAGACTAATAAAGCAGGCAAAGAGCTTTATTATGGTACTCTTTGATGGTACTCTCCATAATGGGTAAGTTAAAAAGAGGAAGGCCACTTTCTCAGGAAATACTTTTAATAATGTTCCTCATCACACAAAGATGTCCTCTCTTCTGTTTCTACCATTTAATACTGTTCAAGTTCTTGATTCATATTGACATCCTTTCTCCTCAGAAAGAGTTTTGAACTCTCTTGGGAAGTTATTTATTCATAGCAAGTTACAAAATAATGGAATACTATTTCTATACTGAAAATCATTTTTAGAGACAAAACTGGTTAAAATTTAGTTATAGTTTTTGAACTTTATGTGATGTTTAATATCACACTATTTTCTTATTTGATAAACTAAGAAGTAAATAGAATTGTTAAAAACAAAGGGACAAGGAAATTGGGAAAATAATATTTAATGTGTGTCTAGTATGTGACAATCATGTGTTCATCACTGTATATAAATGTATATACATTTATCCTACTCCCTTCCCTGCCTTTGAGTCTATGCCAAAGGCAAGTGATGGTGGCTGACTCCCTTGCTATAGTCTGTTTTTTCTCATTTGTGCAGCCCTTGATTGTTTCCACTATGTATGTGCATGTGTGCACACACACACGTACACACACACACACACACACACACACACACACATGCCCAATTAGAAGTGGGGCATCTTATGTGATTGGTTTGGGAAGCATATTTGCCTATCTCTGGTTGGTCCAATTGGTCCTGAGTTAGAAGTAGGGACAAAAAATAGAGAAACTAGCAGTCATTGACCAAGTCTTAACCATTCTTGGCTAATTGTTGCAGAGGTTGTGGTTTGGCTTCCTAGGCTGATTGACAGATTGTGTGTGACTTCTATTGTCATATATGTTCTGACCATTATATGTTTGTATATTTCTCTTCTCAATATATATATTTTTCAGAATAACAATACCAGTATTATTGCTTGCAGTATGGTTACTAAAACATATTTAAGGTAACTTTTGTAGTTAAATTTATCTTTTGATTGTATTTCACTAGGAATGTAGTCAAATAAATCTATTTTAAAGTCACTTTAAATACCTTCTGTGTGGTTATGCCCATAGCACAAAATATATTTTTACATTTTTGGGGGAAGTTTCTTTTACTTCATATTTATTTGTTTTACAATTTTATTAAGCATGTGCACAGTTCCAAAATCAAATCTAAGCAAGGTGTATATTCAGAGACATCTGGCTTCTACTGTTTTCTATCTCTATAGGTAATAATTTTTAAAATTAATTTTATGCTTTATGCTTTCACTTTGTAAATATTAGCAACCACATGTATTTAAATATATAAGTTTATATAATGTATATTGTTTATTATATATTTTATATGGATTTTCATAGATAAATGGAGGCATGCAATACACATTTCTACCTGTGTTTTACACTTACTATATATCCTGGAGCTTACTCCCTAGCAGTGTATACAGATACTAATTTTTTAAAAACTCCAGTGTTCTTGGAATTATAGTTAGGAAAGCTCCAAGATTCCTCCAAGATTATTGAGGAATCTGAATGTTTTTAGTTCTATTATTATGTGCTTTGTTTATTTAAAGATGAAATTAGTTAATTGTTATGGACCAGGATACTAAGTCTCTAATATGGCCATTTATATATGTTGAAGTTTTCCTAAATGACTGTTAGTTTATTTTATACATAATCATTTGAAAATTAGCAAAATTGGTTTTCCTCTATATCTCTTTCTACTTAATTTAGAATGGGTCCCAGAGGAATTGTCAGATAATTGATTGGTTGACCTACATGTGCAGTTGAGGGAGTTTTAAAGATTCTTTTCTGCTTACCACAAGGAAAATCTCCTGAGATTCAGAGCTTTAGACACAAGCAGTCATTTAATTTATCTTCCAGTTTTAAATGTCACATAAAGTTCAAAAAACAGATTATTGAGCCATTAAACTAAGGTCTAAGATGTTTTATCTTCCTAATGGGATAACACAGAGAATCTGGTTTGGAGTTTGATCTATAACCTTGTATAACATGCTTTAAATTTTTGTTTAGGCAGTTTGGAAGGGCTTTCTTTTGCGAAAGAAACTGACAACAGCTCTAGAGGCTATTAAGAATGAAGAATCTGAAGAAGAATACGAAGAAATAGATTTAGAAGATTTTACATTTGATGAAGTAAGTGCCAACTACAACATATAGATATTGGTCTTAAAATATTTTAGTATACTATTTTGGAGCTAAACCTTTTTCTAAGGTTTTCGTCCTTTTAACACTGTGTTATAGATTTTTTTTCAAGTTGCACTTGAAAAAGTATGCTTCTAATTTTTTAACATCTTCATTTATGATACAAGCTTGTACAGTGTGTAAATGTGGTCATGGAATATTTACAAGAATTTGTGTGTATTCTTCAACCAGATTTACACAATGTTTTATCAATTATTCTTCATTAAATATAACTCTGAGCTTATTTATGCCCTGTTCAACAAATTTTAGTAGCTCTTTGTGGCCTAGCAAAATGAGGACAGCCTCCTTAAATTGTTATTCAAGTATTCAACAATAAGACAGCAAACTCTACAGACATATTTACCACTTCCCACCTGTGGCCTCCACATGCTCTAACCACATTGAGCACCTTCTTACTGTACCTTTTACGTCCTTAGTCTTGCTTATTCTGTTTCATCTTCTCTAGACAGTTAAACCCACATAACTACCACTAAGATTAAGGTAGAGGACATATGACTATCCCCAGAAGACTTCTCGTGCCTTCATAGTATTCATACCTCCATCATCATAGATTAGTTTTGCCTATTTCTGAACTTCCAAATAAGTGGAATCATCCAGTATGTACTCTTTTTTCATATAATATTATGTCTGTGAGATATACCTATGTGGTTGACTGTAGCTGTATATATACCATTCTTTTCAATATACTACTTTTAATCTATGATTTGAATATACCAATTTTTAAAAGTCTGTTCTACTTTTGGTGGATTATTTGTCACTGAGTTATTTCTAGTGTTGCCTATTATGACTAAAGACGCTATGAACATTTTTTTTTTAATAAATTTATTTATTTATTTATTTTTGGCTGCGTTGGGTCTTCGTTGCTGTGCGCGGGTTTTCTCTACTTGCGTCAAGTGGGGGCTACTCTTTGCTGTGGTGCGCGGGCTTCTCACTGCGGTGGCTTCTCGTTGCAGAGCACAGGCTCTAGGTGTGCGGGCTTCAGTAGTTGCAGCAAGTGGGCTCAGGTAGTTGTGGCTCACAGGCTCTAGAGTGCAGGCTCAGTCATTGTGGTGCAAGGGCATAGTTGCTCTGAGGCATGTCGGATTTTCCCAGACCAGGGATCGAACCCGTGTCCCCTGCATTGGCAGGCGGATTCTTAACCACTGCGCCACCAGGGAAGGCCAGCTATGAACATTCTTGTACATGCTTTTTGATGTGCATGTTCACATTTCTTTTGGGAACTGAATTTCTCAGCCATAACATTAACCTATATTTAGTAGCTAGCGCCTAACGGTATTCCAAAGTGATTGTATCAATTTACAGTCCTATCAGCAGGATATGAGAGTTTCAGAGGAGATTTATCCTCACCAACACTTTGTATTTTCATGTCTTTTTCCCCCCCCAATCCAGTAGGTTTGTAGTGGTATCTAGTTGTTTTAATTTCCATTTCTTTCATAACTAATAATGTTGAATACGTTTTCGTATGCTTATGGCCATTTGGATATCTACTGTTATGACATGATCAAGTGTTTGTGCTTTCTTTTAAACTTTAATTTTATTTTTTTTTTATACAGCAGGTTCTTATTAGTCATCAATTTTATACACATCAGTGTATACATGTCAATCCCAACCGCCCAATTCATCACACCACCACTCCGCCCCCCTCTCCCACCACTTTCCCCCCTTGGTGTCCATACTTTTGTTCTCTGCATCTCTGTCTCAAATTCTGCCCTGCAAACTGGTTCATCTGTACCATTTTTCTAGGTTCCACATATATGCGTTAATATACGATACTTGTTTTTCTCTTTCTGACTTACTTCATTCTGTAGGACAATCTCTAGATTCATCCACATCTCTACAAATGACTCAATTTCATTCCTTTTAATGACTGAGTAACACTCCATCATATATATGTACCACGTCTTCTTTATCCATTCATCTGTCGATGGGCATTTAGGTTGTTTCCATGTCCTGGCTATTGTAAATAGTGCTGCAATGAATATAGGACTGCATGTGTCTTTTTGAATTATGGTTTTCTCTGGGTATATGCCCAGTAGTGGGATTGTTGGGTCATATGGTAATTCTATTTTTAGTTTTTTAAGGAACCTCCATACTGTTCTCCGTAGCGGCTGTATCAGTTTACATTCCCACCAACAGTGCAAGAGGGTTCCCTTTTCTTCATACCCTCTCCAGCATTTCTTCTTTGTAGATTTTTTGATGATCCCCATTCGAACTGGTGTGAGGTGATTCCTCATTGTAGTTTTGATTTGCATTTCTCTAATAATTAGTGATGTTGAGCATCTTTTCATGTGCTTCTTGACCATCTGTATGTCTTCTTTGGAGAAATGTCTACTTAGGTCTTCTGCCCATTTTTGGATTGGGTTGTTTGTTTCTTTAATATTCAGCTGCATGAGCTGTTTATATATTTTGGAGATTAATCCTTTGTCCGTTGATTCATTTGAAAATATTTTCTCCCATTCTGAGGGCTGTCTTTTCGTCTTGTTTATGGTTTCCTTTGCTGTGCAAAAGCTTTTAAGTTTCATTAGGTCCCATTTGTTTATTTTTGTTTTTATTTCCATTAATCTAGGAGGTGGATCAAAAAAGATCTTGCTGTGATTTATGTCAAAGAGTGTTCTTCCTAAGTTTTCCTCTAAGAATTTTATAGTGTCCGGATTTACATTTAGGTCTCTAATCCATTTTGAGTTTATTTTTGTGTATGGTGTTAGGGAGTGTTCTAATTCCATTCTTTCACATGTAGCTGTCCAGTTCTCCCAGCACCACTTATTGAAGAGACTGTCTTTTCTCCATTGTATATCCTTGCCTGCTTTGTCATAGATTAGTTGACCATAGGTGCATGGGTTTATCTCTGTGCTTTCTATCTTGTTCCAATGATCTATGTTTCTGTTTATGTGCCAGTACCATATTGTCTTGATTAGTGTAGCTTTGTAGTATAGTCTGAAGTCAGGGAGTCTGATTCCTCCTGCTCCATTTTTTTTCCCTGAAGACTGCTTTGGCTATTCGGGGTCTTTTGTGTCTCCAAACAAATTTTAAGATTTTTTTGTTCTACTTCTGTAAAAAAATGCCATTGGTAATTTGATAGACATTGCATTGAATCTGTAGATTGCTTTGGGTAGTATAGTTAATTTCACAATATTGATTCTTCCAATCCAAGAACATGGTATATCTCTCCATCTGTTGGTATCATCTTTAATTTCTTTCATCAGTGTTTTATAGTTTTCTGCATACAGGTCTTTTGTCTTCCTAGGTAGGTTTATTCCTAGATATTTCATTCTTTTTGTTGCAGTGGTAAATGGGAGTGTTTCCTTAATTTCTCCTTCAGAAATTTCATCGTTACTATATAGGAATGCAAGAGATTTCTTTGCATTAATTTTGTATCCTGCAACCAAATTCATTGTTTAGCTCTAGTAGTTTTCTGGTGGCATCTTTAGGATTCTCTATGTATAGTATCATGTCGTCTGCAAAGAGTGACAGTTTTACTTCTTCTTTTCCAGTTTTTATTCCTTTTATTTCTTTATCTTCTCTGATTGCCATGGCTAGGACTTCCAAAACTATGTTGAATAATAGTGGTGAGAGTGGACATCCTTGTCTTTTTCCTGATCTTAGAGGAAATGCTTCAGTTTTTCACCATTGAGAATGATGTTTGCTGTTGGTTTGTCATGTATGGCCTTTATTATGTTGAGGTAGGTTCCCTCTATGCCCACTTTCTGGAGAGTGTTTATCATAAGTTGGTGTTGAATTTTGTCAAAAGCTTTTTCTGCATCTATTGAGATGATCATATGGTTTTTATTCTTCAATTTGTTAATATGGTGTATCACGTTGATTGATTGGTATGTATTGAAGAATCCTTGCACCTCTGGGATAAATCCCACATGAACATGGTGTATGATCCTTTTAATGTGTTGTTGAATTCTGTTTGCTAGTATTTTGTTGAGGATTTTTGCATCTATATTCATCAGTGATATTGGTATGTAATTTTCTTTTTTTGTAGTTTCTTTGTCTGGTTTTGGTATCAGGGTGATGGTGGCCTCATAGAATGAGTTTGGGAGTGTTCCTTCCTCTGCAGTTTTTTGGAAGAGTTTGAGAAGGATGGGTGTTAGCTCTTCCCTAAATGTTTGATAGAATGTACCTGTGAAGCCATCTGGTCCTGGACTTTTGTTTGTTGGAAGATTTTTCATAACAGTTTCAATTTCATTACTTGTGATTGGTCTGTTCATATTTTCTATTTCTTCCTGGTTCAGTCTTGGAAGGTTATACCTTTCTAAGCATTTGTCCATTTCTTCCAGGTTGTCCATTTTATTGGCTTAGAGTTGCTTGTAGTAGTCTCATAGGATGCTTTGTATTTCTGTGGTGTCTGTTGTAACTTCTCCTTTTTCATTTCTAATTTTGATTTGAGTCCTCTCACTCTTTTTCTTCATGAGTCTGGCTAATGGTTTATCAATTATTGTTTATCTTCTCAAAGAACCAGCTTTTAGTTTTATTGATATTTGCTATTGTTTTCTTTGTTTCTATTTCATTTATTTCTGCTCTGATCTTTATGATTTCTTTCCTTCTGTTAACTTTGGGTTTTGTTTTTTTCTTCTTTCACTAATTCCATTAGGTGTAAGGTTAGATTGTTTATTTGAAGTTTTTCTTGTTTATTGAGGTAGGCTTGTATAGCTCTAAACTTCCCTCTTAGGACTGCTTTTGCTGCATCCCATAGGTTTTGGATCGTCGTGTTTTCATTTTCACTTGTCTCTACGAATGTTTTGATTTCCTCTTTGATTTCTTCAGTGATCTCTTGATTATTTAGTAACGTATTGTTTAGCCTCCTTGTGTTTCTGTTTTTTATGTTTTTTTCCCTGTAATTGAGTTCTAATCTCATAGCGTTGTGGTCGGAAAAGATGCTTGATATGATTTCGATTTTCTTAAATTTACTGAGGCTTGATATGTGACCCAAGATATGATCTATCGTGGAGAATGTTCCGTGCACACTTGAGAAGATAGTGTAATCTGCTGTTTTTGGATGGAATGTTCTATAAATATCAATTAAAGCTATCTGGTCTATTGTTTCATTTAAAGCTTCTGTTTCCTTATTTATTTTCATTTTGGATGATCTGTCCATTGGTGTAAGTGAGGTGTTAAAGTCCCCCACTATTATTGTGTTACTGTCAATTTCCTCTTTTGTAGCTGTTAGCAGTTGCCTTATGTATTGAGGTGCTCCTTTGTTGGGTGCATATATTCTTATAATTGTTATATCTTCATCTTGGATTGGTCCCTTGATCATTATGTAGTATCCTTCCTTGTCTCTTGTAACATTCTTTATCTTAAAGTCTATTTTCTCTGATATGAATATTGCTACTCCAGCTTTCTTTTGATTTCCATTTGCATGGAATATCTTCTTCCATCCCCTCACTTGCAGTCATATGTGTCCCTAGGTCTGAAGTGGGTCTCTTGTAGACAGCATATATATGGGTCTTGTTTTTGTATCCATTCAACAAGTGTGTGTCTTTTGGTTGGAGCATTTAATCCATTTACGTTAAGGTAATTATCGATATGTATGTTCCTATGACCATTTTCTTAATTGTTATGGGGTTTTTTTGTAGGTCCTTTTCTTCTTCTGTTTTTCCCACTTAGATAAATTCCTTTAGCATTTGTTGTAGAGCTGGTTTGGTGGTGCTGAATTCTCTTAGCTTTTGCTTGTCTGTAAAGCTTTTAATTTCTCCATTGAATCTGAATGAGATCCTTGCTGGGTAGAGTAATCTTGGTTGTTGGTTCCTCCCTTTCATCACTTTAAGTATATCATGCCACTCCCTTATGGCTTGTAGAGTTTCTGCTGAGAAATCAGCTTTTAACCTTATGGGAGTTCCCTTGTATGTTATTTTTCATTTTTCCTTTGCTGCTTTCAATAATTTTTCTTTGGCTTTAATTTTTGCCAATTTGATACTGTGTGTCTCAGTGTGTTTCTCCTTGGTTTTATTCTGTATGGGACTTGCTGCACTTCCTGGACTTGGGTGGCTCTTTCCTTTCCCAATTTTGGGAGTTTTCGACTGTAATCTCTTCAAATATTTTCTCTGGTCCTTTCTCTCTCTCTTCTCCTTCTGGGACCCCTATAATGTGAATGTAGTTGTGTTTAATGTTGTCCCAGAGGTCTCTTAGGCTGTCTTCATTTCTTTTCATTCTTTTTTCTTTATTCTGTTCCGCAGCAGTGAATTTCACCATTCTGTCTTCCAGGTCACTTTTCCGTTCTTCTGCCTCAGTTATTCTGCTATTGATTCTTTCCAGTGTAGTTTTCATTTCATTTATTGTATTGTTCATCTCTGTTTGTTTGTTCTTTAATTCTTCTAGATCTTTGTTAAACATTTCTTACATTTTCTTGATCCTTGCCTCCATTCTTTTTCCGAGGTTCTGGATCATCTTCACTATCATTATTCTGAATTCTTTTTCTGGAAGGTTGCCTATCTCCACTTCATTATGTTGTTTATCTGGGGTTTTATCTTGTACCTTAATCTGGTACATAGCCCTCTGCCTTTTCATCTTGTCTATCTTTCTGTGAATGTGGTCTTTGTTCCACAGGTTTCAGGATTGTAGTTCTTCTTGCTTATGCTGTCTGCCCTCTGGTGGATGAGGCCATCTAAGAGGCTTGTTTAAGTTTCCTGATGAGAGGGACTGGTCGTTTGTGCATTTTTATGTAGGGTTGTACATCTCTTTTCTTATTGTCTTGTAGGAGTGCTATATATAATCTAAATACCTCTCTGTTTTCCCGTGCAAATATATTCCCTAAATTCTGGGGTTTCCCTTTTTTTTCTCTCTTTATGGTTTAGTTTGATGAACAGAATGTTTCTGTTTTAAATTAAAAACAAAAGTTTTTATTTGTGACATATAAGATATCTTTGCTTACTCAGGTCATTAACATATTCTAGAAACTTTATTATCTTAACTTTCAGCATTTAAGTCTGTGGTGCATCTGGAATTAAATTTTGCCTGCAGTGTGAATAAGAGGTCAATTTCCCTCCAAACATACACATTTGGTTATTTTGTTGACCCACAACCATTTGTTGTTTAGACCATACTTTTCACAATGGATTACAGTGGAGGCCTTTATTTAAATTCAGGAAACTCTGTGCATGGGTTCTCTTAATTTTTCTCATCATTCTGTTGTTTATTCTTATATCACTATTTCAATTTCTGTATAATTTATAATAAATTTTGTTATCTAGTCTAATAAGAGCTCCAACTTTGTTCTTCTTCAAGAAAGAACTGCTATTGCTACCGTTGATCCATTTCATTAATGTACGAATTTTAGAACCATCCTGTCAATTTGCACAATGAATGTTAGTATTTTCTCTAAGATTGCAAGAAATCTGTAAATCAATTTGGGAGAACTGATATTTTTAGAATATTACATTTTTAAATTCATGAACATAGAATATCTCATTTATTTAAGCCACTTAAAATCTCTGCCCATAAGAGCAGAGATTTTTTTTTCTTGTGCCTCTTATTTATTTTTCTTGCTTTATTGTCCTGACTACTACCTTCAGTAAAATGTTAAATAATGGTGATTTTAGCAGGCATCTTTTGCTAGCTCCTGGTCTCAGGCTGAAAGCTTTCCATGATGAAGTCAGATGTTTAATACATGTTTCTTGTAGAAACTCTATATTTGATTGAGTTACCCTCCTTAGTATCTTCTTACCTTTCTAAAAGTTTAATATGATGATGATGTTGATGATTCTATATATGATTTGGATTTTGTCAGATACTTTTTATACCTATAACATTGATTTTTAAAAATTAAACCTTGTATTCCTAGAATAAACCAACTTAACTATAATACATTATCTTTTTATATATCTCTGAATTTGATCTGCTAATATTTTGGTTAGGATTTTTGCATTTATATTCTAGAAGAAGCTGTGCCCATATATTTTCTTTCTTGTAAAACTCTTCAGATTTTGTTATCAAGGTTGTGTTGACCTTATATTTGATTAGGAAGTGTTTCCTATGTTTGATGTAAGATTGGAAGAGTTTGATGTAAGATTGATGTTATTTGTTTCTTAACAATTTGTCTTAGCACATAGTCTATTTGGGATAATATTACATGTGCACTTGAAAAGAATGTGCATTTTGCAGGTGTTATGGTTACTAAAATCTCAGTTACTTCAAGCTTGTTAATTGTGTTTTAAAGAATCCTTATTTTTAGTGATTTGGGGAGGTTTCTATCAGTTATTGACAGAAGAATGCTAAAATCTCTTCTTAAGATTGTGGGTTTCTCTAAATCAGTTTTTAGTTCTGTCAAATTTGGCCTCATACTTTGAGGATATGTTATTAGGGTATACATGTTTAGAATAGTTAAGTCATTGTATTACTGACACTTTTATAATGATAAAATTTCACTCTTTAACTCTAATTTCCCTCTTTAACTAATTGCCTTATTGGCCATTCCCTCCGATATTTTCATACTTACAGCAACTTTCTTTTGACTGGTAATTTTATAATATATTTTTTCCTAACCATTCCCATTAAACATCTCTGTTGCTTTTATATTGAAACTGTGACTCTTATACGAGTATACAGTTGGATTTTGCTTACTTTTATATTCCATTTTGATTTTTTATTAATATATTCAGACTTTAAATTTATTTCAGTTGAGAGTATAATTAGGTTTATATATTTCATCTTTCTGTTTGTGTTCCATTTGTCCTGTTAGTTCTGTGTTCCTTTTCTGCTTCTTTTTACCTTTTTTTCCCTTTAATCAGGTATTTTTGTTTTTCCTTTTTTTCTCACATTAGCTTGTTAATTTGTGGTTACCTCTTTCTATGCACTTCATTCCTTCCTGCATTATTATGCTTCCATCATTTTCTTTTACCTTAAGGACTTTCTTTAATATATATTTTAGTTCAGGTCAGTTTTTGATTGCTTGAAAATTTCTTTCACTTAAAACTTTGAAGGATATCTTCTTTAGATATAGAATTCCAGGTAGGCTTTTGGTGTTTGAAGATGCCATATTTATTATCTTCTGGCTTTCATAGATTCTATTGAAAAGTCAGTAATAAGTCTTATTTTTTCTTCTTTGAAGATACTTCTTTCCAAGTCTTACTCCCCAGACTACTTTTAAGGTTTATTTCCTGTATTTGTTTTTCAGCATGGGTGTGGTTTTCTTTGTATGTACTCTGCTTGGAGTGGGGGAGGTTATGTGGCTTCTTGAATCTGTGGTTTATGTCTTTCATCAGTTTTGGAAATTGCTTGGCCAGAGGTATTTCAAATATTTAATCTTTTTCATTATCTCTCTTCTCTGAGGTAAAGTAGGTCCAAAAACACATATGTTAGAATCCCTTACCATTTCTCATGTGTCTCTTAGACTCTTTTCTGAATTGTTTTCTTTTTTTACTTCTGTTTTAATTTGCATGTTTCCTACTGACCCATCTTGTAGTTCACTAATCATCTCTTTTATCTAATCATTTTTAGCCTATCTATTAAATTCCTAATTTCAGTTATTCTGTTTTTTAGTTCTGGAATTTCTACTTGATTATTTGTTGTAATTTCTAGTTATATATTGAAGTTTTCTATCATTTCCTGTATTTTCTTGAACATACTGAGTATGGTATATTCAAAGTTTTCTCGGTTGATTGCAACATCTGGATCACTTGTAGGTTTATTTCTATTGACAATTTATCTCTTGTATTGGGTTGACCAAAAAGTGCCTTCGGTTTTTAAGTAAAAATAAAGGACACATTTTTCATTTTCACCGAGAACTTTATTGAACAATGTATTTACCCTTTTGTTCCACTACCTTCTACCATTTTTCAGGCAACTTTATAATTCCATCTACCCAAAACTATTTATCTTTTTGAGCAAAGAACTGTTCCAGGTGCCTTTTACAGTCTTCCAGGGAATTAAAATTTTTTCCATTAAGAGAATTTTGTAAAGACTGAAATAAATGGAAATGCAAAGGTGCAATGTCTGGTGAATACGGCAGATGAATCAGAACTTCCCAGCCAAGCTGTAACAGTTTTTGCCTGGTCTTCAAAGAAATATGTGGTCTCACATCATTCTGATGGAAGATTATGCATTTGGTCTAATTAATCATCTGGTTTTTTTTGAAACGAGGTCATAATAGAAGACTCCCTTCCAATCCCATCATATACGTAACATCACCTTCTTTGGATGAAGACCGGCCTTTGGTGTGGTTGGTGGTAGTTCATTTTGCATGCCCCACGATCTCTTCCCTTCCACATTATTATACAGTATCCACTTTTCATCACCTGACACAATTTGTTTTAAAAATGGACCAGTTTAAGTAGAGAATCGCATGCAGAAAAATGGTCAAGAAGGTTTTTTTTCATTTAACTTACGTTGAACCCAAACATCAATGCTATTAACATAACCAAGCTGGTGCAAATGATTTTAAACGCTTGGTTTGGATATTTTGAGTTTGTTGGCCATCTCTCACGTGGTATAACATTGATTGTCCTCAATTAATGTCTCGATTTGATTGCTATCAACTTAACTGGTCTATCCAACCATGGAGCATCACCCAGGGAGAAATCTCCAGCACGAAACTTCACAAACCACTTTTGACACATTTGATCAGTCACAAAACCTTCTCCATACACTACACAAATCTTTTTTTGCATTTCAGTTGTGTTTTTACCTTTCTTTAAATAAAGCATAATATGCCAAAAATGTTGCTTTTTTTTCCATCTTCAATATTAAATGGTTACACAAAAATTCACCAATTTTGATTTTTTTTTCTTTAATGCACGCTGAAATGACAGCTGTCACAATACAATCTAACAAAATTGTTTTGAATGAAGTTAAGACAACTAAGCACTACTAGAGCCATCTTATGGAATAAAACGAACAAACCTTTTGGCCAACCCAATATTTTGAGTCAGCCAATTCTCTTTATTAGCATTTAGTCATTGATTAAGTATCAGACATATATGTAAAAAGTATAAAGGCACTGGAAGATGTTTTATTTCTCTAAAGAGGATTTAATTTTGTTCTGACAGGCAGATATTGTATAGACAGAGATCCTTTTGAGGCTTATTTTTAAGCTTTGTTAGGGCTGGTCTGTTTCTGGTTTCTCTTAGGGTTGAGCCAATATAATGTTTAAACTGAGAATGGGATATTTACCAGGTTACCTTCACCTTGTTTTTTCCTGAATTCTAATCCCTTTCTCCATAGCATCAAATGACTAAAGAAATTTCTTTTTAGCTTTTTAGCACACCAGCTATTGCTATTGCACTTTGAGTCTAGGTATCTCTCCAACACACATGCTACTTGGAATTTGCAAACATATGAAGGGTTTATTTTATACATGACTTTGAGCTCACAGTGGTTCTCTCCTCTCAGGGATCTTGGTCCTTCAATCCTAACTGCCTTGGCGTCCCTACACTTTAACCTCTGTCTCTTCATTCCAGTGAAACTGCTACAAGTAGGCCTTAGATTTCTGCTTGGCTTGTCTTTCCTGTTAATAAAATTGGGAATTTCCCTGAGGGAAAATGTGGCAGGAAATACAGGGTTCACATCCGCATGAGACTCTACTCTCTGAGATCTTAGCTTTTTAAGTCTTGACTGCTTCAATTGTTCTTGAGTACCTTCAGCTCCTTTTTTTTTTTTTTTTTTTTGGGATATGTGGGCCTCTCACTGTTGTGGCCTCTCCCGTTGCAGAGCACAGGTTCCAGACGCGCAGGCTCAGCGGCCATGGCTCACGGGCCCAGCCGCTCTGCGGCATGTGGGATATTCCCGGACTGGGGCACGAACCCTTGTCCCCTGCATCGGCAGGCGGACTCTCAACCACTGCGCCACCAGGGAAGCCCTCAGCTCCTTTTTTAATCCAATATTTATAGTTGTTCTCAGGCGAATCTTAATTCTAATTAAAGCTATACCAGAATAAAATGTCCAAAATGAAATGTTTATAAATATTTCAAGTCAGTGATTATTTTAAGTGTTTCAGACATTGTTCTCACCACAGTGAACAAAAGAGATAAAATCTCTGACCTCAGTGACCTTACATTCACTTAAGGTGACAGACAGTGAATAAATATATAAATATACAGAATACTAGAAGATATTGAAAATTGCTATAAAAATTTTTATAAGGAAGGTTAAGAGATAGAGCATAGAATCTGATTGGACTATCATGGGAGGCCTACATGAGGTGAAATATTTTTATAGAGATGTGAAAATAAAGTGAAGGGATAGCCATTGGGTAATGTGGTGCTGGGCTAAGTGGAGGGCAAGTATGGAAGCCTTGAAACAGGAACTTTTTTAGTATACTAAAGAAACAGAATATTTACAGTAAGTAGAACTGATTAGTTGTGGAGAATAGCCAGAGATAGGGAAGAAACAGAGAAATTGTCAGGGAACAGTTCACATAAAGCCTGTGATAGGAAGTCAAGAACTTTGAATTTTATTTCAAATGTGATAAAACATTATTATTGGGTTTTGAGCAAGGGAGTTAAATGTATTATTTGTTTTAAATGGATGAATTTGCTTGTAATACAGAGATTATAGTTTAGGGGAGCTAAGAATTAAAACTAAATACCAATTAAGAAGGTATTATTACTTTGCCTTCCTTTGACATATTTTTTACTCCCTTTTTTATGGCCATCACTTCATTTTAAAATCATCTTACAACTTCAGATGACATAATCAAATTACAAAAGTGTCCCTATATTTTTTGTTCTTTCTTTCTCTTACTTTCATCTTTACAACTGTAAGACATATCTAACCAGGACTTCCCTTTTATCACTTATTTAGGTCATAACAATAGTTGCCTTTGGTATAGTCTATACTTTTCTTTAAGATTTATCACAAGAGAGTTGTAGTGATATACATGTATTCAAACTTATATTTTCCTTCCCAGCCAACAAATACTGAATGTTTACAGTATGGTAGGTACTGTACTTGGTGCTAGGGTAGGTACATTGACAGATATAACATGGCCCCAAGTTTAGGAGATGTCAGAAATGTATTTGAATATTTTCAGCTATAAAAGAAGTAAATATAAAATTGTCTTAATAAATTAGCCTCAAACAAAAAGCCCGGATCAATCTGCCATGAAGTCTTTATATTGGTTTGTTGCCTCTCTTAAATGTGTTTTCATTTTACAGATGGTTAACCAAGGGGACACTGATAACGAAGGTCAATTTGTTTTCGTTTTTATTAAGCATAGTTTACCTTAATTTTTTAAGTGCCAAGAAATGTGAGGGATCTGAGATTGTATCCTGCATGCAGTCTAACAAGTTAGGCTGCCACACTTTCATGGATGCTGGCAGAAGAAATGAGACATTTATTACTTGTCACATCAGGCAGCAGAAGCCTCATGTTTTTATGTATTCCCTTTGCCCCCAGGTTCCATAGGCAGGAATTCCCCCTTAGGAATCTGGAAGCTTAGGAAACCCTATATTTTATAAAAGGCTGCTAGCAAACCTGTTCATCCTATGCTCCAGGGGAAGTAGTTATTTTCTTATACCAGACAGCAAACAAATTTTGCCTTCTGCTCCAGAAGGAATCACTCAAAGACAATATCTTCCAAGTCTGTTAGCTATATTAACATCCTTGGAAAGATAGTCCAGAACAGAAGATGTCATAAGTCATGAAGAAATGTTAGAGACCTATGGAAAATTATCTCCCAACAATATGTACCCTTCATGTGTACATGGCAAATTTTCCCACAAGTGCCCACTCCAGTGGCTACTCTGAATAATCTGACAGGGTCTAGGACAAAATCCATTAGGTTATCCTCATGATGCATTTAATGAAGGATACTATCAATATCCCAGGCGTTTCCTCTTTAAGTTTCTGTATTGACCTTCCCACTAGACTTGAGGCTTTAATCCAGGTACAGCTGGAAGTATCAGCTATTACAGACTCTTTTTGGGCCCGCAAGGAGGAAGTCAAAGGCAGTTCTGCCATCTAAAACAACCCTGGCCAGTGAATTGAAGCTGACTTGAATGCTCTCCAGGACCATAATGGTGTTTCCTTAAATGTTTGAAGGTGATCTATGACCAGGACACCTTCCAGGTGGCATCTGTCTGCCCCACAGGATGACTGAGAATGGGAGTGGGGAAAACATCCAGGCTGCACCCTGAGGATGTGTCAATCACGCTGGCCTGAGACATCCTATTAGGGAAAGGAAATATGTTTCATGCCCAGGAATGATCAGGAGAGAATCCAGAGTTGTCAAAATAGGACTGTATTATCCTCCATGTATTTTTTCATAATCATTACCTAGGAAGTAGCTGCAAGAGTATGATCCCTTTCTGGGGGCAGCCACATTAACAGATCAAATTGCCTTATTTAGGTATGTGGACAGAAGGAAGTGAGAGTGGTGAAGTCAGACTATTGTTGAGTACCTTTTGTGATAAAAGGCACATAACTGTCAGGCTCCATTGGTTCAGAAAACTGAAAACTTATACAGACAAATTTCAAGGGCCACAGTTATATGGCCAAACTTAGCTGATAGATAACCTGAAGATGTATCAAAAGTTGAGAATGGAGGAGAGGGTTTAGAAGGTGAGATTTGAGATTCATAATGGGCCAAATTTCCAAACCGTAAGGATTCTGAGGTGCTACAAAAGTTATCAAGAAGTGTTAGAAAGAATTCTTTTGAAAATGGCATGAGGCAGCTTGAGTAGAAGAGGAGAAAAGTATTAGGGCTCAGAGTTGGGGATGGTGAAGAATAAAAATGAGACCAAGACATGGCTTTTAGAATTTCTAAGACCTGTTCAACTCTAACTAACTTGTGGCTTACAGCAAATCTGATTCTAGTTTCATATGTCAAATGAAAGGATTATATTAGTTGGTATGAAAAATTTTGTACATACCTGTGCAAATAAACATGAATGTTATTCCCGGCTCTTCTGATAGCCTTATTTCCTAGTCTCTCAAAGTTGGATTATAGGATGATAATTTCTTCTCTGATAAAAAGTCAAATATATGTTTATCTGTTCAAATGTTCAATTGTGAGTACACAGTTACAAATTTATCTAAGTTCAAGTTTATTTTTAATGTGTAAGTAAATTTGATAATAGTCTTCTAATAAACAGAAAGCTTTCCAAATTCTCAATTGTAAGTTAACAGAAGGTTTTCTTAAGCAATAATTGAAATTTGTATAAATGTCCAGTAGTAAGCATGATATATTAATATACATTTTTTTAAACAGTAGTATATTTATAATCCTGGCCAATTCCTCCTGACATTTTGAGATTTTTTTCCTCAACATACTAGGTACTGCCAAATATAGTTGATATTAATAAGCTTGAACTCATATAAATCAGTAGTCTTGGTAACATTTTTGGTTGAGATTATGTAATTACTGAAAGTATCTTTAGCATTTTATATTAAACCTTCTATTTATGTCTCTAGAAATTTCCAAGAGACAGTGGTTCTGGAATCAGCTAACACAACATTGTAAAGCAACTATACTCCAAAAAAAATTAATTAAAAAAAAAGAATTGTTCTGGAATCTAACAAAAGTTTGTGACCTTATATTGAAAACCAAGAAAAAGTATTTTCAAAGTTTTCTGCACTTTTAGATATCAATTTAAAGAACTAATTTTTTTCCTCAAACTTCATGTAGCTTTTCCAAGGAAGAAACCTCCATCATCATCTATATGATACAGCAAAGAAATCACTGTGCTTTGTGGGACCTTGTCCTGCTGCAGAAAGAAAACAGCTGGAATCCCAGAGAGTATAAAAAGAGGTGGTTTGGCAGGTGTTTAAGAAAAAAAAATTGTTTGTTTATATAAAAACTAGTGCATAAGTCAGACTCCTTGCCTGGCATTACTAGTCCTTTTCCACAGTCACTCCTCAGATAGCATATTACTTTTAAAATTTCTCTTCGGGGCTTCCCTGGTGGCGCAGTGGTTGGGAGTCTGCCTGCCGGTGCGGGGGGCGCGGGTTCGTGCCCCGGCCCAGGAGGATGCCACGTGCCGTGGAGCGGCTGGGCCCGTGAGTCGTGGCCGCTGAGCCTGCGTGTCCGGGGCCTGTGCTCCGCAGCGGGAGGGGCCACGGCAGTGAGAGGACCGCGTACCGCAAAAAAAAAAAAAAAAAAAAAAAAAAAAAATTCTCTTCCAATTTTTTCATTGTGGGAAAGTACACATAACATAAAATTTACCATCTTAACCATTTCTAAGTGTGCATTCACTGGTATTAAGTATATTCATAAAGTTGTGCTACCGTCACCGCCATGCATATCCAGAACTCTTATCTTACAAAACTGAAACTATATACCTGTTAAACAATAACTCTTCATTCTCCCTTAATATCCTAATGTTATAAACACCTTAATTTGCATTTACACCAGCTTAACTTCAGTAGCATCCATGAATTATTCTCCTTTATAGCTACATCTCCACCCCTTTCAGTTGTTGATGTCACAAAATTGCATCTTTATACATTGTGTGCTCCAAACATAGACTAATAATTTCTCTAAATAGACTAGTATTTTAAATCATGTGGAGTTAACAAACCAAACTTTCAATAATACTAGCTTTTAAACTGAGAATTGTTTGTTTTTAAATGTATTAGTATCTTAAAAAGTGGAGTGAACAAACTGTTGTTACAATAATATTAGCTTTTATAATTTCCCATGTAGTTACTGAGATCTTTATTTCTTCATATGCCTTTTAATTGCTGCCTAGTATCCTGCCACTTCAACCTGCAGAACTCTCTTTAGCATTATTTTCAGGCCAGATCTAATGGTAATGAAATCTCTCAGCTTTTGTTTATCTGGGAGTGTCTTCAGTTCTTCCTCAAATCTAAGGACAGTTTTGCCAGATATAGGATTCTTGATTGGCAGTTTGTTTTTTTTTCTTTCAGCACTTTGAATATATCAGCCCACTGCCTTCTGGATGTCAAGGATGCTGATGAGAAATTGCTGATAATCTTGAGGATTCCTTGTACATGACAAGTTGCTTCTTACTTGCTCCTTTCAAGATTCTCTCTTTGTCTTTATCTTTTGAAAGTTTGATTATAATGTGTCTTGGTGTGGGGCTCTCTGAGTTCATCTTACTTCGAGATCATTGAGCTCCTTGGATGTTTATATTCAGGTCTATTATTGAATTTGGGAAACTTTTAGTCATTATTTCTTCAAATATTCTCTGTGCCCGTTTTTTTCTTTCTTCTCCTCTGACTCCCATGATGAATATATTGGTACATTTGATGGTGTCTCACAGGACCTTTAGGTTCTGTTCATTTTTATTCAATCTTTTTCCTTTCTGTTCTTTAGATTTGATAATTCCATTGCTGTATCTTCAAGTTCACTCATTCCTTTATCTGCCTACTCAGAGGCAGATCCCTCTAGTGAATCCTACCAGTGAATTTTAGTGAATTTTTCTTTTCAGTTATTATACTTTTCAGCTTCAAAATTTCTTCTTGGTTTCTTTTCAGGTTTTCTATCTCTTTATTGATATTTCCACTTTGTTCATAGATCATTTTCTCCCTTCTTTTAGTTCTTTGAACATATTTAAGACAGTTACTTTAAAGTCTTTGTCTAGTAAATCTGCCATGAGGTCTTTTTTAGGCGTAGTTTTGGTTGATTTTTTTCCTTTGAATGGGCTGTAAATTTTCCTGCTTCTTTGTATGCCTTGTGATTTTTATTTAAAGTTAGACATTGAATCTAATAATGTGGTAACTGTGGAAATAAGATTCTCTCTCTTCCCCAGTGTTTGCCAGGTTTTTTGCTTTTGTTTTTATTGTTTTTGTTTTTATTGTTTTAGGCTGCGTCTGCGCCAAGGATCAGCCTGAGTTGTAAACTCAAGGTCTTCTCATTTCTTTTCTAAGCCTGTGCCTTCCCTTGGGCATGTGTACTGACTTTCCCCCATATGTGCAGATGCTTTTGAATATCCTAGTCTTTTTTTTTTTTTTGTGGTACGCAGGCCTCTCACTGTTGTGGCTTCTCCCGTTGCGGAGCACAGACTCCAGACACGCAGGTTCAGTGGCTAGACTCACAGGCCCAGCCACTCTGCTGCATGTGGGATCCTCCCAGACCAGGGCACGAACCCGTGTCCCCTGCATTGGCAGGCGGACTCTCAACCACTGCGCCACCAGGGAAGCCCCATATCCTAGTCTTTTTTAAAATGAATATTCTACTCCTTAGTGTTTGTTTCCCAAAAAAGGAAAAAGAGGAAAATGAAGAGGGGAGGAGTTGGGGGAAGAACACCTGCCCTTTAAATCCTCTGGAAATCACTTAGTAGGTGGGGTAAATAGCCTTACAACAATAGGGGAGGTGCCACTCACTTCTTTGTACCTCTGAGATCAGAAGCAACACTCAACGGTCAGAGTACAGATCTCCAATCTTTGGAAGACAGTGTCCTCATTGTCCACCCTGGCTCCTGCAAACTGTGTGCAAGGTACTTCTAAAACGCATGAATAGCTGCCTGCCTTGGGGCTGGGGAATGGAGGATAGATAGCTGCAACTGTGCTAAGGGCTGACATTTACCAAAATTAACCACAATTTACCATCCAAGTCTTCCCCAGGACATCACAAGCCTTCAATAGACTCTAGAGTTCCAAAATGGTTACACTAGACAGATTCTGCCAGTTTAGTTGTTGTCTAGGTTGGGAGACAGGTTCCTGGTGCTCCCTACCCCACCATCTTCCCAGAATCGTCTGGCACATTGCCTTTCATAATATTGTCTCCACATCTTCTCTTCATTTTAGCAATTTTACAGAGTAAGAATACTAATTTAGTGATAGCTGATATGCCTTGGGCCTTGATCTTTCCTGGCATAAATATGAATTTTCCTTTATTTGTCATACAAAAGAAAGAATTTAGAAATCTGAGCCCTCCATACTGTTTGCAATTTTGCGTTAAATAGCTCTTCTTAAACCAGTTATATATTCTTAAACCAGATATAACTGGTATATAACTGTGATATATATGTTAATGATCTCTGTCTAGAAGGAACTGGACAATGTACTGGTGCACAACTGTATCCTTTTTACATAGATATTCAAATAACGTGAATCTGATTAGGTTTCCTAAGACTAAATGCTGTAAGTAATGGTCTGTCATTGCGCTGCTGGCCTGTAGTCAAGATGTCTTAGGCTTGCCTTTCCAATGGTTTTTCAAGTATAAGTGTAAGTGGAAAGTTGCATTTAGGTCTTCTCAGTTTATAGTCATTCCAGTTTTTAAAACATAAATATGTTTGATCATTTTAGAAACTTTTAAAAAACAAGTTCATTGGTATTATGATCATCCTTTTTTCTTAAAGATTCAAAAACAATTATAGAACCACAGAATATTATTTAAACCATATTAAATAATCCAAGTGAATAAAATTTAGATAATTATACCCTAAATTATACAACACGAGCATAGCTAATATATTTCCATTGTAGAATGATAAATTTGGAAATTACATAAATGGAATAAAGATGTTGTAAGATGAAGAGTGAAGTGACTTAAGATCATTTCAAAATTTATATTTTTATCATTCAAACTCTTGAACTAGAGAATATAATATCAGGAACCATGTTCTGTATATTGCCACAAAATTCTTTTTTCCATCTATTCAGAAAATTTGTGAAATGTTGAACTAAAGTTAAGTAAAAGCTATCTTACAGATAGTATTTACAGAAAATTGATACTAATATGTTAAAATACTATAAATTTTTGATGGTGAGGTTTGATGGAAAATATTATATTTTGCATAATAAAGAGCTAAAGGATTACTTCCCTCAGTTACATCTAGAGTTGGCTCAGAGTCATAGTTCTCAAACAGTTAAATACACTGAACAATCTGCACGTCTCATTTTTTAGAGCATGTGAGTACTCAAGGCTTTACTTTATTCCACTTGGGGATGAAAAATCTTATCCCATTTTTTAGAATGTTTGCATTAAACAGATACATAACATCTCACAGAGTGAGCAAGTAGCAGATTTTCCTCTAAATAAAAATGCTGAAATACTTTCTTAACATGTGTAGTATATAAGACAATTTAAAAGAATCTTTGTAAAAGTTATGCAAACTAAATTATGTACATTAATGTTATTATTTGTGCAGGCTGCCTTAGAGAAGGAATGGCTTGCTTTAGATTCCACCCGCTTCCCTTCACAAACACTGCTTCTTCCAAACCAGCTGCACTGGCCAAAGGTAACATGTCATGGAAACCTCTTAGTGCTCGATCTTTGCTCATTTCTTAAGGTTATGCTCTGCTGCAGTGATTAATAATACAATTTATTGACTTGAAAAACACAATTACTTTTAGAAGCCTCTGACTTCCTCCTCATCCCCAGATGTAATTTTTCATGTAGCTTTTCTTTCATTTGCTCCTGATTTTTTTCTTTATTTTGGATTTCTTTCAACACTTTATTTCACAGTAGCAAAAAAAAAAAAAAAAAAAAAAGATATGCTTCAGCTGCATAAAATCACTAGTTGACAGCACTTTAAAAATACAAAAATATGCATTAAAAGGGCAACAGCTGAAGATTCTCAGTCAGAGGTCAATGGACTGCAATATCTGTTATTTATTTGATAATCTTTGAAGTTTTTGTTTTCTGAATTTTTTTCATGATCTTTGCAATTAATCATTCTGTATATGCAAACTATACCAAAAGCATATCTCTCATGACTACAACAAAGGACATTTGTATGTATATTCCATAAATTTCATTTGATTATAATTTTTAATTTTTATGTGAGTTTTTCTTAGGCTACTCAGTAATATGCATGTAAAGTAATACAATACACATGCTAGATGTTTTTCAATTTATTTTATACTTACGTATATTTTTTTCTGATAAGTTCTCTGGAACCTTAAAATCTGATGATACTTCACTTAATTTACCAAGTCATCCAGCTCAAGCATGGCTGTGTAATGAGAAAGAAAATTTGTTTTCATCGGAACACACACAGTTTAATAGCAGGTAAGCTAAATTGCTGTTTTAGAGGATCAACCTCTAATGAATGACAAGAATATTATACTCTTTACAAAAGTAGTAAGATGATGAAAAGAGGTATGAATTTGTTAAAAATGTAATGATTTTATGGAGTTTTCAGTGTAAGTAATATGTGTGATGTAAGTTTATTAAAGCAAACACAAAACTTAAGTGTCAGTGAAGTAATGTTAACTGTTGTAAACAAGTGAACTTTTAAATATTGCTATATACGTAGAGATAAGGGTTAGAATAAAAATTCCAATGCTGTGTTTCTTTCAACGAAAGGATTGAAATATGCTTCAAGTAATTGAAATGTAAACATTTTAAATTAATGGCAGACTTTTATTACTTTTCAAGATAAAGTTTTTCTGTAACTTAAATGTATTTTATTTCCGAGTTTGAGACAACATAAACAGCTTGTAGTTTTAAAAAGTGCTGATATACTTGTGTTGATTCAGTTAAGTGTGGTTTTTTCTTATTGCTAGTTCAGAAAATAGAACCTTATCCAGGACACCTGAATCAAAGACCAGCAGAAAGAGTTTGCTAAAATCTGAAAAAGAAGAAAAAATTTCAGAAGAATGGTATGTGGTCGGTCTGTTTTACACTAAACTATTAAGAAATTGAGAAATTTTAAAATATCCAAAGCAGATATTTTTCAAGATTTCAAGAATACCTTTATTAGTTTTTAAGAAACCATACCTCTGTTAAATTACAGATTCTTAAATGGGAATTCAAATTTGTTTGTGTATGATATAATTCAGATATGTGTGTTTATATGTATGTGTATATATAAATATAGTCTGGGGATTTTTTGCCTTTATTAAATTTAATCTTTTAATAGGGGCTTTAAGGATATTTCTACTGCTCAGCAAATGCTGAAGAGAGCACAGAAAATGAAATCAAAGAAATTAAGGAAAAAATTAGGTGGGTAATCAATGATCTTTGCAAAACTATGTATCTGACATTAAAGATAAAATCTTTTAAACTATTTTTTAGCAAATTGTATTTAATGAGAATAGAAATGAAATGCACAGATATAAGAATGTCCAAGGTAATAATTCCATAAAAAAAGAACAAGAAAACTTAGAGAAAATTATGATATTACATTTAATGATTTATTATACTCTTAAATGCTATTTTCACTTTTGCCCTGTTCCTTAGCTACTTGGCTATTGATTATTCTATCTATTGTGCACTGAGAATTATGCTGTAATTGGTTTCGAAGCTGGTTAATCTCAGCAAATGTTGATTCTAAAGAGCGTCTGCTTCGTGTGATTATTCCTTTGTGTGTTTTTAAATTGCTTGATTATTCAGTAAATTATTTCTATAAATTCATCAGTTCCATGAATATCAGCTATGAAGACTTCACAACTTGACACTTTGGAAAAGGAGCACAGTGTATATCTTTTGTGATTATGCTGAACTTGTGAAATGTTCAAAGGCATCTTTTCTTCTATTCCATTTGCCAGGCTATTCAAATCATTTGTCTTTCTTTGGACACCTCTAATCATTTTATTAAAATTACTTAATATGTGGAGTAATTTATAGATGTCAGAGCACGAAATTGGTTGCTATGAATTTATAACCATAATTAAAACAATTTAAAATTATTTGTATATTTCATATAACTTTACATTTACTTAAAACTTTATATTTACTCATGGACTCATAGGCTCAATATAAGTAACATGACTTTTTTTTTTTAATCTGTTTTGAGTTTCTCTCACTCATCAGTTTCTTTTATAAAGATCTTAATGTCAGTGAAATGTTTCCATAAAAGTAACATTACTCCTGAGAAGAGCAAGGAATCTATATTTATCCTATAGTTCTAGTTTATATCAGCATACAAAGAAGCACTCAGATTAATTTTTATCTTTATTAATTTTTCTATTATTTTAATCAGTTCAATCATAGAATTGTAAGAAATATGTATATTTAATTTTTAAAAACAGAAATAAAAATAACCAAGATACTGTTGGTTTCTAAGTAATAACTGTTATTTGTTGGCACAGCACTTACTAGCCATTGATAAATTACTGATGACTCAGTTTTATATTCCTAAATGTTCAACTTTCCTTTTTTGGCATTATATTAGTGATATCTTAATTTTCCCTTTTATCTTTTTGAGATAACTATAATGTTTTTTGTTGTGTACTAAACGTTTGTCAACTTTAAAATATTGAAATTTTAAGCATTTTTAGAGAAAATGTAAATATGTGCTCTGTTTGTCAACTTGCTTTATGCCTCCTGTACTCTTGTAAACTCCTACTAAATTCATCAGGGCTCTGTGGTGGTTTCCCAGGGAAATACAACCCCAAACCCTTAATGAAGATGAGACTCTCAGTCCCAGGGAAGTGGAATTCAGTAAATCGGGGTAGTTTGATAATGTTATATTGCTTTAATATATATTTCTACTTATTTTCAACAGTATCAAAAACAATGTTTAAAGCAATGTTTTGAGAAAAATAAAAGTTACTGAAACTCCTGGGGCAAGTTCAAATACCAGAAGTGGCTTAAGAACTGATTCAGCCAACGTTCAACAAATAATTATTATTTATTTATGTTCAAGATCTAATTTCTTAAATATTTACAGCGTTTGCAATGTCTGTGATAGTGAAAGTAAGGAAACTTTTATCTTGTTGGAATCTGCCTCTGGAAATATATAGGTGTTTCTTGCTAATTCTTGTAACTGAAGGGTTTTTTTTAGGTTGAGTACATTTTTAATTGATCAGCATAGTAAATAATATTTTTTAGAAAAAGTTTAAGAAGGAATATATGCTCATACATAAAAGTCATTGCTTTAATGGCCAAAAATTAGACATAATTATTATGAAGCAAAAATTAAACCTCTTTTTATCTGTCACAAGGGGGCATGGTAGGGTAACAAATGAAAAAGGACATCCAAGTTAACAACCACATCTTAAATTTAACATTTTGACAGTGGTCATTAAGCATGACCTGTTATCTCTTCCCTCTTCCATCTCCCTCCCTCCCAAGAGGGAAGAAATATGGGAACATATGTATATGTATAACTGATTCACTTTGTTATAAAGCAGAAACTAACACACCATTGTAAAGCAATTATACTCCAATAAAGATGTTAAAAAAAAAAAAAGCATGACCTGTTAGGTAAAAATCCAAAATGGCAACTCTATAATTTTTATGGGGTTATTTACTTTAATTACATGATTGTAAACCAAATTGCATTCTTATTACTGTGTGAGGTTTTGTGTCTTTACATTAAGCTTTTGTTTTGCTTCTGTTTTATCAAAATAGTATTAGATTGATGAAATAAAAGCAATTTTTTTAAAATTTGAATTCTGAAGTGTAAAATTTAATGATGACCTTTAAATCCTCCTCACTCTTTTTCTCTGCTCCCCCTTCACAACATATACACAGAATAGAAATAGTCAAGGTAAGATTAAAGATGAAAAAGAAAATCAGTGGGATCCTCTACAATTATGATACTTTAATCTTTAGTAGGTTGATGATGTAGAATTTATGTCATTTCGTATATGTGAGCAAATCATTTAAGACTCGGTAACTCCGTCTTTCGTCTTACAGAATAAAGAATTTTCTAGTATTAATGCAATCAATTTGTGTTATGCTGTTAACTTATTTGAATCTGCCTAAAATAATGGCCATAATTTTAAACTTCTATTACTCACTAATAAATTTAAATGATTTTTAGGTACTTAAATTCTGTTAAATACTTAAAAAATTTACAAGTAATTTTCAAATATACATATATGTGTATATATCTTACATGCACAACTTGCCAAGTTGAAAATTTCAAGCCACCAGAGGGCAACATTTTTCGTAAAACTGTTGGAGACTAACCAGCTCTGTGTGGGTAGGGAGGATGTCAAGTGGGGCAGTCAGAGAATAGAAAATTAAATGGAATCCCTAAAACCTAACAAAGCACTAATCCTCGTGGAGGTGGGGCATAAATGCACGAAGTGTGGAAGCTTTAATTAAAATTTTATGCCATGAAAAACCTTAGAGCAACTTGCTCAGTAGCGAGCTCTTAATAATATTTCCTGTTTCTGTCTTGTACATATAGTTATTTAGCCAAGGGATATGAGTCAACAACATTTGATTTAAGATGAGAGTGAAAATAGGGCAGAAGGTAGGGGGTTAGTTATTTGAAGAAAGTTGCAGATAGAGGAAGAATACCACTGAGGTTGCTGATTAATGAAGAAGCAAGGGGTTGAGAAAGCAACAGTGTGGGCAGCCATCAGAGGACACTCAGTATTGATGACTTCCATTAGGATAAATGAGGTCATCTGCTTTAAACAGAAGAGAGAGGAGGGGGAGAGAGAGGGGGAGGAGGAATTAATTAGAAGCCACAGGATGGAAGCTAAAATTGTGAGGAGTTACCATGATTTACTTAGTTTGGTTTTGGCTTCTAATTGTTGTTATTCCTAGTAAGTCATTGCTACTTCCCTCATGATGGACATAAGTGTGAGCAAGTAATGACTGGTCTTGTGTTTGTGGGTTTTTGTTTGTCTTTTTGTTTTTACTGTTGCATCATGCACAGAAGTAATTTCAGAATCTGGTGATCTGGGTTGGAATTTAGCAGGGAAGTTTAGAGTTTAGTACTGCAGTGAAGAACATCATGTGTAAGGTGAGAGTTGCTGGGTTGTTGAAAACCCGAGGGTCAATATCCTAAAGATAGCGAGCATAATTGGTAGCAAGACTGAGATGAGCCAGATGGAGAAAGAGAGTGAGTGAGTGGTTTTGATGTGGAGCACTCCTGAGAGGGGACAGGTTTTGAGTACAGGGATTTTGGTGGAGAGCAGATGGTAAGATGTTTAAGGGCTAAGAATATAAGGATGAAGACATAACGTGGCTTTCCAACATTTATAATATTTATGCATGTCAAATTTCAAATTTCATAGTTAGAAGAAAGGAAGATCAGGATGAGGCAGACAAGGTTAATTTTGTTATAAATGTAGAGCCACCACTAGGGATTAGAATCATCTTGCAGCTGTTAGTAACACCTAGCACAGTTTCAAGTACATGTTAAGCATTCAATAAATATTTGCTGATTTTATTTCACTGAAGAAAAAAACTTGAGACTGTGTTAGCAACATTTAGTTATAGCCAAGAATTAAGCCAGGTAGAAAATAATTAAAGCTAACTCCTTAATGTGAATTAAACAGTTCATGGGCTATAGCAAAGAGATTGGGTTGCAAAATGATAAGGTAATTAAGAAATGTTAAGGAAGGATCAAAAGGGAACAGCTTAGACAAAACTGTGACAAAATGAAGTTTATTGCTGGTTTATTTTGTTTACCTTAGTGATTCCCAAAAGGAACTTAAAAGAATTTTGATCAAATGTTACTTTGTTGTGCTCTGAACAAAACAATAATAAAACTTATTTGAATACTAAGATCCTGGAGGACCCAGTCTCCACTTGTTCCCCACCAAATTCCCTGAACCTAATACCATGGTAGATGTTCAGTAAATAACTCTTAACCAAATCAACAGTAGGTTAGCTAAAAGTCACTAAAGACATTTGACTCTGTGTATGACTGTGTGTATTTTATAGTCATTTAAATATATGTTTATATTTGAGAAGGCAAATTTAAATTAGTAAATAATACTCCTTATAAAAATGAAGTCATTCAATCTTAGCATAAAACTTATTTTACAGCACTGCTCTACATGGCACATACAGAAAATGGATAAGAACCAGATTTTCACGTATGTCGTTAATGAGAATAAGATAAACCAGTGAGCTAAGGTTAGGTTTATAGAAACTGTAAACAGATTGCACAGGGGATGGAATAATTTTAAGGATATTATAATGCCTAAATAAAATTGTTACTTAAATGAGGTAATGGATAGAAAGTGTTGAGTACAGAGCCACATACATAATGGAAAGTCAGCTTACTTATGGGTTTCTTTAACTATACGATAAAGGTGTATTTAAAACCTATTTTCCAGATACTGAGCAAGTCATACTGGGAGATAAAAAATTTAAAAAACAACAACATTGACCAGCCGTTGATGATTGCTGAGGAGTAGATTTAAATGACTTTGTAATGCTCTTTACAATAGCCTTATATCCTGGCTTTCTTACTTGATTGTGTAGTTTTTGAGGGTAACAGTAGTATCATTCATGGTGGTCTTTTTGGGTACTATCAGAATCAAGTGATTTTTTTTTCCCATCTAGAATTACTATATTTTTTGCTTCTTATCATTATTCCTTATTATTATTCCTTAGCAATTTGAATTAATTTGTTTTTAATCAGTTTAAGGTGATGCAATCAGAATGTTTTGAAATACAAAGATTGAAAATGTAGCACACTTTATGTGCTCTTGATGAATAAAATGATTTTATTGAGTAAATTGAGCTAGACAACTCTTCTAAATATTTTATACGTGTTAAATTATTTAATCATGATAATAGTGGGAGGAAAGTGCTGTCATTATCCATGTTTTACATATTAAGAAATCAAGTCATAGAGAGATTGTTATTTGCCCAAAGGAGTGCCAAAGAACTTGTAAAAGATCCATTGCTTTTATTTCATGTGCTATACTGAATAAAATGAAGTCAGTTATGGATCCATCTATTTCCTATATGTCCCACCTTATTCAAATAGCAATGATTTAAGATCTTTTCCAAGAATATAATAAGTTGGAAATATTATTGTTGTTTATGTTTTAATTATATGCTTACTAGCTGCCCTTTATTGAGCACCTACACTTATGTCTTGCTGCTTTACACACATTATCTCATTAATTCTCACAGTAATATTTCAAAGTCAGCATTATTGGACAAAAACGGAGGCAGAGGGTGAGACCAATTTGTCCAGAATCATACAACTAGTAAAAGTTGGAGTTTGGACCTAACCCAGGTCTGTCGGATTGTAATATTTTTGCTCAGGAAATACATAGCTCAAATAAAAAGGCAAGAAGGTCAGGAGAATGTGTAGAAAGATCAGCAGGTTATATATAATAAGGTATCATAGAGTATGTAAACCCATGATAATCTGCTTTCCCTGACTGACTAATGCTCTTGTTCACATGTCGTTTTTTGTTTTTTTTTTTTTGTAAATGACTTAAGTGATATATAATACTTATTCAATTAAATATATAGACAGAGGTTTCTTTTTATTATTCTTATTGATAATTCATATTGAATTCATATAGAAGCACCCAACTCTTATAATACCTTAGGCCACTTATAATTATGAGATGTATCCAAATATTGACCAATATCTTTCCTAATCTGAAATACATAATCTCTCTGAAACATGTAAATAAATCATGCTTAGCAAGGGTAAATTGTTACTGGAAGACTAATGGAAATCTTCAGTATGCTCATGCTTGAGAAATAACTCTGCAGATACTCTTCTGCAATTCACGTTCTAAAAAACGTGCTACTTTAGCATTTAATTAAAATATGTAACTTGGGTTTTATATTTTAAATCTTATTTTTTCATTTAGCGTATTCACTTCTATTGCACTAGATAGTAATCGAAGATTCTTAAAGTCTCTTTTTGCAAAATGATGTAAGATATTAATAAAATGTATGCTGCCCTGAATTGTGGTTTTATGTTAACCTACTTCATTAATTTTTTTATTGAGGTGTCATTGACATACAATGTCGTACAATGTCAGTAGATATATTAACCTACTTTAAATGCAGAACTTTCCACTCCTTATTCTACTCCCTGTTACTTATTTCACTATTTTCTTTTCTTACAGTTCTTCAACAAGCAAAAACCTTTTGTCTTAATTCAACTACACTAACTCCCTAATTTCATATTTCATAGAACCATTTATTATCAATAAAAAATAATAGGGCCCTACATTTACAATTATTCTATTTATTTTGTAAAATTAATAAATTCAGAATTCTCTTGGCTATAAAAAATACTTAGAATTTATACATCTTCATTATGTAAAATATCATACAGCAAGGCAAACAAAAAATCATTCATTTATCTTTAAAACTATTGAGAATTATATTTTATCTGTTTCTTATCTCATTACTTGTCTTGCTTCCATCTCCTATATCTTAGCTCCTTAGAGTTTAAAAAATTTAAAAAGTAGGGTATATGGTTTTTCCTGTAACAATAGATTTTATCTACATGTATTTATGAAAGATTTACCTTATTCCAGCAGAAATATCAGGAATTTAACAAAGGAGCTAAAATAATAAACAGTAAAACAACTCTGTAAGTAAAAAGATGATGCCATAACTGGAAAATTTAAATGTAAATTTTTTCTAATTATTAGTATTTCTGCCCTGTGTATAAAGTATTGGCTATGCTTAATCAGATAACCAAGAATATATAAATGTTGGTTACTTCTTCATATTAAAAAGCTTTTTAAAATAACATCATAATCAATTTCACAGAATTTTATAGAATGGCTATTATTTTTAATATTATTATTAAAAAAATGTATAGCGATTTCAGAGAAGGAAAAAACCAGAGCTGAGCTTTTGTCTTATTTTTCTCATTTTGTCTAGATCCCACTGTGCGCCTAGCATTATTCAAAAACAATGAAAATAAAGTATCTGATACAAAATCACCAAAGAAAGCACAGCCACAAAGAGATGGCTACTTTGAAGGTATGACTTAATCACAGATATATAGAAAAGTAAAAAAGATGGAAAATTGTATTTAAAGCAAATTTTAAAAGTCCTCATTAGCCCTAAAATACATATATAAAAAATTATGTATAAAATATAATTAAGTAAAAGTCAAAATATGGCTCTTGGAGCTAAAATACTAATTTGGTGTCTTGATTCATTAGCATAGTAGTTTAGTATTTGTATAAATGCTTATATAAATTTAAATTCTTTGTATTTTTATGTGAAAGTCTTATAATGCTGTATCACCAGTGTTGCTAATTATATTTAAATTTTACACTGACAAATAATGTCACCCTATATCAATGGAAGTGAGTACATGTTGAAATGACATTCTAATATATTTACTGCCAATATATACAAATTGCATTAAACATTATGAATTTAACTCTGGAATTTTAAATATTTTACTATATTTGAAGCTTGTCCAACTCACTTCTTGGGTAAAGGATCTGCATATCTAAGTGGCAGATTGTATTCCTTATTTCAGCATTCAGAACAATTATGGACTCATTAATCAGGAATATTTAAACGTAATAGAGAAGCAAATATGACTTAAAACAAGTTTGCTATTGCTTTATCTTTAATATTAAAATGGTCATAATTTTGCCTATAGTTTTGGATTGTAATTTCTAATAGGAAAAATGGAGTCAAATATTCTGAATGGAAGTGAACTATTCAGAAGTTTTTTTCTTTTTTTTTTTGCGGTACGCGGGCCTCTCACTGTTGTGGCCTCTCCCGTTGCGGAGCACAGGCTCCGGACGCGCAGGCTCAGCGGCCATGGCTCAGGGGCCCAGCCGCTCCACAGCATGTGGGATCTTCCCGGACCGGGGTACGAACCCGTGTCCCCTGCATCGGCAGGCGGACTCTCAACCACCGCGCCACCAGGGAAGCCCCAGAAAGTTTAATACTTTGTCTTCTGTACATTTTAAATAAATCTTAAAAGTTATGCATCATTATAGCATGACTGAAATAGATACATTTTAATTTAAATTTCTATTCAGTAAGGTTTCAATTAAAGAAAAATTTGATAACTACCAATTTTATATTTATTTAGAGATACCTACTAAGTATGTAGGGGTGGAAGACATTGGGTCTAGAATTTTCTTTAAGTATATAGTAATAAAAATATGCATAGAAAGATAGGAAAAGCAAGTCTGGCAAATTATTGAGATTGTTAGATCAGTAGATGATGGTATAAGGAGGTTTGTTTTACCATCCAATTTTTTTTAATATTTAAAATTCTCCATAGTAAAACATTAAAAATGTGATGACCAATGAAGGTGTAAAAAATCAAAATTATTGCAAAAAATGTTTATGGATTAGTATTTTAATAGAATTAAAAAATACTTTCAGTGTAAAATAAGGCTTCAGTTTTAATCAGGGCTCATTTCTTTGTAACAGTCTTAACTTCACCATTTCACTGTTTTTGCAAGGAAGAGTAGAAATTCTGCTAAAATCAATAACAACTCCACAGATATTACCTCTTAAGCAGTATAGCACTGTTACTTTAGAAAAGATATGCCTAGGAAGAAAGATAATTGGGGCATTTTTGCCCTTTAAATTAGCATGTACTTTAGAATCAGGAAGAAGAAATCTATCCCAACCTGTTCTGTTACATTTTCTCTTATCCTATGAAAGATGAAGATATGTTACCATCAAGAATAGTATATATGTATACAGTATATCTATTGATTTGTAACTAAAGTAAAATATGCCAGGATAAGTTCAAATAGTGATAGAAATAAAGTGGAACATTTCTGTATATGCTTTATGATACAATGTGCATTTTTGTTTTCTTTCCTCCATATGAAATGTGTTTAGTTTTTTATTTTTAAACCTCAAGTACATTTGGCATGTCATTAATTTCACTGAATGGTCTTTATGTATGTACCGTATATTCTAGTGACTAATAGTTATTTTAAGGCTTTTTTGGTTTTTTTTTTTTTGAAGGAATGGGCTTGACAAAAATGATTGTTTGTAGAAGAACATTATTTTCCCTAATTAATATGTTTATTTCTGACCCCTTTTTTAAGGGGAAAAGAGTAAGTCAAAGATTATTTGATTATTGTTGGCCACGCTGAACCCCATGTTATCTTTAACTGCTGCTCTGGCCTCATCCACCTCCTAGACTCATACTCTTTATTTTCTGACTGGCCACAGAGGACAGTCAGCTTCCAAGTTAGCAACCTGACTAACCACAGCTTCCCAGTGGAGGGCGCATTGTTAAACCAGGTGTTTTGAGATACAATTTATATAGTATAAAATGCACCTGTTCTGAGTATGATTTGATAAATTTCAGTATATTTACAGTCATACAACCTAAATCTAATATAATTTTAATCTAATTAAAATCACCACAATCTAATTTTAAAACATTGGAAAAACTTTGCTTTCCCTTAAAAAATTCAAATAAAATTAATAATTGGGTATCTTACCCCCAAAAGTGAGGGAGATCAGAATTAAATTTTACTGTAGGTTTAGATTGAATGACTCTATGTGGAACAGTATCTCAACATATTTGTATGCCGGCACTGTAATAATTTTCGTGGTTTTGTTGGAATTAGATGATAGTATTATTTGAATATTTTTTCTATACTGCGCATATATTTTATAATAACTTTGATTTAAAAAAAACTAAATTTAAAAATACTTCACATTGCAATGTTGCCTATGTGGGATTTTCATGATTCCTCTTATAAATTGTACTAAAATGCTTTGTGTTTGTTTTTTTTTTTTTTGTCTTTTTCTGGATGTCACTAGCAGGACAGAGAGGATGGTAGATATACTCTATTGGTCTGGGATTTAAAATATGCTTAAATATGGGGAATATTTAATATGAAATTTCAAAATATGCGGAATATTTAATATGAAATGTCAAATTATATTAAATGACATAGGTAAATTATACCCTTTTAACAGACCATGTTTTACAAAATATCTTTATATTTTACTATATTCATGACTTGCTGGCAATTTTTATCTAGCTGCCCTTAACCCTTAAGACCCTTTAGACCCTTAACTCAGACCTAAGGCTGAAGAATCTTTGACCACACCTGTTCTCAGGGTAACCTCATACATGTGCCATGTGTCAGATATCAGTTTGTTTTTCCTATGATATGCAATTTAAGAGTCTGAGCACTTTACAGATTCAACACTGGTTTACTTGATTTATTTGCGTATTTATTTATATTTATTTAATGTCCAGTACTTGTCTTGGTTTATTCTGTATCAGCAACGATTTCCACTTAAGTTTCAATATCTGATCTCGCCTTAGAATGTAAAACATTTTTAAATTATTACCTTAAATATTTTCCACCAAGTTTCCTTTTTTTGTTTCAAATGTTCAATTTGGAGCCCTTACGTCACTCTTCTATGGCTATCACTGATATAAGAAGAAGCATAGCTTAATGGATGTTAAGTGTAGATTCTAGAGTTAGTCAAACACAGTTTGAATCTTGATTCCACCTTTTGTTGGCTGTGTGACCTTAGGGACATTATTTAACTTCCGTGTTTAGCATTTTTTCACCTGTACAATTGGATATTAATAGTACCTACTTGTTGGGGATTACATGAGATCCTACTTGTGAAATGCTTGAAGCTCACAGTATAAATACATAGTAAGTGCTCAAAACTTGTAATCTTTGGCAACAGTCATTTTTACAGTATAGATGTGGTGGGTTTTTGTTGTTGTTGTTTGTCTTGTTTGCAATTAGTAGTATTTATTGTATTTCTTGCTAGGTACTGTGCTAAGAGTTTTATTTAAATTTTCTGGTTCAGTCTTCTCAGAAACTCTTAAGAATGTATTATAACTGTCAATATTTTACAGAGAAAACTGGTTTTGAGAGTTTGATAAGTGACTTGCCCAAGGTCATACAGAGAGTAAGTGGCTGAAGGGAAATGGGGATAATTTCTTTATCAAAACAAAGCTAACAAAAATAAAACAAAATATAGGCATTGAAGAGCAAAGGTTCTTGGGTAACCCTGAAATATATACAAACTTATAATCAAAATATTTAAGAAAAAATAAAAAGACTATTATATTAGGCAAAACTCTGGGAAACTAATATTTTTGTTTTTTTATTTCTTTCTTATACTTGCATTAATATAAATTAAGAAACAGTTTAGTGCCAACATGGTGATAAATATCTGTTTTGTGACCTGTATTTAGATGCTATCTATTCTAATTTTATTATGATTACCTAACATTATTAAGTACCAAATCTTTTAAACTCTAGGAGTTATCATATTTTCAATCAACTATTTTAATTTTCAGATAGATGAGAACCTCTCTACCCAGCCCAAAAGTAAACACCATATTTTTGTTTTATTTATTCCTCTTTTTATTTATACATAAATTAAATGACTTCCCTGCCCTATTCTGCTGAAACTTAAATTTCCTACTCCTAAAGCCCAATGCCAAATTTGGACTTCTGGTTTTGGCCAAGGAAGGAAGCTAGACAAGCCAAGAAAAAAATTGGATCTGGCCCATCAACCTTCACAGAGAGGTAGGTTCAGTCTTAGCTCCTCTAATCCCTGGGACAATTTTACTTCACTTTAAAGTCAGATTTTCATAATTCCCAGTTTGGTGCTGTCATCACTAACATGCTTCTATTTCTCTTATAAAACTGAAGATTCACACATACCATATATCATAGATGTTCAAATATTTTTGTATTAAATTTTTGAGTATTGAAGTCATTAAAAGACTTCAATTTCTGGGCTTCCCTGGTGGCGCAGTGGTTGAGAGTCCGCCTACCAATATAGGGGACACGGGTTCGTGCCCCGGTCCGGGAAGATCCCACATGCCGCAGAGCGGCTGGGCCCGTGAGCCATGGCTGCTGAGCCTGTGCGTCCAGAGCCTGTGCTCCGCAACGGCAGAGGCCGCAACAGTGAGAGGCCCGCGTACCACAAAAAAAAAAAAAAAAAAAAGACTTCAATTTCTATAATTTTTACTTCAGAGCATTTCTAATCAAACCATATTCTTTTGTGGTATTTTTTACTGTATGATTACAAGCATGTACTTCTCACACTTTCTTTCTTTTAATGCCAGCTTAGAGCACAGAGTCACATTCTGTATGTGGTTTTATAGTAGGTCTTGTATTTCCATAGCTATATACAGTATTTGCTAATAGTACCAACACAATTAGGTATTAAGAGCTGGTAAAATAAATGCCACAAGGTTAATGCAGGTAACCAAAGACTACCTGAAGGTATTCTTTTAAGAAGAGACATGCTTATAATCAAAACTCCCTAAATACATTTTAGGCACTATCATACCATTTAGTAGTATAAAAGTTTGGAATCATTTCAACTTTATACAGAAAAACAAAAAAAATTCTGATTAGGGAATTCAGTCTAGTGAAGCATAAAACAAACTGCAGTTTTTAAAAAAGTATTTGTCTATGGATAAGTGAGATTTGGGGAATGGCAATCCAGGGCCAGAGAGAAGCTGATTAAACTCTTCCTTATCCACATCAGTAGTAAATAGTTTGTATTTTCTAATTTCCACCCAAATTCAGTCATAATAATATGTATATATTCTATTCCAAAGTATATATTTGTATTTACATATATGTCTTGTGTATATATTATTTACATACATCATATACAAATATATAATATATATAATTGACATATAGACTGTATATGTTTCATATATATATGATGTGTATATGGATAAAAATGAAAAGGGATTTCAGAACTTTTAGAGTTCTTTGAAATAACCATGATATGTAGGCTGTGAGATATTATTAGTTTATTTTTTATTAAAAATAAAAGAGGGTTTCCACTTCTGGAAATAGAGGACTGTTTAATTAAAACCAACTTTCTTTCCGAGAACAACTTTAAAAGCTGGAAAATGTAGTTTTAAAAAAGCTAATTGACGTCATTGGAGAACTAACAAGTAAGTAAAGAATTATAAGCCAAGAAGGACATCCCAAGAGCTGAGAAGCTGAGCAAAGCTTTTGATAATGTCACCAGTCTACGTGAACTGGAAATAGACTTTCTACTAACCTCTTGCCAGAAACGAACATAAACTATGTCCCAAAATAGATAACATCGTCTCAAGCTTCAAATTATCTCTACATTTTTTCCTATATAATTTTTGGCACACAATAGAAAAAAAGGCATAGAAGGAGATGAGACATCACTGAACACCATGCGAAACAATAGACAACAGAAATTGAGCCAAGATTTCAGATAATAAAGACTTTAAAATAAACATACATAATAACTTTAGGGATATAGAAGAAGAGATTGAGAATTTCAGTATACATATTAAACCTATAAAAATATCTGAATGGAAAGTCTATAACTTAAAAGCACAAAAACTGAAATAAAGAGCTCAGTGTATGGGTGTAACCACAGATTAATCAAAACTGAAGAGAGAATTACTGGACAGGACAATAGCTATGAAAGAAATATTCAAATTGAAGCATGAAATGAAAGAGAATGAAAAATACAAAAAAGAGAAGATGTGAGATACAGAAGAAATGTCTAACACACGTGTAATTACAGTTCAAGAAGGAAAGGTAAGAGGGAATGGTGTAGAAATAATGTCTGAAGAGTTAATAGTTGAGAATTTACTAAGGTGAGGTAAAACCTCAAATTATGGATTCAAGAAATTCCATGAACTACAAAGGAAATATATACAAGGAAAACCACACTGTAGCACATCATAGTAAAAGCACTAAAAAACCAAAGACAAAGAGAAAAATTCTTTAAAGAGCCAGAGAAAAAAGTTTATTATCTTCAAAGGAGCAATAATAATGAAGCTGGCTTCTTAATAGAAATTATAATAGAAATTATGAAAGTCAGAAGACAATTGTTATATATCATGCTGCTCCCCAAAGTCATATGTTGAAGCCTTAAACCTCAATCTGACTATTTTTGGAGCTAGGACTTTTAAGGAGTTAATTAAGTTTAAATGAGGTCAGATTAGTGGGGCCCTAATCCAGCAGAACTGATATTTTTATTAGAAGAGGAAAAGACACATACATATTCACAGAGGAAAGGTCATGTATGGACACAGTAAGAAGGTGGCCATCTGCAAGCCAAGGAGAGAGGCCTCTGAAAAACTAAACTTGCCAGCACCTTCATCTCGGGCTTCCAAACTCCAGAACTGTGAGAAAATATATTTCTGTTGTTTAAGCACTCAGTCCTTGGTATCTTGTTATGGCAGCTCAAGCTGACCATTACACAATGTAATGATATCTTCAAAGTGCTAAAAGAAAATAAGTTCCACCATGAAAGTCTATACCCAACAAAACTTTCTCTTCAGAAATGAAAGCAAGACACTCATGCCACCCAGCTGTCTACCTGCTGCTTCTCTGTACAGCCACAAGGAGGAAGGAGGATGACATCTGGATTCCCGAGCCAAAGCTTCACAGAGAAAATGGGGAAAGAGATTGGCTCTGGGAGAAGCCTATAGCACCCTTTATTTATCTGTGTTGTCCCTTGCTCCCTGAAAGTAACCTTTCTGTCCACCTTTCAGCTGCCTATTCACTTGCTACCCAGGACATCTCCTATATTTCTGGGATGGCTGATAATCCTATCAGGGTGTTGGAGAATTATTACAATATCTTAGAAAGTTCATCATCAAGGACATTAGTTTTCTATCTAAAGAAGGCTACGTGAGGTAATGAAGTAACAATGGATTTGGACTGAGAAGACTTCAGTTTGAATCTTGCATAAATACTCATTAGCAGTATGCTCCTTGTGTTTGTTTTTTCTCATCTGTAATTGCGAACACTAATCTTTACTTCTCGTGATGTTTTGAAAATTAAGTGATAATCTAAGGTCTTCCAGGTAAAGATGATGGATCTGAAAACCCTCACTAAAACTTCAGGGGAGATATTTTAAAGACACATACTAACAAACATGAGAATATAAGGAAGGGGCAACGGCATTATAGTTTTTTTAGACTAGAAAATAAATATATGAGTAAATAGAAAACAAAAGCTTAAACGAACAATGAAATATGAGAACTATCTCAAACCAAAAGTTTCAGAAATTGATGGTATTAGGCCTTCTGGAAGTGGGGTGAAAAGGGTAATAAAATAAATAGGTCCAGGATACTCTTGAAAAATTCTTGAACTTAATTCTTTATATAGGATAAAACAGAGTCTCTGGATTCAGAAAAAACCTTGGCACCTTGCTAAAACTAAGAAGAGTAAGTGTAGGTATTCATGTTAAATGCCAAGGCCACAAGCCCTTCCCCTGCTTAGCTACCAGAAGGCTGATAATCATGTTTTTTAGCCTGCTCAAGTGGCCATAACAAAATACCATAGACTGGGTGGCTTAAAAAACAGAAGTTTACATCTCACAGCTCTGGAGTCTGGGAAGTTTAAGATCAAGACCTCAACTGATTCAGTTCCTGGGGTGAGCTTTCTTTCTGGCTTATTTCTTGTTATGTACACATGTGACCTTACCTTAGCACATGTGGAGAGAGAGAGAGATATCTCTCTTCTTCATCTTATAGAGCCACTAATTCCATCATTAGGTCTCCACTCTCATGTCCTAATTAACCCTAATTACCTCCCAAAGACCCCCTCTTCAAACACCATCACATTGGGAGTTAAGATTTCAGTATGGGAATTTTAGGGAAACACAGACATTTACTCCATAGCACCATGCCTTTGACTTTAAGGAAAGAGATTATAGGAGTCTTTCTGGAGATTCTTAACAGTCCAAGAGGAAACATCTAAATATTGACATCAAATGTTTCCAATATAGGACTCAGGTAGGTCACCCTAAGATGATAGGCGTCACTCACTTGTACAGTTTCTTATCAATTTTATAGACTCCCGCTCTAAATATAAGCACACAAATGACGATTATTAAACATCTGAAAGAAACTTTTAAGAAACATAGAGAAAAAGTAACAAACATAGATAGTCAACTTCAGGTGAAAAAAATCTTCAAAAATACCATGAATATTTTCATAGACATAAGAAAAAATTGCAACCATGAAACAAGAATAAGATGCTATAATAAGAAAGAGAGAGCTCAGAGAACTAAAACTATCTCATTGTAAATAAAAAATGATATCAGAAATGAAAAATTGGCAGAAGATAAAGTTAGAAGATAGTGTTAAAGAAATTTCCCAGAAACTGGAGCAAAATACAAAGTGATAAGAAACATGAGAGACAACACAAAGAAAAGAGGCTCAGTCCAGGAGGTCCAACCTTGATAACTAATAGAAGTTCCAGAAAGAGAGAACACAACAACAAATATATTGAAGGAAATTGTCAGAGAAATCATTCTTAAAAATTCCCGAAACTAAGGGAATTTCCAGTTTCCAGATCAAAAGGGCCCATGTTAGGAAAATGAATGAATATAAAGCCTTTGTAGCACATCTTAGAAAATGTCATAAAACCAGGGACAAAGGAAAGAGGTTAGAAGTCCTCCAGAAAGACAAACAGATCACATGTAATGGATCAGTTATCTAAAAGGCACTGGACTTCCTAACATTAATCTTAGAACCTAGAAGATGATGGAACAGCATATTCAACATTCTTAGGAAAAGTTATTTTCAACCTAGCCTTCTATAAACAGGCAAACTACTAATAAAATTTAAAAATATAAAAACATATCATCTTAATTTATCTCCCTTGCAACCTTGCTCAGGAAGCTACTGGAGGAACCACTCCACAAAAATGAAGAGTTAAATCATGAAAAACAATATATGAGGTCTAGCAAAAGAAACAGACAAAGGAATCTTTACAATGATGGTGAAGAGAGATCCCAGGATGACAGCTCACACAGGTTTTGAGAATAAATACTCTATGGTGACTGAAAACATCATGAGCAATCTCTCTGAGGAAAAGAAAAATTGTTTTTATTGTCTGATGTGCTCAAACATATTTGATAGGAGATATACTCCTCAGGAAGAGAGTGTTGGGGTGACCTATTGATATGTGTGTACAAGGCTAATTCATGAATATATAGTAGATATACCCATCTAACAAAGAATTTGGACACTAATGATAGTACATAGAAAACTAAATGTAAAAAATTAAATAACTAAATGTTAGGAACAAAAGTTATACAAGAAAGGAAATGTAATCTGTAACTGCTTTGCTTTTTTTTTTCTGTTAGAAGCTGTGTGTTTTGAATTCAAATCAACACTTAAATTCATGAAACATGGTAGGCTTCACACAACACTAAATTTACTTAGCTTTAAGGAAGGACAAAGGAGAGGAGACTACAAAGCATGCTTAGTATAGTGAGGACATTGTGACACCTAGGCATAGGACCTGGTGTCCTAGTCATTCTGCACTTAGGAAATGTGTGGGCATCAGAGTCAAGTCGAGGCTATGAGTGTGTAGATAATCTCAGTTAAAGGAAGCCATCAGCTCTGGTGATCCCAGCAGCTTTTATAATTAATTAGTCATGTAGTCGTCTCCGGTATATGACCAGCTAGTAACCGAGTCCACTTGGGGATATATAACTAGCTTCCATTCTCTGGTTCAGTTGCATTTTATCTATATTGGTTACTTATAGCTCAATAAACAATCTCAACAATGATGTAAAAGGGCTTGATCTGGTACAGCTGAATTCTCACTGATCTTGAATTCAGTAGAGATTAAATTCTAACAATTTCTTGACCTGAGGATTAAATCCTCACACCTCCCTGCAACTAGAGGAAAACCATAGAACAAGCTAATAACCCTTCCCTTATGGCTCATATAGGGTATTTACAGTACCCTATGTGGCTCAGCTATAAATGATATTTACATTGTCATAAATAGGTAAGCACTAAGTGGTGATATAACCAAATATTATGATTTGTCTAAGAAATGGGAAGATGAGGTATATGTGTTTATGGTAGAGGTGTTGTAAAAGGGCTAAATCTTTATCTTTTATTTTGTGAGGTCAATAAGTAATATAAAAAATTTTCAAAAATGAAAACATCAAGATATACACAGGCTAGCAGTGGAAGAAAAGACTAATATGGCTGAATGTAATTGCCTTTAGAGTATAAATTGAGAATGGAAAGGGGTGGATCTGGGGATTATTATTTTCCATTCTTAAAGCCATGTACATATATAACATTGATGAAATTTAATTTTTTTAAATGACTAAATTAAGTGTTTTTGAAATCACCCATTGAAGGTCCTGTTTTTTAATAAAAGTTAATAAATGAAAACATATTAAGGTAAAACAGTGACATTTTTAAACAAGCAAAGCAGAATTTTTCACCAATAGACCAAGTCTAAAATAAATACTAAAGGGTGTTATTCCTCATGTAAAAGGAAAAGGATTTCAGATGAACTCTTAGAGACATAGAAAGTAATGCAGGTCATTTTTACCCTTTTTTTAAATTTACAAAACAGCGGTAGTTTGTAAATCAAACTCTGTTTAATTTACAAAACAGAGTAACGGCTATGGTTACCAGGCAATAAGGTGGGGGAAGGATATGTTGGGAGTTTGGGATTGACATATACACACTACTATATATAAAATAGATAACTAATAAGAACCTGCTGTATAACACAGGGAACTCAATTCAATACTCTGTAATGGCCTATAAGGGAAAAGAATCTAAAAAAGAGTGGATGTATGTATATGTATAATGGATTCACTTTGCTGTACACCTGAAACTAACACAACATTGTAAATCAACTATATTCCAATAAAAAATTTTTTTTAATTGAAAATGTCCCACCTATAATAGGGAAAGAAATCTTGGAAATTGGGATATCAGAGATGTTTCTAAAAGCATTTAATAATAAATTCACAAATCTTAAAAAAAAGTAATGAAGAGCAAAGAAGGACAAATATGTGGGTAAATCTAAATAAACATTGACTTAGTCCAGGAGGTCTAACAATGATTTTAAATTCTGGTGAGTTTATTACGTTTATAGACATGGTAACAATAACATTTATACATTTTTTTTTCTTTTTTAAGCTGTGCATCAAATCACTTACCTAGGAATTTATTTTTTTTTAATTTTGTTGAGTCTTAACATGGCCCTGTTCCTTCTATTTTTGCTATCTCCACCCCAGCAGAAAGACAAAACTAGCTTGGAATTAGGACTGAGTTTGGATCCCAGCCCAAACCTATGTAATTTTGGTGAAGGTATTTAACCTTTCTATATTTCTCATTAATTAATTGGAGCAAATAATACATACCACATAAAATCACTGGATAAATTAAATAAAAATGTTTGGAAGATACTAGAATGGGCTAGCCTTTAGAACATGGAAATTCAGACTTAATTCCTTGTCTTTCCTGTTTAATCTATTGACACATCTTTATTGAATATCCACCATGAGATTGGCATTATACAAGAAGATGAGGATTCAGTGGTGAATGAAATAAACACAGACCATGAGTAATGGGGTTCACTATCTGACAGGGGCAGGGAAGAGGGTGACTGACATTTATTAATACTTATATAAATGCATAATGATACAACTGAGTAAAGTTCTACTGAGGAAACATAAGGGGAATTATTATGAATTTAAGCCAGAGGGATGAGGGAAGAAGTGACACTTGGGATGAATTTGAAGATTGGGTAGGAGTAACTAGACAAAGGGAGAAGTTGTGGATAAAAAGTGTTCCAGGCCAAAGTGTGGGCCTAATGAAAGACTTTGAAGACAGTGGTAGACTGGGCCATTAAAGGAACTGAAAGAAGGCTGGTTTGGCCAGAGGTCAATGAGTGAGATGAAGCTGGAGAAGTTGGCAGGGGACAGAGAAATTTTAGTTTGTCCATGTTAGTCCATATTGAGGATTTGGCTTTCTGTATTCCAAGAACAATAGTCATTGTAAGCAAAAGATGAAATGGTCAGATGTGTTCTTCGTGTAATGATTACGGAACATGTGGTGTGGAGAGAAGATAGAAAAGAAACAAGAGTGAACATGATAAGACCAGTTAGAAGGTCATTGCAGTAGGCCAGCGTAGAGATGGTAGCTTGGACCAGGGTGAACACAGTAGACATGGAGATATAAGGGGAAAAGCAGAGAAATAGCAATCACAAGGTATGAATGTATTTAAGTTGCTTCTCACCTATTGAATAAGAAGAATAATACTATCCCATAGAGTAGTTGTGAGTAGCCAAACCATTGCTTAGCCCAATGTTCAGCATGTAGCAGCAATCATTATTTTTATTCCCATTAATATTCCAAATTTTACTTTCTTTCTTTAAATCGAAGGCTAAACTTTTCATCCTTGCTATGGATGTTATTCTGCCTGATCCCGTGATGTTCTCATGTTTAGTTAGCTCCTGTCTTGTTTCTTAAATTTCTGTCTCTATTATATCCACTTACTTCTTAAAATCAACATATGAATAAGCTGCATCTTTACCATTGAAAATGTGTTGCTACCTCCTTTTCGACTACCCCATCCATCTCTCTTTCTTCCTTATCAGCCTTCTTAGGCAGTCTAATCAGTATCTTTATTTCTCATCTTCTGTTCATTCCACATTTTTATTTTTTTATTTTTTTTTGCGGTACGCAGGCCTCTCAGTGTCGTGGCCTCTCCCGTTGCGGAGCCCAGGCTCCGGACGCGCAGGCTCAGTGGCCATGGCTCACGGGCCCAGCCGCTCCGCGGCATGTGGGATCTTCCCGGACCGAGGCACGAACCCGTGTCCCCTGCATCGGCAGGCGACTCTCAACCACTGTGACACCAGGGAAGCCCCCATTCCACATTTTTTATTCTTTCAAAAAAACATTTTTAAGCTCCTGCTTTCTTTTATTGTACTTCAGACTGGAAGCACAAGTAAAAATCAGTTCCTGCTTTAGAAGCTCAGCCTAGTGGGAGACAAACTAATAAACTGAAATTTACAATCTCACGTACAGTCCTTTCATAAAGTTATGCAGAGTGTACATTCTAGTCACATTCTCATCATTCTACTGAAACTACATTCATTACAGTAATCCATGTTAACCTCTTAAGTGCTAAACTCCAGAACCTCTTTTCTGCCCTCATTCTACTTGCCATTTCTTCAGGAATTTCTCTCCCTAGAATTTTTCGCCCTTTACATCCTCATTCCCACTCTGTCCTAGTCCTCCTAGTTATCTGACCACTCCTTTTTAGTTGTCTTCTCTGCCTATTCCTGTTCCTAAAAGAGCAATATCCTTTAGAATTTTGTCTCTGACCTTATTCTATATTCAATCCACGTATTTATTTACTAATACAGCAGATGTTCACTTTGCCAAACATTATACTAGGTCAAGGGATACAAAGATGAGTAAGACATAGTCTCTGTCTTTAAAAAACTACCCTTGAGTCCAGTTGAGGAGACACATAAATAAGCAAAAGAAAACATCATGGAAGTACAGATCAGACCTATTCCCGGGGCGTGATGAAAAGATCAAGATATAACACCTAATTCTCTCATATAACTTATGTTTATAGGAAGTGACAACTAAATATCCATCTCCATCTTTCCCCCTTTGATTTTTTTCTAGATACTTAAATTTAACCCAGTATGTTTAATATGAGGTGTATTATATACATTCCACTCCACCTACCTGTTTGATTCTTTTCACTGTCTCTGTTAATAGCATCGGTAGCCATTCACTCACTTAACTGAGAAAAATCAGAATCATTCTTAATTCTGTTCTCTTTTTCACTTGCTGAATGTAAGCACTACCCCCACATCAGCTATTGCCTGCAATGTCTCTTGCCCTGAAATGTTGTCATGGTCTCCTTTCTAATAGTCACACATCTCTTAATCCTATAAATGCTATCTTGTATACCTGTATAGCAATGACTTTCTAAACTGTAATTCTGCATACAACACACCCCTGTTTAAAATCTTGTAATGCCCTGTTTCGTCTAGTATAAATTCCAAAGTCTTAAGCATACAATGCCCTTTACATACTGTCTCCAGCTTACCTTTCCAGTACCACCTTATATCATTTCTCCCCACTAACCCCCAAATATTCTCTAACCATATTGAACTACTTCATTATATCCCCAACCATAATGGAGTGCTTGTTCTTTCCAAAAATTGTCCTGCTCTTCATATTTTCACGCCATTTTCTTTATCTTTATTGCTTTTCCTCACCTTTCTAGTTTCAGACTTTTACTTATCCTTCATGACTCAAATAAATGTCATTTCATTTGTAAGTCATTCCTAATAACACCAAGCTTCCCATAGGCCTTTGTCATATCTCCTTAATACTGTCCTATCTATTTCCTCCCCTGACTGTAAACCTTTTTAAAGTCAGGGATCAAGTTTTAGTCATATTTCTGTTTCCTCCCATCTTCTGGACCTAGCAACAGTATTAGATTCATCTATACTAGGCATTCAGTAAGTATTTGTTGAATTAATAAACAGTTCTGACTCTAAAAAAAAAATATCTTTGGAGTCTCAGAAACACTCTTCCTGCCAATTGCTATTACTCAAAGTCAGATTATTGGCCTATGCCCAACTTAAACTTACAACTCATTTAGTGTTCACATCCGAGCTTTAGGTCCCACTGCCTCAGCCACCCCTTAGATCTACTAAGCACACTTTGGAATTCATTTAATCATTTCCTACTTAAGCTCCACCAGCTGTGGGGTTTTGGATCTTGGAAAACCTCATCATTATAAACAGTATCCTTTCATTTTAAGGTTTCATAGTTTTTGAAACATTTTCTAGAAGGGTAGAGATGGATAATATATTAAAGTCACTATATGTTTTCGTGTTTCCAGAAAACTAAATGATTTCTAGTTTCTGTTTATATTTTATAGTAGTTTAATAGAACTGTGGCATCCCATATATTTTCCCCACAGCTTCATTAACTTCTGTAAGATTTTTTAATCATTATTTTAATTAAAAAACAATACTCAACCTAACAGTTAAGAGAGTTAGCTATGGAGCCAGACTATCTAGGTTTAAATTCCAGCTGTACCCCTTGCTACAGGTATGACTCTATCATACACTTAATCTTTCTGTGTCTGTTTCCTCATTTATAAAATTAGTATAATGAGGTACAATAATGCAGAGTTTACAGAGTTGAGTAAATAAATCAGTACATGTAAAATGCTGGGAATAGTACCTAATGCATAGTAAGCTCCATATACTTTAGCTATTGCTATTTTCAGGAACAGTAGCCATTTACAATGAAATCTATACAAGTTAGAATTTGATTATAGTAACTCCATACACTTTGAAATGTTATATTTTAAAGTATGGTGTATGTGTGTTTATGTGTGGGGAAATTTATTATTCTTGCTTAGCTGATCATTTTTCCATAGAAAGGGATTTTCTAGGTGACAGTAAATGCATGTACCTGAATAGACAAGATACAGATTCTGATCAAGTATCCATTCAACTCTAAATTTTAGCTGGACAAATTTGATAGGCAGCTTTACTCCAGACTTTTTAAAGTGATGTCAGTCAATCAGTCACACTTCTGGCATTAACCTACCACCCCCAATGTATATGGTATCTCTTGTCATTTTCTTTCTTCACTCTGTGGAAGGTCTTGAACTTAGGTAGCCCATTGAAGCATGAATTAAAGAAGAAACTGATATCTTTAAACATTCCAGTAATAAATCTAATTATAAAAATTAACTTAGCTTTTATCCTCCACTTAGAGATAAAATATTTTGATTCAGATATTGATATATGTTTTGTAAAGATAAAATTTATTTTGCAATTTTATTCAAGAAGAATAAAAAAACTAATATGGAGCAGTGAATTGATTTTCTATAATTCTTGTGAATCTAAGATTTATAATTTTTAACAATTTTTCAATGTTTATCAATATTAGATGGAAGTAAAATTATCCCTTGAAGTTTTCTAAAATATGTCCTATGATATTTTGCACCAGTGACCATAAATTGTATAAGAGATTTTCCTATTTAAAGGGAAAAGATTATATTAAGTACTATTTATAAATTAATTTACTGTATTACTATCAGAAGTAATATTTTGACTTAATCTTAAGAAATTAAAACTTATTTACCATAGAGTCAACATTTTGTCATCACTGAAATGCTAAACTCAAAGTTTATATAAAGCTCAAAGTTGTTAGCTCTCAGAATTGCCACTTAGGAATGACACGCTTATGTTCAAATGGAATTACTTGTGTTTGTGGTGGTGTAATACCTTGAAGCTGCTTTCCAGTTTCACGCTGTGCTTGTTTCCATTCTCACGTATTTGCACGTGTACATATATACAAATTTCTGTCTCATGAAATGAGTTCCTATTCTTGGCATGCAATGTTAAATTGGAATTTATACATTTTTTTCTTAAACTGCTTGTCTTATCAGTATCTATATTTAAACCAAGACTTTACATTTTAAATGGCCCTTAAGTTTAATTTTATGTCTTTTTCCTTTGATATATTTCTATTAATTTTAGAAGAGTAAAATGTTCAAATACATTCTTTAGTAAGCTTTTCTATTTCTATGCATAATTTATATATTTGAGTGTTTTAATATTTAAAATATTTTAAGGTAACTTGAATGTTTATAATAAAAATGCTATTTCATTTGGAACCTTACGTTATCCTAAGAGAAAAAACATCCATCTATTTAAAAACTATGAAAATTTTACCCTTTTCCATGGTTTCTTCAAAGAAGAAAAAAATTGTCCTTTTTAAAAAATGTATTAATAGTCATCTCCAAAGAAATCATCCAATCACCTCTAAGTTTAAAATATTTTACTTTGAGAAGTATGTAAAAACACCTGAATTATTTTCCTACAACTCATCTCACCCATGATAAGAAGAAAATGTTGCAGAAATAGAAACAATGACAGGGGTTGGCATATAAGAAAGAGAATAGACCCTTCCATATATTTTTATTTGACTATTAACTAAAATTGTGTGTGCCAAGACTTAGGTTAGTTGAAACCCCCTACAAACTGGGCTTATGGAAACAGTAACTGATCCTTCTAACATTGTGTTTTTTAATACACCACAAGAATGCATTTCCCAAAAAGTAGAAGATCCCTATCTTGAGATGTGATGAAATGCTTTAAAAAATTCTATATTAGAAGACAGACATCTTTCTTAAAATTTTGAATCATGTAGTTAATTTGAGCTCACACAATAGAGCCCGGCGCATTGAAATATTTTCTCATTTTTTAAGGGAATTAATGGCTCTCCACCAGCCCTTTAACATGTAAAATGAGTAAGTTACTTGTGTCCAGTACATCCAAAAAAGAGCCAGGATAAAATAAACATAAGGGGTTGGATATCTTGGAAAAAATCTGTCATGGGTTTGGGTTAATCATCTCCAGAAGAAATTCAACTTGATGCCTGAAATGTAAGACTTCTTGGAGAAAGCAGAAAGGCCCGAGGCAGTGTTGATCTGAAGGAGTGCTCTCCATGGGTCAGAGCTGCTCTGCTGGCAGAGTGCAAACCCAGTTCACAACCGAGGCCGCTGAAAAGTTGTAAAAGACTGCAGGGGCCTTCCCATGCACGCACTCCAGCTTTGGTTACATAGTTTTAATGGCCCAGTTTCTTATTATAAAATAAAACTTAAAAATAAAATCTGTGCCCAGTTTTCCAACTTTCTGTCCATCAATGATAGGATTGCTTCCTTTAACATTTGTGGAATAAAACACCTATTTCTTAAAGTTTTACTGACCATATAGAAAAGTTACATAAATATGGAATACCTTTATTTGATGCAGTTTTCATAATGCCCTATCCTTAGGCTTTCAAATATTAGAAACTGAGTTATTCAGGCAATACTTTGGCTTAATTCTCTTCTATCACTTTTCATACATTTAAAAAAATTTTTTTCCAGACACAAGCTTCTCTTTGCATAAAATCCCTGACACTGCATGCCTTGGAAACTGTGCAAAATGATAATTTTGATTTCTAATAATGAACTTGAATTCTAGGGAAACTGATCTAGTGCTAAATGACAAATCAAATATATACTCATTTTGCCCCAACTTCCCCCTATTTTGCCTATTTCCATCATCAGAGATAGGTTGTGCTCGCTTGAAGTAGCATCAGGTGAATATAAAAACAGGCTTGGGTTAATCATTATCATACAAGAATATCCTATATGATGGTAAAGTGTGCTGTTAAATAGTACGACAAGTTTTTAGTCTACTCTGGAAGAAAAACAGTGTAGAGAGATAACTTTTGAGTTCCCTTTGCTTTTACCCCTAGCTTTATTGCACTCAAATGCCAAGGAACTTATATTAGCCTTGGACTCAGATAAGTTGTTAAGTAAAATATCTGTGCATATTCTAAAGACCGTTCCTTTTTGTAAATGTATAAGGCTGTTCACTTGTACTCTTATAATATGTCTTTTTATACCCTGTAGATTTTTCTTAAAATTGCTGTAATCATATAGGCATAATCTGACTAGTTCCACTAAAGAAACTTCAACCTTTTAAACAACATAGAAGTCAATCATTTCAATGAGCGGAGTCCTAAGTGCTGAAGCATTTCAAATCCTTTTTCATTTGACCACTCAGTGACCTGATAACTATTTCCTGTCCCTAAATAAGGTTGTGACCCAGGTCTTAGAGTGCGAAACTCAGATAATTTTAGAAACACGTCAAATGCCATAGGATTAAAAAAGTAGAAGACAGTTTAACCAAAGTTTTTCCTTTTAAAGTGGAATTGTGTATCTTAAATACGAAAGAATCAAAATGAAATGTATTAACTTGTTTGTTCATTGTGTTTAAAATGATCAAAATTATTGATTTTATTGCCCATTAGGATGGAAATTCCCCAGGTGTCTCTAAAAGATTTAACTTGTAGTACAATTCCTCATTTCTAGTCTTTTAAGGAATTCAGATTTTAAAATAAATAAGTAAAGAAATCACAACTAATAATGTTTCAATAGTTTGAGAATAGTGATGTTAAAATTAACTCCAATTACATATGTACCTGTATGTGTGAATATGTGTGTGTGTATGTGTGAGTGTAATCTTCCGTCTTTATTAGTATTTATAGCTATAGAAAGAGGAAATCATAAAAGGATAACAACAAAAAAAAAAACCCTGTATATTTCAGAAAGTATGGCAGGAATGTTTCTAACCACCTATTTGAGCTGCTAAAATGCCTTTGGCAATTGGATTAGGGGAAGGAAGACTCTTACAAGTGCATTTTACTGATCTGAAAATGTAATTGACTGTAGTTTGTTTTGATAATTTTTTTTGCTTTTTCATAACTTGGATGTGAAATATAATGTGAAATGTTAATTATATTAATGAGGTCAAGAAGTGTTTCCTTAAAATAACAGTTTTAACGTTTAACATACGTTTGATACTTTTTCCGCTTGTACAGTTAATAAACTTACGTATTAAAGATATATTAGCACTAAACTTAAAAATATATTTTTAAAAGAGTAAATATGGAAAGAAATCTCTGAAATTGACACTTAGTCTGAGCTGTTTAAACTAAGCTGAGATTTACACTTCTCACAGGGATCATACAATTTTTTAAACTATAAATTCTCAGTTTTGATTTTACACATTCTAAAGAATCATTATAAAATAAATAGCTAAACGCTATATAGTTGATTAAGCAGTAAGAATAGTATTATCTTAGATACTGTTTTAGAGTGTGATGTGTCATATTACTCGTAGGACCACAGTTTTCTATTGATAGTATACTAATTATGCAGCCATGAAAAAATAGACTTTCAGTCTTATTCAGTTGAATGTTGACCTATTGCCAATTTTAGTCTACAGTCTTATAATTTAGTTTATTGAGTGTTTCACTTGGAACTATGTTGTGGTGTTGTGTGGTGTGTTTGTGTGTATGTGTGTATAATTTAAATATTAAATATAAGAATTTTCAAAGAGAAATATAATATAAAATAAAACCAAGAATCAAACTCTTGATTTTCTTACTTCTTGGAATTTATATGAACAAAAGAGAGCCCTAGAATGTACAGTTATCCAAGTATGATTTGTTAAAAAATATGCAAAGTAGTAAAATTTATAGTAAAAATCATAAATTCTCAAGGATTTTTATTTAAATTAAGCAATAACTAAAAGAGTAGCATAACTAAAGATGTTTTAAACATTTATCATTAAATTGAAAACATGGACTAAAATTAAATTTTCAGGTGTGATCTGAGTTTTTTTTAAACAGGGTGGTAATAATTCATAAATTCCAAATTGCTGTGAGGAAAATGTGAACTAATATTGTACATCATGTATCTCATATAAACCTAACTGAAACTCTATTCATATATATTTTATTTTCTCTATTTGATTTAAATTCATGTTTCAGATACTTATTTATAAATACACCTTTTGTTACATGTTAATTACTATTTGTAAATTTTGCATCTCTTTTATATAAAATGACTATTCTGAATTTAGTTGCTTTTATATAAATGATACATGCAATGATATATAAATGATATTAAAATTTGAGAGTCTGTCATTTGAATATGACTATTCTCCTTGTTATTTTATTTATAATACACTAAAATATGAAGTTTAAATTGTGATTGTTATCATATAGTCAGAATTTTTAAATTGCATAGGGCAGCCAATAGTAAAATGGAATTAAATGACAAATGCATGCATTTAAATGAAGCTTTGCTGTTGTTAAGATCAGAAAACAAACAAAAAAAATTATTAAGCATTTCCTTGATCAAAAGAAAATTACAGTTGTAAGTTTAAAAACTGTAAGGGATTAAGACTAGCACGTAAATTCTAAGTACCAGGGAAAAGAACTGAGATTTAACCTACAGATGACCTGGACTTGTTTGTTCAGATGATAGTTCTAAAAGTGTGCAGGGAATATTCCTGTTTAATACAATTATTTGCCTCAAGCCTTGACCTCAGTGACTGTCAGGGACCAGATCTGAATTGGCCCATTCTCTGATATGGTGACATTGCTTTTGTTACCTCGATTGTGACCTCTGATTGCATGGTACCCTTGAGAGTTCTATGTAACAAGCGTAACTCCTGGTTCTTAGCCAGGAAGGTTAGTCTGCCTACATACATTTGTCAGCCCCCTTAGTCTGAGTTACATATGCTATCTATCCTGCCATGGTATAAAACTATGTTATTTTGTGTATATACATCTCTCTGTGTACTTTAATAATAGCATTTCACAACTAGTGAAATATGCAAATGTTTTTCAAGTAAGGAGACGTTTGTGTAATCTATTAATTTCTCGGACAAATGTTCATTTATTTTCAAGCAGGCTTATTGTTTTAGTGCATTTTTAAAGTTATATATGTAACAACTTCTTACGTACATCTCTTTGTGCACCTCAGAGAAGTACACACTGCTTCCCATCCCCCATCTTTCTAATCTAACCATATCTAGGTTATAGAAAATTGATGTAGAGAGGTAGCATGGCTAAAGATAGGGTCTAGAGAAGACAGACTACTGGCTTTAAATCATAGCTTCACCATTGTCACCATGAACAAACGACTTAGTTCTTTGAACCTCCTCACTTTAAAGATAGGGAGGATCACTCAGAGTTTTTATAAGAATTAAATGAAAATTAATGTAATGGGAAGGGCATGTCACAACTTCCAGCACATATTGTCGTCTTTATTATTATGATGATATTCTTTTTTTATATGCCTTTTAAAGGAGGGAAAACCATGAATATTCTGACACATAATAGATACAGGATAGTTCTAGAATTCTTGTAATCACAGCATGAAATGAAGGCTGTTCCATGCACAGCAGCCCAAATAGAGTAATTTGCATAGCTTTCTTCACAGTTTAACTGAAAGCTAGGATCAGAATCACTTGAAATCATTTGTTTGCCAGTCATGTGTTTAGACGTGGTTTGGTTATTTGAAGTCAAATTATAAATAGGCAGTAGAGTTGGAAATTTAATTTAAACATTTTCATGCTGAGATTAGTGCTTTGTCCACCATATCAGTGGTTTTCAAACTTTATATTTTAGCAGAAAACCTCTCTCTTCAAATGAAATATTACCCCAAATTCAATATAGTGTGTAAAATAGCTAAGAGTACATCTGCTCTGGTTTAGGAAGTGGGTCTGATCTCTTGGCTACTTCCCATAGCAGCCACTAAGACGCATTTGCAAAGCCTACTAGGGCTTCACAAAGCACAATATAAAAATAGTGTACCTGATTAGTCTTTACCAAAGAATAATTCCCCTCTTATATATTCCTGTTGAACCTAGAACAGACTTACTTGTGTCCTTAGTACCTATCACATGCAGAAATATATGTTTAATAGCTATAACTAAAATGTCTTTATTCTGTATGCTGCTGAAGTTCAGGACTCTGTTGGTTCACTGCTAGATCCTCACCAATTAGCATAATGCCTGGCAATATTAGGCACTCAATAAAAAAATAAAGCAATTCATGCAAAATGTATTGAATTTATATTAGAGTAACAATCAAAAATCAGGTAGCATAATTCTTGTTCTGGGTAAGCTAATTTAATGATCCAAGATTGACTGTTAGGGATAATTACATTTCATATTATAGAATACAGTGTGCTAATAAAAATATTAATAATTTATTCATATTTCATTGATGCCAAGATATGCATTTTTTTCACATTTTATCCTCTCTGAACTCAGAATGCATCTCATAATAGATAGAAGCTTAGAAGTTGCTGTCAGCCAGGTGGTAGTTGACACATGTGAAAACCTTCAGTTGTCATTTTCAGCAAGATCAAGATCAAAGCATCATAGACACTATGAAATAATATAGTGCTCTAAACTTTGGAGAGCATTTAAATAGAGCTAATATAAGACTGGCATATTCAAGTATGCCTGGAACAGTTAGCTGTTAAAATGCTGAAATATGTTTTTATCTTAAATAGCTACTTCCTTGAGTCCCTCCCCACTGCTGCCACGCCAGGCACTATGGCTGCTTTAGCTACTCCCCTGGAAATCCCCTCCCAAGTCAGTGATATTCAGTAACTAAAGGGCCCCTGAACAGTAGGGTAGGGGCCCTTCAGAACTCTGTTCCAGTTCAGAGCCAGTGTCCTTTCTGACTGATGAGTGCCCCTGTCATAAAGCTTAAAAAGGTTTTACTATTACCACTATTACACATCAATTTTAAAAATATGATTCAACTCTGAGAGAAAGGCAAATGAAATTATTGTGATCCCTTAATTTTATAGATGAAGAAATAATGCTCAGCAAGGCAATATTACCTCTCCATTTCTGCAAACCTCCCATTCTGAACTGATGCCTTAAGTAATAGAGACAGAACAAGGTGGAGAATTTCAAATCCAAGCAAGTACAGGCACAAAATTTGTCAGTTTGAAAGATCAAGTAAAGATTAGCGAAATCCCAGTAAAATATAAACAGACAAGTCATTCAAAGACATTCCCTCAGCCAGGGAAAGCCAGGGTATTCTTCCTGTTAGTGAAGTAGCTCATGTCCAAAATGCCTAGCTTGGAGCCTACAGATGAAGCTAAGGAAAAGCAAATGGCTAAATTCAATAGTGAGGAGACACACTGAATATCAGCACTCTCCCGCCAGCCCTGATGTTACGCCCTGATGTTACTCTATGAATGGAATGACCCCTACAAGAGGTGCCTTTATAGACTGTTCCTCAACTTCTTTCACTATTGTCAGAAGTATCTGTATTCATGCCATAATATGAACACTGAGAAAAGCATAGAAGGGAAAAGAGTAATTGAAGTAAAGGTAGGGAAAAATAGAAGATGAGTGAAGACAAAGTAGGAAATAATTGAAGAATTAAGAGAAATATTAAAAAACAAAATGACAAAATTATATGGGTTATGATATCAAATTAAGAAGAAACATAAAAGTGTTCCTCCCAATACTATCCAGCCTCAGAAAGACACCATGAATTGTAGGAAAAAGATATGAATATAGTGACTACATCAAAAATTGTTTTTTGATAGAAATTTAAAAGTAACTCCTGACTCCCAAATCCTACATATGAAGGTAGATAAAATTGAGACCTGAACTTTCCTTCCCTGGTGGGAATGTAAAAAAATTATGATTATATTAGTTAAGAAATATTCTGGTAGGAACTCCAGACTAATTTTAATTTCCCAGCTCTACCACTTACTGTGTGTTGGTACATGTAACCTCTCTGGGCTGAAGCATTCTTATCTTTAAAATGACAGTAATACTGTAGACTTCTCAGAGTCCTTGTGAGATAATGTACTGGAAGTGTGTGGACCTCTGCTGGGCATGTAAGTCCTGAGTAGAAAACTGTAACTGTTACTGCTGCTAGAATCTTATCTCTACCTCCAAATATCCCCTCCAGCCATATCAGAAATGTACTCTGTCACTACAGTTTATCACCTATTGGCCTTGGGCTGTTGAGCTTCTGCTTCCACAGAAATTGTTAGAGATACCTGTTTCAGGCAGTGTGGTGAACTAAACCTTTATTTTCAGCTCACCTAAGATACCGAATTTTTAAAAAATATTTTAAATACTTTAAATATTTTAAAATATTTTTTAAGTAGTTTAGGTTCATGGCAAAATTGAGCAGAACGTAGTACAGAGAATTCTCATATACCTCACACATGCGCAGCCTCCCTCACTATAACCATCCTTCACCAGAGTGGTACATTTGTAACAGTCAGTGACCTACACTGACACTTCATCACCCAAAGGCCATAGTTGGTATTAGGGTTCACTCTTGGTGCTGTACATTATATAGGTTTGGGAAAATGTATAATGGCCTGCATGCATCATTATGGTATTACACAGAATAGTTTCACTGCTCTAAAAATCCTCTGTTCTCCACCTCTTCATCCCTCCCACTGCCTTAAGCCCTGGCAACCACTGATCTTTTTACTGTCTCAATAGTTTTGCCTTTTCCAGAAGGTCACATAGTTGGAATCATGTAGTATGTAGCCTTTTCAGATTGGCTGTTTTCACTTAGTAATATTCATTTAAAGTTCATATCTTTTCATGGCTTGACAGCTGATCTTTTTTTTTGTGTCATTTGCTTGTTTTCACTGAATAATATTCTGTTGCCTGGATGTGCCACAGTTTATCCATTCACCTACCGAAAAATATCTTGGTTGCTCCCAAATTTTGACATTTATGAGTAATGCTGCTATAAACCTCTGTGTACAGGTTTTTGCATGGGCATAAATTTGCAACTCATTTGCATAAATACCAAAGCATATGATTGCTGGATTATTTGGTAAGAGTATGTTTAGTTTTGTAAGAAACTGCCAAACCGTCTTCCAGAGTGGCTATACCATTTTGCATTCCCGTAAGCAATGAACGAGAGTTTTGTTGGTCTGCATCCTCATCAGCATTTGGTGTTGTCAGTGTTCTGGATCTTGGCCATTCTCATAGGTGTGTAGTGGTATCTCACTGTTGTTATAATTTGCATTTCCTTAATGACATAGGATGTGAAGCATCTTTTGATATGCTTATTTGCCATCTGTATATCTTCTTTGGTGAAGTATGTGTTAATGTCTTTGGCTCATTTTTTAATCAGGTTGTTTGTTTTCCTTCTGTTGAGATTTAAGAGTCCTCTGTATATTTTGGATAGCAGTCCTTTATCAGATAAGTATTTTGCAAATATTTTCTCCCAGTCTGTTTCTTTTCTTCTCATTCTGTTGACATTATCTTTAGCAGAACAGAAACTTTTAATTTTATTGAATTCCAACTTATCAGTTATTTCTTTCATACATCATGCCTTTGGTGTTTTATCTAAAAAGTCTTAGCCATATCCTAGGTCATATAGGTTTTCTTCTGTGTTATCTTCTGAATTTTAGAGCTTTGCATTCTACATTTAAGTTTGTAATATATTTTGAGTTAATGTTTGTGAATGGTGTAAGATCTGTGTCTAGATTTATTTTTTTGTATGTGGATGTCCACTTGTCCTATCACCATTTGTTGAAAAAACTATCTTTGTTCCATTTGCTCCTTTGTCAAAGATCAGTTGACCATATTTTTGTGGGTCTATCTCTGGGCTGTTTGCTCTGTTTCACTGATCTATTTGTCTATTCTTTTGCCAATACCACACTGCCTTTTTTGCTATACATTTATAGCAAGTCTTGAAGTAGTGTAGTGTCAGTCTTTCAGCTTTGTTCTTCTCCTTCAATATTTTGTTGGCTAGTCTAGATCTTTTGCCTCTCCGTATAAACTTTAGAGTCAGTTTGTCAATATCCACAAAATGTTTTGCTGGGATTTTGTTGAATCTATAGGTTAAGTTAGGAAAAACGGAACTCTTGCTAATGTTGAATCTTCCAGTCCATGAATATGGAATATTTATCCATTTATTTAATTCTTTTGTATTTCATGAGAGTTTTGCAGTTTTCCTCATATAGATCTTGTACGTGTTTTGTTAGATTTATCCCTAAAGCCTTTAATTTGGGGGATGCCAATGTAAATGGTATTGTTTTTTAACTTCAAATTCCATTTGTTCATTGCTGGTATATAGGAAAGTGATTGACTTCTGTATATTACCTTAGATCCTGCAACTTTGCTATAATCACTTTAATTTCAGAAGTTTTTTTGTTGGTTATTTTAGATTTTTTATATAGATGATCATGATTCAATTTTTATTGATTCAATTTTTAAAATAGATATAGGCCTATTCAGACCATCTATTTATGCTTATGTGAGCTTTGGAAATTTGTGTCTTTCAAAGAATGGGTCCATTTTATACAGTTTATCAAATTTGTGGGAATAGAGTTGTTCATAGCATATCTTTATTATTCTTTTAATGTCCATGGGATTTGTAGTGATGTCCCCTCTTTCATTTCTGATATTGGTAATTTGTGTTCTTTGTCTTTTTTTTTCCGTAGTTTTCCCGGATAGAGGTTTATTGATTTCATTGACTTTTTCAAAGGACAAGCTTTTTGGTTTCAGTGATACTCTCTATTGCTTTCCTATTTTCAACTTCATTGATTTCTTCTCTAATTCTTATTATTTTTCTTCTGTTTACTTTGAATTTAATTTGTTCTCTATTTTCTCATTTCCTAAGGTAGAAACTTAGATTATTGTTTTAGATCTTTCTTCTTTTCTAATATATGCATTCAATGCTATAAATTTCCCTGTAAGCACTGCTTTTTCTGCATTTCACAAATTTAATAGGTTGTGTTTTCATTTCATTTTCATTTAGTTCAAAGTTTCATTTAGTTCAAAATATTTTTGAGCTTCTCTTGAGATTACTTCTTTGACCTATGTATGATTTAGAAGTGTTGTTTAATCTCCCTGTACTTTGCGATTTTCCAGTTATCTTTCCAGTATTGATTTCTAATTTAATTCCATTGTGGTCTGAGAACAGACACCTTATAATATTTTTGAGGCTATATTATATTCTTAAAATTAAAAGTATTATATCTTCCTGGTTAAATGAACTTTTTATCATTTTGAAACAGCACTAATGTTTAGAAATGTTTAGTAAATATTTAGTAAATTTAGGGGTTTTTTGTTTGTTTGTTTGTTTTTGCCCTAAAGTCTATTTTGTTTTATGTTAACATGACAACACCAGCTTTCTTTTGGTTAATGTGTTTGTGGTATATTTTTTCTATCCTTTTATTTTCACACTTATTGTACCTTCATAATTTAAGTTTGGCTCTTGGATTTTTTTGTTTTAATCTAGAAAAAATTGTTATATGCTAACTGGATTATTTAACCATTTGTGCATAATGTAAGAACTGACATATTTGAATGAATATCTTATCTTATGCTTTCTGTTAGCCTGGGTACACTATTCTTTTTCTTTACTTTCTTTGCTTCATTTTGGATTGAGTACTTCTTTTCTTTCTGTTGTTTTCTTTTTACTAATGTGGAAATAATATTATTTGTATATATTCATTTTAGTTTTTACTCTGGAAATCATAACATATGTAGTTAACATAATCTAGAATTAACCAATCTTTTTATCTTCCTAGGAAGTATAGGAATCTTAGAACATTTTAACTCAATTCTGAATTATATAGTAATATTTCTCTGTATTTTACTTGTGACATATTTAATTTCACAAGATATTATTGCTACTTATACTGTCAATTTATGTTGATTTTACCAACATATTTCATATTTATGATTTTTTTCTGTCTTCTTGCAACATGGATCTTTCATCTGGAATTTTCTTGTGAAAAGGACTGTCCATTTAAATAAATTTCTTTAATAAGAGTTTGCTAGTAGCAAACTCGGTTTTTGTTAATATGAAAATGTCTGTATTTTGTCCTTATTCTGGTGAATTCCAGTTTGGCAGTAAATTTCTTTCATTCATACAAATTTCAGATCATTGAAGATATTTTACTGTATTCTGCCTTCTCACGTTGCTCTTAAGACATTAGCTGTCAGTTTAACTGCAACTTTGTTGAAGATAACCTGGCTGCTTTTTTTCTCATTACTTTAAGATTTTCTTTTTTCTGCTATAAATAATTTTATTCTTATGAGTCTAGCTGTGGATTTCTTTTAAAATTTATCCTGTTTATGATTTACTCACCTTCTTGAATTGATGGGTTGATGTCTTTCATCCAGTTCAAGAAATATTTCAGTCATTATCTTGGATATTGCCATTGCCTCATGCTATCTTGTCAATCCTCCTGCAACTCCAATTAAACATAACTTAAATTTTATCTAGCTTTCTCTATATATTTTTATTTTTAAAATTTTTCATCTCTTTGCTCCTCTGCACTAGATTCTAGATAATGCCTTCTCACATATTTCCAAGTTCATTATTTCTTCAGCTTTGTCTGATCTGCAAGTAAACCTGCATTATAGATTTTAATTTCGATTATTTTGTTTTTCATTTCTAAAATTTATGTTTGCTTTTCTCAAATCTGCCTCCCCTGCATTTTTCCAGAGATGATGTTTTCAGTTCTGCCAGGTATATAGAGGTGCTATCAGATTGGGATCATGTTACAATAAATTCACATCTTAAGATTACTTTTTAAATTATATTCTGAATTTATGGTTTGTCTTAGCAGAAGAACTGATTTATCCCTCTTTATTTCCCCAAATGGAAGTTCTGTGTCATTTTTAGCCCTTCAACTCTTTCATTATTTCTGTCCAAATTTACTTCTGTATTCCAATATCATAAAACTCATATAGCCCTTTTCTGCCCAGAAGTATTTCTGTACTTTGTTTCACCAATTTTACCTTTCATTTCCCTTCTATGTACTTACTATAAGCATCTTTCCTAAAGACAAGGGATCCTACACTACTGAAAGATTTTCAATATATGGAAAAGAAATAGTAACCAGAGTTGTCTTTCAATTTATTTTACTATGCTGGAATGTATGTTACGAAAACATAGCCTATCATTTTTGAATGATACAAATTTAATATAACTTGGTGTGGTGGAGAGAGAATTGAATTAAGAAGCAGAAAATGTGGTCATTACCACTTTAAATCTCAGTTTTATCAGTTGTAAAATGGGAATGATACATGTCTTGCCAATCTGTGAAGCAAAATTATGAAATCAGGGACTTCCCTGGTGATCCAGTGGTTAAGACTTTGCCTTCCAGTGCAGGGGGCACGAGTCGATCATGGTAAGGGAGCTAAGATCCCACATGCCTTGTGGCCAAAAACCAAAACATAAAACAGAAGCAATATTGTAACAAATTCAATAAAGACTTTAAAAAATGGTACACATCCGGGACTTCCCTGGTTGCACAGTGGTTAAGAATCCGTCTGCCAATGCAGGGGACACGGGTTCGAGCCCAGGTCCGGGAAGATCCCACATGCCGCAGAGCAACTAAGCCTGTGTGCCACAACTACTGAGCCTGTGTGCCACAACTACTGAAGCCCGTGTGCCTAGAGCCTGTGCTCCACAGCAAGAGAAGCCACCGCAATGAGAAGCCCATGCACTGCAGTGAAGAGTAGCCCCCATTCACCACAACTAGAGAAAGCCTGTGCACAGCAACGAAGACCCAACGCAGCCATAAATAAATAAATTTATTTTTAAAAAAATGGTCCACATCAAAAATAAATCTTTAAAAAAATTATGAAATCATTTGAGTACTGTAGATAAAAAGACTACTACCGTTTTCTTTTTTCTGGTGGACACAAACCTTTGAAATGGCAATTTTAATATTTGAGCCAAGGTCTGCATGATTTCAAGACTTTTTTCTCTCTCTGCTTTAGAAAATCACATGTTTCTTGGCATAAGGTTTATTTGTGCTTATTCACCTAACACTTGTCCTAAAATCGTAGCCACAACCAGGCAAATTTGACACATTTTTAGCCCTAGAATATTGTAAGTTAGTATTCCTTAAAACTACTGTATAGCTAATAAACAATAATTACACACCTGTGGTTACTAACAGCATTCCCACAAAATGAGTCAATCAAAAAGATGGGATAAAGTACACACACACTTAAACAACAGTTCATAAAGCAAGAATGATTCATTATATAGTTATATGTGCCCATTATTGGTAATTCATTTTTCAAGTTGCAAAATTAAAGTTTTTCTATGTCAAAAACTCTGAGAGTTTGAGATTTGATCCTACTTTCAGGTAGAAAGGTAGCCTGACATTATTTTATGAATGCTGGCAGAAGATACAAGACTCCTAGGTCAGGGACAAAGAGCTTTATTATTTACAGCATAGCAAGCAGCCTGAGCACTAGAATATTTGTGTTGGTTCCCTTAGCCCCTCAATTTCCACAGGACTAACATGTAGGAGTCCAGGTGGATACTGAGCTCAAGGTAGGTTTATGTCTCAGTTGAGAAACCCCAAGCTTAGGAAGCTCAAATACTTTATAACGGGTTGTAAATTAACTTGCATTTTGTACTGATGAGAAAACATTATCTTTTACTGGACAGCCAACAAATCTGCCCTTTGCTTCAAAGGAGACACTATCTCATCTTATAAGGCTGTTTGGTATACAAATGGTTTTGAAAAAATAGTCTGGAACAAAAGGCTAGTTAGTGCCACACTTCCTAGATGTTCAGAAATGGAGAACTGTGTCACAACACTACCACAGTTTGAATGTGAAACCAATGACTTACTTCTCCTTTCCTTCTATTAGAATTCAGACTAAAGCAACCATATAGTAATGGTTAATCTAACTAACTATTATGTCCTACTTACTGTCTATGATTTTGAGTGTTCAACTTGTAAAAATTTTCTCTTTATAAAATTGTTTTCTTAATTTGAAAAGTAAATTCAAAAACTAAGCCAAACCATTTACATTTAAGTTTACAAGGAGAAGACAAAAAAGGGGGAAAAAAATCAGAGTTCTACTATCTTTAGGTCAAAATATGCTGTTTTATAATTCTTTTGTAGCACAGAAGCACATGTAGCTAAAAATTAGTTTTTCAGAGAGCAGAGACAAAAAATATGCTTTAAATAGTCATAAATTTATTTATTCTTCAAATGTGTGAAAAAGCTACTCTTCATAAAGCATTTACTATAGGAAGAGTACAGCATTATAGAACACTGTTTTTTGACCAATTTATACATAATTTTCTATGGCTAGAAGGTCTGTTGTTCTTTTTTATTCCCATAATTTAACATCTGAATAGGTTTAGTAGAAATTTACAAATTCCTCTGAGACCAAATATGGAAAATTTTATCTCAAAATTATTCCTTATTTTCCAAAAGTTATCCACAAGAGAAAAAGAAATTCTGTGTTATTTATTACAGCTGGTATATTAAGAACATTTTAAATGTCATTTATTTCCATATTCAGAATCTGACATTAAGGGGAATTTCATGGGAAAATATGGCTTCTTGATGAAATGGAAACACTGTGGGCTTTGGACTCAGCCAAACGAAGGTTCAAATTCATACTACACTTACATAAGCTCAAAACTTTCGTTTCATTCTCCAGAAAAATGGGGATAATTATTGTTTTCTTCCAAGGATATCGTAAAGACACAATGAGATATATAAGGTCTCTCGAGAGTATTCTGGTTGCTCAACAAATCGCATTCTATCCTCTTTTCTCCTGAGGCAGCCACCTCAAAATATTAAGAATATATCTTAGACATCAATTTCTTAGGTATAGATATTTACTAGAACCCTTTATCATATTGTGTTTTTTTACTAGCCTAAGGATAGGGTTATTAATCTTTATGTATTTACTATAGCTAAACTCAGGGGTAAACTCACAAACGAAAATGTATTTCTTTCATAATAAAAACACACAATCTTTTTTTAAGTGAGAAAACTGAAATTCGGAAAAGTTAAGTGATTTACCAAGGATGCAATAGCTAGTTAGCAACAAATCAAGAACCTTCTGCTAAGTCTTATTCTTGTGCCCTATTCACTATATTGCTAATACTAAGCAACCAGTGAGTTTAGAGTTGTTTGAGACCACAGCTGAGTGCTTTCCATGTTCATAGGAGTTAAGAATGCCCACTAACATATTCTTTTGAGTTATAGAGCCAGAAGACAGAAAGAATTTCTTAAGTCTCTACAGAAAAATGCCAGTACTTTCAGTCATGTGAATCCTGAGTAAATCTCAGGTTTATAACATCAGGTAACAATCTAAAATAGTGTGTGTTGTTTTGGGGAAATTAATAGCTAATTTCATAAATAATGCATAATGACAGCAAACCAGGTTCACTAATTGTTTTCTTCAATCAAATTTTATGTTTACTACATCTATTGAGTTAGTAATATCAGTTATAGTTCAGTTTTATGATTTTATCAATCGTATTTCTTTTTTTAAATAAATGTATTTATTTATTGGCTGCGTTGGGTCTTCATTGCTGCGCGTGGACTTTCTCTAGTTGCAGCGAGCAGGGACTACTCTTCTTTGCGGTGTGCGGCTTCTCATTGCGGTGGCTACTGTTGTTGTGGAGCATGGGCTATAGGCACGCGGGCTTCAGTAGTTGTGACACATGGGCTCAGTAGTTGTGGCTCTTGGGCTCTAGAGTGCAGGCTCAGTAGCTGTGGCATACGGGCTTAGTTGCGCGGCACATGGGATCTTCCCGGACCAGGGCTCGAACCCGTGTCCCCTAAATTGGCAGGCGGATTCTTAACCACTGCGCCACCAGGGAAACCCTATCAATTATATTTCATTTCTAGAATTGCTACCCATGTTTTTCAAAACTTCCTGATTTTACTAGTCTCTTATTCTTTTAATACCTTTTAAGATCTATTTTTAGGTATGCATATACATAATATTTTGTGTATTTTATCAAATTAAAGATGCTTATTTTTTATTCTATATCTGATAAATCCACTACCTTCATGATTCGGTGGACCGATTTTATGGTTTGTTTCTTCTGTTGATTCTCACTCTAATGGCTTATTTCCCAAGGTGTTTAGTGACTTTTGTTATTGTTTTAATTAGTTTGTGTTCTTTAGATCTGTATTAATGGGAATTTTTAGAAGTGTGAGTTTAACCTAACCAACTCTGAAAGATTTTTGACTACTTCAGTCAGTTACTAGAGGGCACATTCCCCCTTACCCTGGAGAGATAACTCGTAAGCAGTCACTTGCTACACCTATATATTTTCTTTTTGTAATTTTTCAGCAATATTTTAAATTTTATTTTCAATAAAAAGTATATATATTTAAAGTGTACAGCCTGATGACTTGGTATACATATGTAGAGAAAAATGATTACAAAGCCAAGCTAACTAAAGTATCATACCCTCACATAGTTATCATTTTGTGTGTGTGTGTGATGAGAGCATATGAGAAATTTCCTCTTTTAACAAGTTCTCAGTATTCAATGCAATATTTTTAACTATAGTTATCATGCTGTACAATAGCTCCCTAGACTCATTCATCCTTATATTTGTGTTTTCTTGTCATTTCTCACTTCTGAGGATTTCTCTACCTTTTTAATGAGCTTGAACTTTCATTTTAAAATACTTTCTGGAGCATTGATGTTACCTAACTTCAAGACTTACTATAAACCACATTAACCAAAACAGTGTGGTACTGGCAAAAGAATATACAAATAGATCAATGAAACAGAATAGACAGGTGAGAAATAGACCCACACAAATATAGTGAACTGATCTTTGATTACAAAAACAAAGGCAATACAATGGAGAAAAGATAAGTCCGTTCCAACTCTTGGTGCTAGAACAACTGGACTTCCACGTGCAAAAACTAAAAGGAAAAAAAAAAGTAAGGATCTAAACGCAGACCTTATACTTTCACAAAAATTAACTCAAAATGGATCATAGAGCTAAATGCAATCACTCAAAACTAAAAATTCCTAGGAGATAACGTATTAGAAAATCTAGGTGACCTTGGATTTGGTGATCAACATTTAGATATAATATCAAAAGCATGATGCAGGAAATAAATAATTAAAACCTTCTGCTCTGTGAAAGACACTATCAAAAGCATGAGAGGGCAAGCCATAGACTGGGAGAAAGTATCTGCAAAAGATGCCTGATAAAGGACAGTTATCCAACATATAGCAAAAACTCTTAAAACTCAGCAATAAGAAAACAACCAACCTGGTTTTTAAAAAGGATAAAAAAAAATTAAAGCAACACTGAGATAGCACCACACACCTATTAGAATGGCCTAGGTCCAGAGCACTGACACCACCAAGGAAGATACACAAATTCATGAAGCATTCCATATTTTGCTTTTCTTTCTAATGTTCATGAATGACAAAACTAAGGCTCTGATAAGGGAGGTGACTTACCCAATTGAGGCCCCTTTAAACCACTTTAAACCCCACCCACAATTCCTCTTCTACAAAAAATAAAAGAGCTCCGCAAATCAATATTTATCTAAATAAAGTTAAAAGTTAATTTTGTAGGGAAGTCGTATAATTACTACCTTGACTTCTTTCTCCACTAGACTGTGAGTAGAGCAGTAATGCTTTTCATGAATGGAGGCCCTGATTCATTTACAAATGCAGTTCTGCTACATAAAGTTCTATCGTGGGTAATATAATAAAAGATAAAAATTTTTCATTAATGGGTATCCACTTAGAAAACTCTTAAGTCTTCAGCAGGCTATGGGATACTTGCTTAAATTATTACCAATGAAAAACAATAAGTCTGGGGCCAGGCTTATTAGTCTCTGATATGTTGTTACTCAAATTGTGAAAGAAAATTATTTTTACTTACATTTACTTATTTTTTTTATAATCAAGCAATACTTTAATTATTCAGTGTTTCATATGATGTTATCTCTACCTGTAACAGAAGTGTATCTGTATTCTTAAGTTTGGCAAATACAGAAATCATCAGATGCAGAAAATTAATAAGTAATCAATGAGAAATATATAGGAATGTATAGACATATACATTATGAGCATTTCTGTTTTATAGCTATTCAAAAACAATGAGTACAATGATAAAAGTGTCTAATTGGATTCATCAAGCCTCTATCACTAATGTACCAATGTAATACTGCTTATTGGCTTCTTTTGAAATAAAACTAGTAAAGAAAATTAATCACCTACTTGGCATCAATTAATAAATATACATGAATTAGAGATGTCTTTCTACCAAAGAGTAGAAACTTTTAGATACAACAGGGAGCTGAAGTCTAAACTATACCAAACAAACAAACAAACAAAAAAACAAAACACAGGTGGCAGTAATATTTATGCGGCCATTATAACCTGTTATTTTGAAAGCCAACCTACTTACATCATCAGTTTCTCCATTATTCTATTGGGTGGGCCCTAGTTTGGATGACCTACTACATTAACACTCCCTGAGGGAGTCTAGGTTGGATAGAGGAATATTCTCCAAGGATAATTAAATTGAGAGAGTGAAACAGAAGAGAATAATGTCAATGGAGCCTCCTTCATGGTTATTACTGAGCAACTGCTAAAAATTATTTGAAATAACTTCAAATCAATTAGAACTTTGTACCCTTCTTATCTTTTGGAAATTAATTCTTCTGTATTAAAGACACACTAGGATCCTCATATATTATGAAATAAATACATTTTTAAAAATACCTGAAGCAGATTTACAATTCTGGGAAGGAGGACTTCCTGGACTCACCCAGAAAATTTTTCTGTCTAATTTTGTGGTTAATCCTGGAATCTTCCCCTCCTGACAGTGACCGCCTGAAACCTTGATTTTAGCCTAGATTTAGAAACTTCTATAGATAGTCCCACCTCCAGGGTAGGTAAGTCTTAGCCTGTGATAACTGAGACAGCATTAAAGCTATGCATAATGGAGCTCATTTCACTTAAAAGAAAAGAAGAGAAAAGAAAAATGGCTACAGTTATTAAATCCAGACTAAATGTGCAGCATTATATGTGTTCTATTATTTTATATTGTTAATATATCCATTTTAAGAGGAGAAAACTGAGGCAGAGAAGGAGTAATTTGCCCAACATGACACAATAAGTGAAAAGTCAACTTACTATGTGCTAATTAGTTGCTAGGCAGATAGAAAGATGAATAATGTATAGCTTTCCTTTATAGACTGAATTAATTTATTCTATAATTATTTTCTTATATGTCACAAAGCAAGGGCCTCGTCTACTGGAAAGCTCAGTGGTGCGCCTGATTCATGAGAAACAGTGGAAAGCAATCTTAGACAGTGGCTATCTGGTAGTTCTTAAAACAGTGTCCTGTTGATACTTTTATTAGTATTACTTAGAAATGGATAATTCTGCCAATACCATGGCAGAGAAGGATCAGTATTACCAACTTTCCCTTTTACCTCAGGCTCCAATAGTGCTTAGCACCACCCTGTTACAGATTCTGTCATTTAAAACTTTGATATTTTGTTCATCATGGATTTTTGCATTAATTTTGCTTTTAAAATATTACATTAAAATATTATTTATCTCGATTACTGATTTTTTTTTTGGCACTTCCTTAAATTTTGTGCTAAGGCAAGTACCTCATTTGCCCCACTTGCCTTATCCTAGTCTCAGCCCTGGTTAACAGCAAACATGGACACACCATACATGAACAAGCCTGCTATTTTCTTGAGTTATGTGGCTGTCACAGGAGAAACCAAAGAATCACTCTTTATGTAGTAGTTGGTACTCCTCTATAAAGACATTAATGAGGAGATACAGCTCAACTGAACAATACAATTGGGAAAGCATATCCTTTCAGGTAGAATTATACATAAATACAGAAGGCTTATAACTGTTTAATAAGCACAACTATACCCAATTTGTAAAAGAATGATTCTGTTATTCCAGAGGGATTTGCTTAAAGCTAGCAATTCCATGGCATTGAAAGTTATGTCTTACAAAATCCATGTATTTTAAAATGTATAATTTAGTAACTCACTTGGATTCTTCTTTGCTTTCATAAGGGTCATTCATACACTTTATGTATTACCCAACACCCCACAAACAGATGAATTTTGAAAATTCAAATGTCAGAAACTAGCAAGTATTTTTTATTCTAGTACTTTTTTTTTAACCCTCTTTGCCATAAAATTTAGTGAAATATGTAAAGGAGTGATTAGAGCTGCAGTTAGCCTTTGACCCTTACATATAGTTTGGCTCTGTTCCCCAAATTTCTGGTTTTAAACTCTTGTACCAACAGTCCTCTTCTTTATTCATAGAGTAATCTTTCTTTAGTGATCAATTACATACATATTTAAGTATATTTTAAAAGAATAGAAATGTTGCTTGTCATACACAAATGGCTCTTAGAGAGTTATTGGTTTCATGCCAGTGCTGTCAACTTTCCAACAACAGATTGGATTGGTTAAGAAAGAAGCCATAAACAGCCTATCAACAAGTATTTATACAGATGTTAATGAATTTAAAATTCTATTAGTATAACATTTATGCCAAACTCCAATTTTATTTGTCCTTTATTGTGAGGTATGATGCAATAACTTCTTTTAATAAACACATGCAGACCACTTACACTTTATAATGTAAATCACATTTTTACTATTCCCAGCATAAGATACATAGAATCAGCCATCTATCAAAGTTACCAAAAATATTTCCATCACATGAAGCATTTTGCTCAGCATGCAACCACGTCCTTCAAAAGCTTTTGGTAAAGAAATGAACTCATCTCCGTCCATGAAACCAAGAGTGTTTTGTTATTATATTACTGAGAAAGGCCATTAAGAGAAAAGAAAATAGTCATGGGGAAGTCACCATATGTATTAAAAATATAAATAATTAGCTTCTTTTTGTGTGCCCCCAATGATAATTGAATCCTAACCTCCCTTTGTAAATTTAGAAAACTGATTAATTTGAGGCATATGAGTTTAATGAACACTTATTTTGCTTTTTATGAAGAAAAAAATATTTCCGTTAATTTAAAAAAGACTTCATTTCTTGTTTTTTAAATAAATTTATTTATTTATTTTTGGCTGCATTGGGTCTTTGTTGCTGCGCACAGGCTTTCTCTAGTTGTGGCGAGTGGAGGCTACTCTTTTTTTTTTCTTTTTCTTTTGAATTTTTGAATCTTATTTATCTTTTTATACAGCAGGTTCTTATTAGTTATCCATTTTATACATATTAGTGTATATATGTCTGTCCCAATCTCCCAATTCATCCCACCACCACCCACCCCACCCACCCTCACGGGGGCTACTCTTCATTGCAGTGCGCAGGCTTCTCATTGCGGTGGCTTCTCTTGTTGCGGAGCGTGGACTCCAGGAGCGCAGGATTCAGTAGTTGGCTCACGGGCTCTAGAGCGCAGGCTCAGTAGTTGTGGCACACGAGCTTAGTTGCTCCACGGCATGTGGGATCTTCCTGGATCAGGGCTCAAACCTGTGTCCCCTGCCTTAGCAGGCGGATTCTTAACTACTCTGCCACCAGGGAAGCCGCCAAGACTTCATTTCTTTTGGAGAACTTCTTAAAGCTGAACTGCTTTCTTCTAGGATTGTGTACATTGTCAACGTTTTATTTATAAAGTAACTATACACACACACACACACACACACACACACACACACACACATATTGTTTTAAATTTACTACCTTTGGTTGTCAATTTTTATCCCAATCTAATTCTGACTTTCAGAGCTGAAGTTTCTATTATAATAATTAAGTTAATCACATTTAGACATGCGTTATTCTCCACAATGCACAGGTTCATCTACGTGCTAAAAATCTAAATTCCAGCTCTATATTTCTCAGAGAACATTAATCAACTATGACAATCACTCTGTAATTTTACCAATATTTGTTGAGCACCGTCCTACTAGGTATCACTTAAAAAGTGTATATTCTAGTAGGCAAAACAGACACATGAATAGGTAAGTAAAGTATAATGTAATAAATGCTATCATGGGGTCTCTATATTATCCTTTGGAGGGCATCTCTAACCTAATTTGGATAAGGAACAGAAGTGTTCAAAGATCAGGAGCTTACCCCAAAGAATGTAATTTCTAAACTAAGACCTGAAGACCTGGAGTAAGAACACCACTGGTAAAGTGGATAATCCCAAACACAATGTCCATAGGCAAAAAAGATCATTTTGAGTAATTATAATACATCTGGATGATTGAGGCAGGAACTTAATAGATGTGTCTGAAGGTATAAGGAAGGCCTGTATGCTATGCAAAATGTTTTGAACATTATCCAAAGATAGTAGAGAACCAAGAGTTCAACCTCTGAAAGAGCAAACTAGATGTGTACTTTAGCAAGACTATTCGCAGTATGGAGATATATAAGTGGGAACGATGCCAAAAGGAAAAGGACCAGTGAGAAGGCTGTTACAGTAACTAAGAAGAGATGACAGTAGGCTGAATTTAAATAGTCACAATGCAAATACCAGAAATTTGACAGAATGAAAAGAATTTAGAAGGTAAAATCAGCAGCTGAAGGGTGAGGAAGAATGCTGGTTCAGTACAACACTCTGGTTTCTGAATTTTACATTGACGATGATGGTAGAATTATAGGAACTTAGAAAAGGTGGGATAATACATGAGTTCAGCTTTTTATGTATTCTGTTTAAATTATCTGTAGGATACCACAGTGGAGAGATTTTGGATGGATACATTTCAGAAGGAGATAAGGAAAGTGATTGAAGAACTTGAATGAATATCCTCTTACAGGAAGATTATAACCAAGGAATAAGATAGGGCCAGGATAGTACCCCAGAGAAGAATCCTGAGAGTGGAAGAGATAGCAAAGGAAGATGAGCCCTTGAAGGAAACTGGGGTTTAGACAAAAGGCCAGAGAAAAACCAGATAAGTGGAATTAAACAAGACTCAAAGGAAATAATCCTTTTAAGAAGGAAGACGTGAACAATGTATAATATCATAGAGGAGTCAGTAAGAATTTCAAAAAGTCCCAAAGATTTAGCAGTACTAATGATCTTGGGGTGAACAGTTCCAGTGAAATGGTGTGGGGAGGAAGCCATATTGCAGTGAGCTGAAGCACGAATGTCAGTAAGTCAACAGAAACTCTCGCTCACTCCTGTTCAAAATGAGGGCAGTGGGGATGAAAGGAGGAGCCAGGTATTACTGAGATACCCAGCAGGGAGACTAGACCCAGTTTCTGGATTAGATGTCATTACATAAGGAATGAGCAGCCAAGGTTTACTCCAGGTCTGAATGACTTGGGAATTCAGGAAGAAAACCAGACTTAGTAGGATGATAATGATAAAAACAAGTTGTGATTCTGAAGTTCAGCTGGATCTGAGAACAGGAATAAGATAGAGGTTGGTGATATCTAGTTCTCTAAGCTGCCAGCCTCATGAGGCAATAAACAATGCATATCTAATTGACTGGCATCAAAAGCCAGCACAGGGCTTCCCTGGTGGCGCAGTGGTTGAGAGTCCACCTGCCGATGCAGGGGACATGGGTTCGTGCCCCGGTCTGGGAAGACCCCACATGCCGCGGAGCGGCTGGGCCCGTGAGCCATGCCGCTGAGCCTGTGCGTCCGGAGCCTGTGTTCCGCAACGGGAAAGGCCACAACAGTGAGAGGCCCGAGTACCGCAAAAAAAAAAAAAAAAAAAAGCCAGCACAATACCAGGCATGGGGTGTGGTGATGGACAGCAGGGGTGCGGGTGCTCCTAGATATTTGCAGAATGGCAAGCATCAACATCTGAAGGAACACAAATATAAAGGAGACTGAAAGGAAGCACTCAAAGTCTGATGTTCCAAAGTCCTGTAGAGAAGAGAGTTTTAAGACAAAGAAAATGTTCTGTGTAGTTGAATTTAGCAGAGAGGCCAATGAAGATAAGGAATAAATATGTTTGGTAGATAAGATGGTTTAAGGCCCTCATAGTAAGGACACTTTCAATTTGGCAAAATTGGATTGCAATAAATTAAGGAGGAAATGGAAAGGAAAGACGGAGAGAGTAGACTCCTCTTAAAAGAATTTTGTTAACAACCGGTATCTTTTAGTGTGAAAGACAAAATATTGGAAGAGTATAGAATTTGTCCCTGAAATCTTATGTGTCATTTTATATAAGTTTATCAAATTGGGAGATACAAACCTATAAATTATGAGAGGAAAATTGTTTATAGTTTAGAAAATATTTAGCAAGTAGATAAATTTGGATACCTAGAGAAGAAAATATTTGCACCAGTGATAACAGATAAAGGATTATGAATGTCAGTTGAAGACAAAAATGGAAATACTAGAATCCAGCAGATAATTGGGGAGAACAAGAAAGACATTTTACACTTTATGACCTATAATTGATAAATAATCATATGAAATCACTTTCAATCTCACTAGCAGTAGAGACATATAAATTAAAATCATATTAGACAATATTTTTCTCAAATTATCAACAGCTTTAAAATATTTAATATCCCAATGTTGACTAGGGGCTTAGTGAAATGAATAACCTCATATAGCATGTGGTAAATTGGTGAAAGTTTTAAAAACTATTTGACAATATAGATTATATTGTGTCCCTCAAAATATTTATAACTTCAGACATGTTATCTTTAATTCCACCTGAAAAAGTAGATTAATTAAATAGGATACTTAAAAACCTTCATGTAACAAGTTAGTACCTCACGGTGTATAACCCCTAAAAGTATTTTCAGGATGAGATTTCCATTACATAGAATGCATTTGTTGTAGTACTAACTGAAAAGTAGAATGTATAGGATACATACAATTGTATGTAAACAAAAAACAAATCTATGAACAAAAGAACTAAAAGAAAATGCCTTAAAAGTGTTATCCAGTTGTTCTCTTTGAATAGTGGGGCTCTCTGTGGATTTTCTTCTCTTTGACTTTTTAGTTTTCAGTATTTTTAAAATCATCTATTATGAAAATGTATTATTTTTATAATAAAAAGTTTAACAATTTGTTTAGATAAAATTATTAAAATGTGTGTTTTGAAGTAAAGCAGCATATAGAGACTGTAGTAACTAGGGGAGAGCAGGAATCAAAAGGAGACCTTTTTTCTTAGGTTGATGGTATGGGAAATTTATGAAGACCCAGAGAAGCAGGGAAGAGCAGTAGATAGGCAGTAGGTTCGAGTTTTGCAGACCAAATGATGCTTCTAAAACCAAGAAGATTTATTGGGGAGCCTGAGTAGAAGGTGATAAGCATCTGTTAAGTAATCCGGGTCACCATCATTCTTCCCACACAAGATGCTAAAAGCAAGCTTCAAGGAGTAAATACTACTCTCTCCTCAGTGACAGGGGTAATCCTAAAATGGTTTAGCGAAAATCATTTACCGGAATCATTTCCTCCAGCATTTGAATGGCAGTATTTTTGAATACATCCAACCAATATCACCACTATGCTAGTTCTCTTTTTTACACTGAACTCGTACCAATCTACCGATCTATGCCTTCAGGTTAAAAGGGTTAATATGAATTGGACCCTTACAGTGAAATCTCTAATCTTTACCCAGGGATTGTTGTTTAGAACCTTGGCTGAGTTCTGATGTAAAACCACTTAGGGTTTATGGAGTGTTATCGTACAGTTGAGGAAAACTTTTCAGAATGAACACTTTAAAAAGGAACTATTGCAAGTATATGTCACTATTTTAAAAAACAGAAAGATGTAGAGATAATTTTTATTTTCAGCTAAAAGTACACTTGCTACAAAACGATTCTCTACATATCAAGAGTAGGTAAGTTTCCAGTCGTGGGTTCAGTTGATTATCAGGGTCACTGATTCCTCACTACTATCTGTCATTGTACCCATGGGTTCACCAGTTGGTCTAGTCAACCAAGAAAGGCAGATAAAAACCTGGGACTCTGCTGGTGAAGAGACTTAATGCTTAATGCAGTATGGGTGTAGCAACCCCAAATCTTCCCTTTGTTTGAGTCTCTTTTATAGTTTCTTTATAAGGAAGGCCATTTATCAAAATGCTGTCTGCTCATGGATTCAGTGGTCAGCCCTTGAAAGTGAAGTAATTGTTCCTTCAATACAGCAACTGTGGAGGGATTGGCTTAAACTCAGGAAGAAAGGGTATGACCATTTTAGAAACATAAAGTGGCACAAGAAGTTAACAGGAAGTTAACTTTACTAAGTAACGTAATTTAGAGAAAAAAAATCTTGATTTGTAGCTTTCCTGAGAACTGGCTCCAGTATCTCTTTGGACTGAAAACTAGAGTCATTTCACAGTAACTTTTAAGGAATAAAAAGACATGATGAATGTACCATCCTCAACATATTCAGAAAGACAGATGCTAAATGTGTGTATACATGTGTGATGTATACATGTGTATACATGTATGTGTCTCTGTACAGCACCAAGCATTCAAAATAGGCTTTGCACCATGCTCCATTTGTTTTCCAAACAACTTGCAAATATAAAATGACTTTCTATGTACCAAAATCTATAGTGAAAGAATAATTCCAATTAATAAATTGACATTTTAAACATCAGGTTTTAAATTATAGAATTCTTGTGAGTTTGATTACCATGAGTTAGTTTCAAGAGGTACCTTCTCTGGTGTACTGTCAGTCAAGCCTACGATGCTAACAAGTCCCTAAGCATGGTGATGGCACCAAAAAAGAAGCAGTCTAACAACTCAAGAGAAGTGCTCTAAAACAACAGGTCTTCATTGTAACTCAAATGCATGACTTTGGTGTAGCAGCAATGTCTGCAGGGTTTTTTTTGAAAACTACAAATATATATATAGTAAATTTAAATGTGACTATAACGGTTGGATTTTTCTTTTTCTTTTATTTTCTTACTATTTTATTTTTCTTTATATTTGTTATCTTGTGTTCTTACCTTGTATAATTTCTCCTCTTGCATATTCTCCATACCCATCTTCATTGTTACGCTTTTCCGCCCTCCATCTTTGAAATCACTGCTATGGCATTAGCACAGGTTTCCTAAACCTAATATAAATGATATCCTAACTTAAGTATTGTACTAGCTTACACGAACCAAGCTTAGTTTTACATAGAATTAAAATTCTGTTTTGAAAATCCTTAATATAATTTATAAATTCTACATATGGATAAGATAGCATGAGAACAATTAGACTTTAAATTCCATCTACCAAAAATAATTATTTTCATTTCCTAAAACACTAAAAACCAAGCCCTATAAAATGTAGGTTGCACTAAAACAACTCCTTTATTTTTCAAAATAGGTGGGTTTGAAACCAAGCTGGAAAAGCACTTAATCTATAAGTGACTGACATTATTTCTCTTACAGATGATTTAGCTCCCATGAATTAAATTGTCTTGTTTTTCTTTTTTTCTTGTGATAAAATTGTTAGCCCAGACTGAACTGCTTGGCCAAAATTTGATCTCTTTAAATAACAAATAAAATTTCCATACTTTTTCCCTAGGTAAGGAAGAAGAATTTACGTGTAAGGATACCACTGCAAATGAAAAATTGGAAAGGAATAAAGAATATACATACCAATGGCTTCATACACAGGTTGGGGTTCATGAAACTAGTTCCAGAAACATGAAATGGTGAGGTCATTTCCTTTAAATTAGATTTTTGTATTGCAAATACATCTTGAAAACTGAAACCTAGGTTAATTGTTCTAAAACAAACATGACTTTATATAGCCAAAGGCCAATACTCTACATTGCCAGGTTATAAATGGCCTCTTATGTAGAATAGATTTGATCACTGTTTATATTTTTCACTATAAAATATTCAAGAACTTAGTTTCTGTATTGCTTAAAACCAACACAAATGATTGATGGTGATGATGAACCACACAAATGATTCTACTTTATAAAGTAAAATGCATGGTATTGATTAACTGTTTATAAATATCATATGTATTGGAGGTATAGTATTTTATTTTATGTTATTTTTGTTATCATATATGTTTGGCAGTTAAAATTATAATTCAACCCTGATGCCACTTTACTAGTCATGTAACTGATTTTCAATGATGTCTCAATGCTTTAGTTTCCTCTTCTTTATAGTGAGATGATAACTTATCTCTCTACTTCACAATAGAAGTGAGCTCTCAAGGTTGAGGGTATCAAATGTTGATGTCCCTTAGCAGCAAACAAGGTGCCTTGAGCTTAATAGGTAATCAATAAATTTTTATTACATTAATGTATGTATTAGTTTTCTAGGGCTGCCATAACAAAATACCACAGATCGTGTGGCTTTAAGAGCAGAGATGTATCTATATTTTCTCACAGTTCTGGAGGTTATAAGTCCAAGATCAAGGAGTCAGCAAATTTGGTTTCTTTAGAGGTCCATCTCCTTGGCTTGCAGATGGCTACCTTCTCACTGTGTCCTCACATGACCATCCCTCCACCTGTGTTATCTGTGTTTTAACCTCTTCTTACAAGGACACCAGTTATATTGGATTAGGGCCCACCCCATGACCTCTTTTTACCTTAAGTACCTGTTTACAGGCCCTGTCTTCACATAGTCATATTCGGAGGTATTGAAGATTAAGATCTGAACATATAAACTTTGAAGGAACAAAATTCAGCCCAAAAAATGTAACATAAAGCACTCATGTGCATAACCACTACACCAAAGTTTTAAGGAAAAAGAAGTCTGGATATAATATTTTGACATAAAGTTTTTAAAATTGAAGTATAGCTGATTTACAATGTGTTAGTTTCAAGTGTACAGCACATACATATTCTTTTTCATGTTCTTTTCTCTTATAGGTTATTACAAAATATTGAGTATAGTTCCCTGTGCTATACAGCTGACATAAATTTTTAAGACTTTCATTTTAGCTACATATATCCACAAAACAGTAAAAAAAGAAGCACTATTATAAGCATTTATTAAATATGTAAACCAGTATTGAAACTAAATGTAGATGACACTTTGGAAACGTTTCCAGGGATTGTGGGTGATAACTATTTAAATGAATAACAAACAAATAAATCTACAATTATGAGGGCTGAAACTTAATTTAGCAGAAAATTATAATGTGCAAAAATGAAACCTTTTTTTATAATATATACAAATGGAAACCTTTGTATGTAGTCAATTCTATCCATATAATTTCTTTAAAAACATGGAAAAGAAAGTGAAGAATGAAAGTGAAATTAAAACATTTCAAAATCTGGACTGTTATATCCTATTTCATTGTGAGCAAAGAAAATAGGAATAAAGCAATCAACATTTGAGACTTTTTATTTTGCTAAGTATTCTAATTAATGCAAGCACAATTTATTTTATGTTGGTATTAATCAATTTAGCATAATTCGTAACATGACATTCTTAGGACTGTAAACAAATATAGTATAACCCATAGCTTAACGTCTGTATTAACCAGGTATAAGAGGTCTGGTTTAGAAATATAAAAGCATCTGTACAGATAATGTGAAAAATACAAGCAAAATGTTTCAGGATGTATTTTAGATATGCTTAAACATTTCACAACATCCCTTACTCCTAAATAAGTTATGTTTAAACATATAATGCAACAGGCAATTGTTGATGGATTTTCTGTTTTGAAAATATACTATAATATATAAAAGAAGATATAGGTAGTAATATTTTAAGAAAAACTGTTTTCAAAAACAGAAGTTCTTGAAAAGCCAAATATCAACAGAAGTTCATTGTGAACATTAGTATAATGCCTTAAATACACCAGAGCTATTTTAAAAATAGGAAGTTTTGCCTTTCTTATAAGTAACATATATAAGTACATGTAGTAAAATATTTATATTTTCTATAATTTATTAGCTATGGTTATTGGTACTTTCAGATTTTTGATCTGTGTATGTGCTTATGTTCGGCAAAGAAGGGTAGCATTAAAGTGTTGTTTAGGAATTTAAATTTCATGTCAAACTGAATTTTAAAATGACTATGAAAAGATGTAAATTTGTATGTATTTTTGCATGTCACCTAATTTAAGAAAACTATTATTTCCATTTTGTGAATTATTTATTTCTCCCAAAATTTTCTTTGGGCATGTCTTTCATAGTCTTCCTCTACATTTACATAATGATATGATTTCTGTTTTTGTCACTGTGCAGCAATCACTTCTTGCCTGAGTTAGATCCAGATGTACTTAATGGTGGAAGAGTTCAGCTTGTGGTAAGAAATGTGTTTAAAGTTCAGAAAAAATGTTGTGCACACCAGTACTCAATAAATGGCACTTTAAGATATGTCCATAAGTAGTGTAAATTATGAAAATACCACAACTGTATCTTTTTGGGATAATGTCAAAATGCTATGTATTAAAATAGTACCATGTTTTCTTGGCTTGTAATATAACTTTAAAATATGATATTACTTTAAAATATTAATTCTATATGGTAGATTTTAAAATATTAGCATGCTACCGTATTTTTTAAAATACTCTGGACAAGAAGTTGTATGATAACATTATTTTCTAGAATATTTTAAGAGTAGGATATTTGAGGGAAACAGCAAATTACCCTCACAACTCAGGAAATCAAACCAGATAAAAATTAGAAAGTAATTGTGAACTCCACCATTCTAAGTAATAAAGTGTAAATTATTGGAGCTCAGGACTTCCCTGGTGGTGCAGTGGTTAAGACTTCATCTTCCAATCCAGGGAGTGCAGGTTTCGATCCCTGGTGGGGGAACTAAGAGCCCACATGCCTTGCAGCCAAAAAAACAAAACATAAAACAGAAGCGATATTGTAACATATTCAATAAAGACTTTTAAAAAATGGGCCACATCAAAAAAAAATTATTTTTTAATTGTTGGAGCTTTAGGAACAACCAAGTTCTAACTTGGTTACCAGAGTGTAGACTCTAGACAGTATAACTAATGGGCATTGCAAAAGTCAGTTGAACTATATATATGCTATTAGAAGGAAGACTATATTAGCAGAAGGAGAATGGCCAATATGGAGTCTAGAGAAAGAGTCCCCAAACAAGAAATTTTAAATGTGTTTCCAGAAATTTCCAGAGAAGAGGTTACCCTAACCAATGATGGAAGTGTGTGGCCTCCTTGGCAGGTGAAAATGGATGCATCAGGTGACCCTAACTTTATGACACCTTCCATTTATGTCAACTAGTAAATATTCCTTGCTCAAATTCTACATTCACCAAGAAAACTGATTATAATTTAACTTACCACGTAGAATTTAGTATAAAAAGATAATGTATTCCCTAATGGGAACTAGTATTATCGTATCCAGAGCAGTTATTCATCATTCTCATGAATAACTCATTCAAGGAGTTTTCCTGAAAGAGGAGAAAAATTAGGACAATAGCTAAAATTAGTGTGTTTATGAAAATATATAGAATCCATGTACATATTTGAAATAATCACTCAGCAAGTATTTTCTTGCATTTTAATAGAGATCCCTGTGGCAGAGTGACATGTAGATTACCCTAGGTAAATTGGTACTTCAGGCTATTAACACCCTACGTGTTATTGACTAGCACTTTTGCACAGATTTTTGTGTGGCCACTTTGGAGCAAGAATGGGGAATATAAAAGTGCCAAGGAATGCCAGAATAAAGGAAGGAATATTACATTTAATTATTATACCTCTAAAAATGAATGAAAACAGATTGGGTAGATTACTAATCAAAATGATTCTATGAGATTAATGCTCTGACATTAATCTCCTTCCTCCCTATCCCACTATATTATACTACTACAAATGTATGGCAAATACATAGCAATGATAAATGATTTTTTTAATATGTTGAAGAGGTACAGCTGTACACAAAACAAGGTAAGTATTAATAGTAGTAGAACAGACTTTTTTTTTTTTTTTTTTTTGAGTCAAGACGGGAATGGATCAAGGATTTATGCTAAAAGGATACTGGGGTAATTGAAGGCCAAGAGTGGAAATCATGCAGGGTGTTGGAGAATAAAAACACCCTTCTAGAGGGGGAACTTGTACAGATAATTGCACAACTGGGACCAGGCCACAACTAAGAGGAAAATCTTAAAATTTTAAAAAGCTGCAACTGCTGCTACTACAAGATCCTCAAAGACATAAGAATAACACCCATAATAAAAGGACAGAAAATTATGGAACAAAAATGATCAAATTTTAATTAAAGGAGAGATGGATATGCAAATAAGCCTATTATAAATTCTGGAAATAAAAAATATCATTGAGCTGAACCCTCAACTAGACGTCATAGAATAAAGAAGTAGTGAATTGAAAGTTTATTTACAAAGGAACAATAGATTGACAGCTAACATCATATCGGAACAAGGCATACCAAAAGACAATGGAGTTATTTCTTAATAATAGGGATGAATATAAATATCATCTAGAATATTCATCACTAACCTTCAAAAGTGAGGACAGTTAGACATAATCAAACGTTCAAATGCTGGGTTTTGAGGAAGCTAATAAATAACCTCTCTGTCTTCCAAATGGGGTTAAAGCATATTGTATGACAGAAAGGAATGAGAAAAATGGAAACAAGATACTATTTTACTTACTTCCACATATATACTTCAGAAGGCATGTCATAGAGCTAGACAATTATATTGTTTATTAAATTTATCCCCCCAAAACGCTAGCATTTTCCTGCAGAAGACAGTAATAGTTCAGGTTCTCCAGAAAACATACTCTGAGATTCTGATATTTGAAAGCAGGATGTTAATTGGGGAAGGCTTTCAGGAACAACTCCTTTGAGGGATGAAAAAAGCAGGATTGAGCAGAAGGAGAAGGTGAATTTTCAAAAGAGTTAAATGATAAATCTTAACATTAATATGTGCAAGGCCCCTACAATGATAACTATCAAACATTGCTTATAAAAAAATCAAAGAGATATACCACATACATTAATAGGAAGACTCAAATTGTAAGATGTCAGTTCTTTCCAAATGATCTATATATTCAATAAACTTTAGAAAACTTTTTAGTAGAAATGGACAGATTTTTAAAATGGAATTTTAAATATGAAAATGCATAAGATCTAGAATAGTCAATGCACTCTTGAAAAGGAATAGTAAGGAGAGTCACACTATTTGATTTCAAGACTTGCTATAAAACCCCAGTAATCAAGACTGTATGTTATGTTCATAAAGAAAAAAAAAATAATCAGTGGAAAAGAATAGAGAGTCCAGACGAATACCATACTTATAAAGTTAATTGATTTCCTTAAAGATACTAAAGTAATTAAAAAGAGGGAAAGAATAATTTTTTCAACAAATAGTGCCAAGCAACTGGACATCTACATGGAAAAAAGAAATGAATCTCAACTCCTACTTCACATCTTACTTAAAAATAAATTTGAGATGAATCATGGGTCTAAATGTAGAAGCTAACATTATAAAAATTCTCAAAGAAAACATAGTATGGTATTTTCAAAAACCTGAAGTAGGCAAAGATTTCTCAGATAAAACAAAAAAAGCATAATCAAAAAAAGAAAAAGGTAAAGGTTACTTAGTAACTGACATTGTTTTCTATTTTGGAAGAAACAATCTTTTGGATATTAATGGCTTAGACGGTAAGGTTTTTGGAAGGCATGTGTTCACAAATATTTTCTTGACATGTAGGTATTGTCTTGTTTGGAGGAGGGTGGGATTTCTGCATTTTAAGTAGGTGTAGTGAAATTATGTCATTAAATTGAAGCAAATAAAACCTGATTTTAAAATCCTGAGGCTTACAGATAAAGCCTCTTTAGCCAGCAGGAGAGTCCCCTATGTGGTTAACATGTTTTTCCTCATTTTGTAACTGGTCTCACCAAAATTGTGGTATTGCTTTGATAGTTACCCCTTATTCCTGACTGGTTCTTTTGATGTCTTAGCATTGATGGAGCTATTCTAATGGGAACATTAAATACGTGCTCTTGTGCACTAATTGAAATAAAATCGGGAAAGAATGTGTTACATTTTTTAGACTAAAATCACAAGTGTAAATTGGAAGCCAATTGTTATTTATTTCATTTTCAACAGTTTTCTACTGAGTTTTTTTGACAAAACAATTGTATCACTTAGCCAGATACATTTTAAAAAGTGACTGATGCTATAGAATGGTTTCTATTCTGAGTTCAGTAATAGCAAACTTGCTCACTTAACAATGAGAAGGTCATGCATATGGGTGGGAAGGTGGGAAGGGGATGTAAAGGAGAAGAGCAAAGATCTGGATCTGAAAGAAGATGATCTTTAGATTCAGGTTTCATGAGTTTTTGTAGCTCATCATATGGGGATAGCTTTTTAACCAGAGCGATGGTTTTATGGCTTTATTTCCCTCTATTTAAATTTTTCTCACATCAAACATTAAGGACAATGCTTTCTCACAGGACTTCAAGCATTCAGTGGTTTGGGTGAAATCCCAGCTACTTTGAGGCTTCTTTGCATTCCATCATGGCATTTTCTCCCACTTCAGGGCTGAATCCTGATAAATCCTTACTTAATGATATTAGACATTATGTAAAAACAATATTTTATAGTCAAGAAGTGACCCTTTCAACTCTTAAGTTCAGCCCAAGATAGTAATAAAAGTTCTGAGAGTAATTTTAGATGAAATAAATTACCTAACACATATGTCCTTAAAATAAAATATCTTGAAATTTCTATCTATCCTTACTCCCAAATTAGACTTAATGTATAGTATTTTTATATTAATAATGACTATAATGAGAAGGCAGAGATCTTTTGTGACTTTGTAGTATACAAATATGTGATGAAAGGCATTTCAGGGAATTTTATAAGTAGTAAAACATAAATATTGCAGAAAATAATCCAATGTGACATTTCTAACATTCAATTAAGAATTAAATAATATCCTTGGTAAATAAATGATGTTAAGTTATTTAAAGTTTCGTCAGTTGCCTTTAAGATTGATTTTCATCAAAATTACTGTACTAAAGTATTTTCTTTTGTTGTACAGACTCAAATAGCAAACCTCAATTTTAAAATTGGCTCTTATTTGCAAAAAATGCTTTGACATAGTGCATTTGTTCTGCCTGGGCAGAAATAAAGGATTGTGGTATCATTTTGAAGAAGGTTGTTTGACAGAGCCTGTTTGTTTATTTGGGGTAATGTGAGCTGCATTCAGAAAATGTCATATTTTGTTTCATGATTGTATACATTCTCTCCCACTGCTCCCAGGCAAGGCTTGTAAGCAGAGAAGACACGGATTTAGACCTTTTTTCCATGACCAGTGGAAGTGCTTTGTCTGTGAAGAGAGAAAAAAAAAATCAGGCACACAGACACTCAGCAGGATCTTCAAGTAAGTTGTGGTTTCCTTCAGAATTAATTTAGAAATCACAAATGAATTGATGGAAACTAATGCCAGCAAGCATTCTTTAACAGATAAGGGGTAGGATGCCAGCAACCAGAACTGCCCAAAACTATGCATTTGAATTTTTTCCTTCTTTAAATGTCTTCTTTTGATATAAACAGAATTAAATTATTTCAAAATTAATAGCATCAGTTTTTATTTTAATTGTATTCTGTGACTCAGTGGTCTACTCCCCCACCCCCCAACCCCCATGGATTGTATTGAATTCTTTGATCATTTAGTTCTAAAAGAATTTGTTTAGGCTAATTGTAAAAAGTTGGATTTATATATCAAAGTGGTGTGTTTTGGTCTTTTGTCATTAATTTAATATATATTGTAAGTAAAGTTTGTTTTTGAAGGAAATTTTTTTTTAAATAACAGATTTTAGATAATAATTTTATACTGTCAAAACCATGCTGTTAAAAACTATTTCCATTGAAAAGATGACAGTTTATATTTCTTAATGATGACTTTTTCCAATTGTAAACTTGTCACACACATCTGTTACCTTTAATTTGGTAATATAACTATATCTATATCATGGTTTCAACAAGAATTGCATAGCAGTTCTTAACTCTGAGAAGATTGTAAACATTAAAAAATATCTGTATCTTAGGATATTTGGGGGTAATAAAGCATAATTTTTTCAAACTCTTCAATTAACTTACACTGTAGAGATTTTGAAATATCTTCTACAGTGTTATGGTATATGAGAATAAAAGATGTTTCATTTAATACCGTATTTTGCTAATTTTCCCAAAGTATACTGAACCTCAGAAGTCCACACATTAACTTACACTTCATTTTAAGGAACAGTTATTCTATAAAAAGATTTATTATTCATTGATGGTATGGTTATATACACACAAAGTCAATATTTGATTGAATATGAACAATTCAACAGTCCGGATGGTGCTCTTCAGAAAAATGAAAACTTCAAAATGATTCTTTGACTTTTCATCCAGATGCTTGGTATTATTAGATTACAGTCATTTAAATCCATTAATACATGCAAGTTCATTTCGATAAATTTTAATTTTGTTTTAAAATTATTCTTTTAATATGTCTAACTTAAAAATATTTCCCAGCCTTCAAAGTTCTTAGAGTGCTTGAATTTTCCTTACTTAATTATAGAATCTGGTCATGAAAGGTTACTCGAGTCAATATGGTTAAGAAATATTTTAGGTTCATTCACCTAACTAAAATTATTCATTTAATATAAATTTTCTACAGCAACATAATGTGTTAATTACATCAATTATTTATATATATATACATATACATTTCAGAAGGAAATGTGCCACACATAATAATGAATATTGCCATATCCATTTTAAGCATTGCCTATTACAAACTCATATCACTTCGAAGCAGTGTAGGTAAAAAGAAACAAACCAAATAAAATTTTAACAAAAATTGCCTTGTCACTGTACAGAATAACAAAGCTTCTGTTCATAATGTACCATCTGAATGTTAAAACATAAATAACTCAATGTCAGCAACTATCCTGAAATGCACAAGCTTCATCTTTCACTTACATAGACACTGAATCATAGGTTTTAGAGTATACAAGATCATTATAGAGAGTTCATTTCTTAACACTTTCTCTAAGAAACTGTAGTAAGGCAATTCTCACTGTAATTTCAATTAGTTTGTCAATAAGTGACATTATTGCAAACACTACTAATCACTAAATCTGTCCATCCTCATTGTAATTTCAATTAGTCAATAAGTGACATTATTGCAAACACTACTAATCACTAAATCTGTTCACTTAGTGACAATTTAAGACAAGCCACTTTAGAAAAATAGAGTTTTTATTAAATAACAGAATGAATATGAATAAATACTACTTGCTGAATTATTGTCATTACTAGTTTACTATAATAGTCATGTAATATAATGGTAAAGGATGTGAGTGAGCTCAGACACCAGTTTGCCTAGATCTGTATCGTGACTTAATTTCCTCATCCTTAAAATGGGAATGATACCTACCTTGTAGAGTTGTTTTAGGATCAAATGTAGCACATTTAAAATAGAATCTGGCTCAGAACAAGTGCTTAGTAAATGTTCTTTGTAATTGCTACCCACACATAGCTGTAAAAAAAAAAATCAATTGAGGTAAGAGTAAGATATTGAAGTCTCTAGTGTCGAGTCACACGGGCTAACGAGTTCAGCTTAAAAGAAATGTACTCTTAATAGTTACTTGACTGAAAACCTTGGCATAACTTATTACCCATAGAAATCTTTTAACCCTCAAAGTCTTTGGGTCCTAGGCCCCCATGGTCCTGGGCCAACCACTTACAGTCTTGGTATTTTCAAAGCTCTTTTTCCAACAGCTGTCTCTCTCTCAAAATCTTGTCACCTTATTAAAATATTTCTTTTAGCTTTGCAAGCCAAATCTAGAGAGTAGTTTATGGGCTGCAGCTCTAAAATTCTTTCAGCCTTTGAGCTTTTCTAGGTATTTCTCTTTAAATGTTGCTGTAATATTTGTAACATGTATTCTTTACAATTAGATACATTCAGGTTTAAAAACCCCATTCCACCATCACATGTAAGTTGTGTGACCTTGGATAAATTATTTAACCTCTGAGAATGAGTTTATGATCTATAAAATGGAAGTATAATGTCTATCTCATAGAGTTGTAGTGAGGAATAAATAAGTAAAAATATATGTAAAGTATGTGATATATTGCCTAGTAATAAGTAAGGGTTTAAAGTATAGTCCTTGTTGTTTGTACTGTTTGTTATTGTTGTATGTTTTATGTTACTGCTGCGTTACTTTAAATAACTTCAAAGTATAGTTGTCTTCCTTTTCTGTGTGTCAAATAATTCCAGAACCATACTTTCAGCATGCTATCCATCTCAAGCAATACTGTCTTTTCTTAGAGAATTTCCTGGTTTTTTGTCCTTTTCCTTTTAGGTCTTATTGCTCTCTTACAGAAGGCCAAGGGGATCTTCTGCTACCTATCTTTATAATCTATCTAATGACTTGAAAAGAGATGAAAGAGGTCACATTCTTATTTAAAAATGTGCCATTTATAAAATGACTATGCCAAGAAATTTCCTCATTTAGACAATATTTAGATTAAAATATTTGATTTCCTTAAATGGTTTTGGTTTTGGTTTTCTCGATTAATGTTCCCATTTAATACTTAAAATAAAGGATGCATTACAGTAATAATAACTTTATTGCTCTAGCAATTTATAGCTTAACCAATTTCTTTTAATTATCTTTTCTTATTTATAATGATTATTTTTCTTTGATAGCTAATATAAATGAGACTTAGAAAGTTTATTTAATTTGACTTTGGCACAAAAAAACTTAGCAAGGGAAAGCAGCAACTTGAACCCATCTTTTCTTATTCCAAACTCAGTGCTATATTGTCTTCTGTTCTTCCTTGGGCCAAAATATATAGCTTAGTAAGAATAGAACATAATTAATGTAGTTCCTCTTATTCATTCATTCAAGAGCCATTTATTGATTGATCATTACTCACTGTATACCTAGTTTAGGTTTCCAGTTGCCTTCTTATCATCTCTGCACTTTCCAGGACATACTCCACTTTCAAAGTTAGCCAGGGACTGAGAATCCACAATACCTCTGTAAGAGTGCATACTCAGCCCCAAATCAGCTTCTTCTTTGAGCATGTCTAAACTCTCATGAAATGTAAGCCCTTTTAATATGGTACTGAATTTTCTGAATATGGAAAAAAATATTTTTCAGAAGTAAAACAGCTAATGTTGTTGGAGTGAAGAAGGCTTCTTGGGGGCAATTGATCTGTACCTAGAATGACATTTGGGATTTAAGTAAGGAAAAAAGTGGAAATAAATCCACTAAACAAAGGCAAAGGGTGAAATATATTTGTGAAACTTTTAGGAGTCTGTCTGGACCAGAGGTTCCACATACTGAAGTAATGTAAAATAAGGTTGAATTAAAAATGAAGCCTAGTTTCAGGTAGGTTTGAAAGCAAAGTGGAGGAATTGGACTTTCCTACTGATAATGAGTAACAAAGATTTCTGAACATACCTTAGTATTTCAGAAAGCCTAAGATCAGTTGAAGAAAGGCATTCTGAGTCAATCCTAACATTATACAACGACTCCAATATATTGACAAAGTAATTTTACAGCTCTTATCAAAAAAGGTTAATTTGATTATCAAAAATACAAAGTGAAATATATAGTTTACTAGATGTCAGTGCTCTGTAGTATGTGGAGATTGAGAGACTAAGGTGGTAGCTAAAGGAAAAGGAGATTTCAAGGATGACCATTAAAGTTTACTCCAAATTTACTAAGTACATTCCATTGACATAAATTAAAATTTGCAAGTCAAGAATTATTAGCATGTTATATATTCATGTATGTCTGTATGTATATATGTACATATTTATGGTATCTAATTTGTACATAGCTGCAGTATATACACGTAATATGCATTTATAATTCCTCACTGAGTAAACTTAAGACTTAAATGCTGTTGCATATATCTGTGGGTCATTACATAAACCACATCATGGGTACGTAGTGGGTGCAAGCAATTGCATGCCTACAATAAGCAAAGCACTCTACAGATCATTAAGCAAGTACAAAGATGAAGAGGTACAAGAGTTAGAACAGCCAACACAGTGTTGAAGGAGAAGAACAAAGTTGGAAGGCCAACACATCCACTTCAATACTTACAATAAAGAAAAAAGCAAATTAAAATGAGATACCACTATACACCTATTAAAGTGGCCAAAATCTAGAACACTGACAAAACCAGTTGCTGGCAAAGATGTGGAGCAACAGGGTCTCTCATTCATTGCTAGTGGGAATGCAAAATGGCACAGCCACTTCGGAAGACAGTTTGGCACTCTCTTACAAAACTAAACGTACTCTTACCATAAGATCCAGCAGTTTTGCTCCTTGGTCTTTACAAAAAGGAGTTGAAAGCTTACGTCCATAGAACAACCCGCACATGGATGTTTATAGCAGCATTATTCATAATTGCCAAAATTTGGAAGCAACCAAGATGTCATTTAGTGGGTGAATGGCTAAATAATCTGTAGTACATCAGATAATGGAATATTGCTCAAGGCTAAAAAGAAATGAGCTACCAAGCCATGAAAAGACATGGAGGAAACTTAATTGCATATTAATAAGTGAAAAAAGTCGATCTGAAAAGGCTACATACTGTATGATTCCAACTATGGGACATTCTTGAAAAGGTAAAATTATAAACAGTAAAAATGTCAAAGGTTGTACGGGGTTGGGTGGAAGAAGAATAGGTTGAGCATAAAGGATTTTTAGGGCAGTGAAAATAATCTGTATGATACCATAATGATGAATACATGCCATTCATTATACATTTTTCCTGACCCATAGAATGTACAAAACCAAATTCCAAGAGTGAACTGTAATGTAAACTGTGGACTTCAGGTGGTTATATTTTGTCAGTTTAATTTCATCATTTGTAGCAAAGGTACCTCTCTGGTGGGGATGTTGATAATGAAGGAGGCTATGCATGAGTGGGGGCAGGAGGTATATGGGAAGTCTCTGTACCTTCCTCTCAATTTTTCTGTGAACCTGAAACTGCTCTAAAAAAATAATCTTAATAAAAGTGAGGAGGGGAAAAAAGAAAAAAAAGTGAAAAGAAAAGCTCAGAAAGGTGTTCCTTACCAGCTATTGCCTGAGATTTACTTTGGAATAGGTGGGATTTAGCTTTTAATTTTATAAATAAATTGTCCAGAGCTAAGGACGCAGAAAGTTGTAGAGCTGAGACTCAAATCTGAGTCTCCTGATTCCTAGTGTAAAGATATCAATTGCTTCCCATCCAACTTGTCCACATCATGAATGCTTTGCTTCTGTCTATCTCAACGTAAAGATGGGACAAAAAGACAATATTATAAATTATGATTTCTTTTTTAAAAAAAGTACAAAGAGGAATTGTATATGCTTAGCACTTAAGAGAATAAATGAATTTATCAGCCATTGTTGCTTTTCTCCTATATCATATATTCATATCACCTTATTTTTCAATGGATATTATCTTCTCCAGAACAAGGGAAAACATTTCCATTAACATTTTATGTCCTTCTCTCTAAACTGTTTGTATGAGATTTATACTAGTAAATGGTTACAGATTTTAAAGAAAGGTTGTAATATGTTATAAATAGCACTCTATTATGGAATTCAGTCAACATGAAGATGGAATTTTGAAGGACTTAGCCTCTATCAGGGAGGAAAATCTAAACACTTTATTTCAGATTCCATTGGCCACAACAGTGTGGTACTAATTTTCCATGTTTCTTGTTTATTCTCCTTCTCCCCTGCTAGTATGTATGTTCCAGGGGGGCAGGGAATTTCATGGAGTATCCTTGGTGCCTAGACTAACTCTGGCGCATGGTAGGGCCTTTGATGTACATTTGATGAATGAATTAATGTATGAATGAATGAATATGGCCATCCTTTAGCTGCATTAGAGCCAGAAAAGAGAATATCTGACATTTTTTTCGAGTTCCGTAGAGGGAGGCAGGCTGTACTGACAAAGAAGTTGGGTGGAAGGTTTACTGTTTGGTAGACATTCAAGTATCTGCCAAGGCTTCTAAAAGCACCTGGCCTGTTCAAACTCCTGGTACTATTATCATTAAAGAGGACAATCTACCTAAATGGCAAGGATTTCCTTCTGGGTGAGTCTGTCAAACAACTCAGATCATGAGCTGCGAGTTCCCATAGATCTAGCCTACATGAAGCCAATCCTGTCATTTGTTCATTCAAAAATATGTATGGAGTGCTCCTTGAAGGCCATCGCATCATACAGGGGAAAGAGTGCTGAGCATAATTCTGGCCTTCATGGAGTTATAATCTACATAAATATCTACTGTGACAGTCTGGGTCCAATCAGGAGATAGTTATTGTAAAGTAGGTTAAACAGGGAAAGCTTAAGTGTTACTTATGCTAAAAGAACAAGTATAAAATGTAAGGAATGGTATATCCTAGGGCTGAGGAAGAGCACCCAAGGAAGATAAACTTGGAAGTTCGGACTACATTGGAGAAGGTGTGGTTTGGCCACTGAATAGCAGAGAAGTTCTTGGTTTAGCCAGACCAAGGCTGGTCTGGGGTTACAGGGCAACTCTCTGGAGTAAAGGAGGGGGAAAGGTGATGAGCAGTGGGTAGCGTGGGCAGTGAGTGGACTTGATAAGGGCAGAAGGTGTGCAGGCTTTGTTTCCCTGTGGAGAGGACAGCACACAGGTTATGGTTAGGTCGAAGCTGCAAGGTTGCAGAGGGATCATGTTCTGGGCCTGTGGCTCAGGCAGCCTGTATCAGAGGGCCTCAAACCCACAAGGCCAACCCCACCACCTCCATCTATGCCAGAAATTGCAAAGCCTCTTCCTCTGGCAGTGACCCTTCAGTACCCTCTACTGAGAAGGCTTCACGTTTTTCTCACTTTAAAGGAGAAATGCTTAAAGGAATTCTTTTATCACAAAACATGTAATGAAGAGTGTATTCATTGCTAAGAGGCAATACATTGATAACTGACACATATGCATGTACTAAATTACTAGTCTCTGAATACAGTCATTTATATATATATATATGTGTATATGAATTATCAGTATATGTATGAAAAATATCCTTATAAAAATAAGTTGGACTCACTGTTCTCCCAAGGAGATTCACAACTTGGACCAAATTAAGACCTAGTATTATTTTACTCAGGGAGTCTTAGGCTAAAAATCATGTTTAATTGAGAAAACTTGCAAAAAAATTTTCGCAATTGAGAAAAACTGAGAAGACCTCAAATTGTTAAGATAATGTTGTCCCATCATTTCTTTCTTCTAAGTTTTAGAAACTATTGAAACTTCCAGCCTATAAAGCCATGTCATTAACTAGGGAAAACAATTAACTAGGGAATGACTTTAATAAAGTATAGCATAGCTCTTACTAAACTGGAATTATGAAGCACAGAGGTGAGAGATGATTGATATGTCAATTGCATTTTTTTTTTTTTTTTTGCGTTATGCGGGCCTCTCACTGTCGTGGCCTCTCCCATTGCAGAGCACAGGCTCCGGATGCGCAGGCTCAGCGGCCGTGGCTCACGGGCCCAGCCGCTCCGCTGCATGTGGAATCCTCCGGACCCGGGAACGAACCCGTGTCCCCTGCATCGGCAGGCGGACTCTCAACCACCGCGCCACCAGGGAAGCCCCTGTCAGTTGCATTTTTAAACATGCTGAGAGACAGTGTGGTATTGGTAAGAGTATGTGTTAAGAGATTGAGAAGTCAATTTCTAGTCCTGCCCTGGCTCCTCACCAGCTTGTTTGTGACCTTAGGTTTGGGAGGAAAAGGTACCCTGGAATAGTGGAAAGAAATTTGGAGAAGGACAGATTGAATTTGAATCCCATTTCTCACACATATGTTTTTGTGAGCTTAGATGAAATACTTCATGTTCGGTTTGTTCATTTAGAAAATATCCTGGGACTTCCCTGGTAGTCCAGTGGTTAAGACTCCGCACTCCCAATGCAGGGGCTCCGGGTTCGATCCCTGGTCAGGGAAATAAATCCCACATGCCGCAGCTATGACCGGGCGCAGCCAAATAAATAAATAAATATTAAAATATATATATATCTGGGCTTCCCTGGTGGCGCAGTGGTTCAGAGTCCGCCTGCCGATGCAGGGGATACGGGTTCGTGCCCCGGTCCGGGAAGATCCCACATGCCGCGGAGCGGCTGGGCCCGTGAGCCATGGCCACTGAGCCTGCGCGTCCAGAGCCTGTGCTCCGCAACGGGAGAGGCCACAACAGTGAGAGGCCATAACAGTGAGAGGTGACAACAGTGAGAGGCCCGAGTACCGCAAAAAAAAAAAAGATCAGAAAATTCCATCATCTATGAGAAATGATGGCTATTTCATAAAATCAAGTTGAATTTTAAAAATCTAGGAGTGCTTCTAAAACTCAACATGCTTACTAAAATAATTTGGCTTAAGAATATTCTACAGTAAATGCTTACTTAGTTGATATCTTAATGTCCCAATACATTTTTTTAAAAAGACAAAAAAATTTCCTATTGAGAACCCAGTCAACATTTCATAGGGTGGTATTTGGAAATTATCTTTAGCTTAATCTTTAGCTAGATAGTTACTTTTTAGAAAGAAGTTGCTTGTAAATTTTAAATTAAGTAGGGAACCAGCTATAGGCCTACAGGTAGGAGGTAATTTAATAAATAGTTTATCCTGAAAGTAATTAGTAAAGCCTATAAAATTCTGTACAAATATAAATTGTTATTACAGGAAAAACAAAGGAATTACATGTTAGGCAGCTATCCTCATTAAAAGAAATTTCAGTTTTTCAACTTAGAGGACTGTGTGAAAGGTGGCCTTTGTTGGGAGATTGGGATTGACATATATACACTAACATGTATAAAATAGATAACTAATAAGAACCTGCTGTATAAAAAAATAAATAAAATTTTTAAAAATGAAAAAAAAAGAGGTGGCCTTCATTTTAAATCTGATTATTCTCATGCAGAATATTAATTAGAGAACCAGGCCTGCAGTCTCTCCTGAAGGAAGCAGTGTTATGTTTTGAAAATTCTAGTATTTTTATGGACAAAAACCAGAAGGAGAGAGAGGATTTCTCTCTTTTTTTAGGGGATCTCTTTTGAAAATAAAGCTAATAACGTTAGTAATACTTTAAATCCACCCTGAATGAATTGTACCTCTGAAGTTATTTGTGGCTGTTTTAATCAATGAACATTTAATGAACACATTATATATTATATATATTATATATTAGGCATGATTCTATCTCTAATAGAGATGATTTCAAATTCAATTAAATATCAAAATTGTAAATTTTTTAAAAATACAAGTAAGCTTGTGTACCTTATACTTAATATAGCAAATATTACAAATTTTTTAAAAAGTAAAGCTTAAATTTATTTTCAAAAATTGTCTTATTATTTTGGTATTTCAAAAACATGAGCAATATATCTTATGTGAAATAGCTTTGGTTTTTCTCTCTGAAAGTATTAATAACAAGTTTCATCCAACACAAAGATGTGTTAATGAATGGCAATGTTAATTTTTAATGTGGGAGGACCCACATCTCTGGTCAAGAGCCATCTCTCTCCACTCCTACAGTAAGGAAACTTGATTGGGTGAATACAGTTGTAAATATAGTTATAAATGACTTTAATTTATGAATACTAGTCACTGATGCTTCACTGGTGAATTTATCTCCCCATTTTGTCATCTTGCTGCTCTCCAAGCCTTCTGCCACCCTACTCCTAACCTGCATCTCCTTTGAAATTTCCCTTTTTCAAGGCTCCAAGATCCCTAACTAGAATTTTGACCATTTTGGCAGCTCTGCTACTTCCAACTGATTCCCTACATTCCATAACTTAAATTTACAAATCAATTAATTCCTCACTGGATGTTTAGAAACGTTTTACATTTAACTTAATTTTCTGTCACATAGAGTGATCAAAAGGTGAGTGAAAGTTATGTTTAATTATGTCCTTACCTGCATATTTTTTAGTATAGACTGAAACTATATATTAAAAAAAAAATTGAGTTTTGGTTCAGCTGTCCACTACTTAACTAGCATATTGATTTTACTTGTACATGGCCTTTAGAAACTCTAGGTAGCTATGTAATTCTGATACACTGTCCTCATATACTTTCTTAAAGGAAAAAAACATGTAGTTTCTAATATTCCATGTCTATTTTTGCAAAGTTCAAAGGGGACACTCATTAATGTTATTTTATTAAAGTATATGTTCATGTAATTCAGCCCAAATCATTCAAATATGGGAGTGTTCTTTGAAGGACTTCAGAAATTCTGGTAACACCTACTTTACAAAGACCTTGACAGGTGAACAGAAAGACAGTGACATAAGTGAAGGATAAGAAAGTCTGAAAAAAATCTTTTGATAAAGTAATTCTTAAATTAAAAAATCATGTTGGAAGGGGAGGGATTAATAGGTGAAGCACAGAAAACTTCTAGGGCAGTGAAAATACTCTCTATGATACCATAATGATGAATAAATGTCATTATATGTTTGTCCAACCCACAGAATTTCAATACCAAGAGCGAGCCATAATGTAAGCTCTAAACTTCGGGTGATTATGATATAGTTTAATCAACGTAACAAACGTACCTCTCTGGGGAATGTCAATAATGGGGATGGCTGTGCATATATGCGGGCCAAGTGTACATGGGAAATCTCTGTACCTTTACCTCAATTTTGCTGTGAACCTTAAACTGCTCTTTTTAAAAAAATAAAGGCTTAATAATAAAGAAAAAAAAATCATGTTAAGGGTTATGATATAATACATAGATACAGGTAAGATATAGATATGGATACAGATAAAGAAATATCTTTCTGTTGTTTTTTCTCAGCTTACAGAAATTAAGGATAGTATTGTTTTTCATTTATACATTTTATTCATTTTTAGTTCATAGGCCTATTTCCCATAATGGACAGTTCTTTCCATTACAAGACATGCAAAAACAGATACACATCTCACATTTGCTGCCTAATGATTTTCTTTATGGTAATTTTATATTAGAAGCATACTTTATTTCTTAAAATTAAAAAAGATATTGTCTTCTTTTTAATAAAATTTAGTCATGTAAAGCCAAGTTTCACTTGTGTTACTGTCACTTACTTTTGGGCAAATACTTTAACTGCAGTGCCTCAGTTTCCCCATTTTTTAAATGAGGGTGATATGTATCGTGCACAGTTTTATTGAGGATTAAATGAGATGGTGAATAAAAAATGCCAGGTCAGGGCCTGGAACATAATGGACTCCTAAATCCCTGCTACTCCTTCAGTATGACCTTTTCAGGAACGTTATGAGTAAATGGACATTGGCAGAATTGAAGACAAATGCATGATGAGAAAATGTGGACGATAGCACATAATAGTCTTTTAATAGACTTGATAGTAAAAAGTAATATAATTGTGTACAAGCAAAAATATTGTTGATGCTAAATGCACAATAAAGAGGTTGTTAAAAAGCACACTGTAGTAATACTTTTAATTAACTGGCATACTTATAAATGATGGCATTCTGCCCACAAAATCTTCTTATAAAATAATTCCACAATACCACTATCTATGTCAATTGTTGCAAAATTTCATAGTAGACATAAAAATTGACTTACCAGATTTCCCATTTAAAATATTCAAACTTTAATCCTGCTCTAGATGTTATATTTTTCCCCAGATAAAAATAAGGTAAAAATAAAATTTTTATAAATAACTGTGGCCAAGGTAAACTTTTTTGTTCTGTGTATAATAAAATCTGGCTTTGTTTATCCTCTTGTTTCTTAGCTGAAGAGTTTGATTTTAAAGTAACACATCAGTAAAGAATCTTAGAGCTACATCATAGAATTACTATTTTTAAAAAATTTTGTTCAGCAAAAGCTTGTCTCTAACGATGTAAAAGTTTAAACTTTAAGGCTTTTATTTTATTATTGCTTAAACCATTAACTCTGATTTTTCTAGGTCTCAATTTTTTTGGCAGGAACTTTAATACAGATTTGTTAGGTCTTAATATTTTGTCCCTGAATAGACAAATACATTAACATTAACACTTTAACCCTTCAAATATTCCCATAATCAGAACTGGATAGTCAAAATTAATTACTATTATACCAAGAGCATGTTTACGTGGTTGCAGGAAACAGCCAACAGACATATATTAAAATTCTAGCACAGAGTAGGGACATAATAAATAGCTGTTGATTTAATGTCCTTTAACAGCTAGCACAATACAGCCTGTTTCCAGGATCCGAGACAGTTTAATGAAACAGTCAACAATGATTCCAGACAGTTAAATATAACAGTTATTAGTAACCACAGAATAATGTTTACAGATCTAAAACAGTAGTTAGTTTCACCAGCAGTTGACATTATCCAGAGAAAGACAAATCTCAACTGTACTTGTGTGAGAGAACTAGTTGCACATATGTCAACTACATTTATTCTTTGTAAAAAAACAAAAGAAAAACCCAACTTACACACATTTTAACAGTTTTGAGGACAGGATCCATGTATGCTCTATTGATAATAGATTAAAGCATCATGTTTCTAACTGTAATATTTTAGTTCTTACCCCTTTCCTTCATAAATAAATAGCTTGACTTTGACTTTTTTTTTTTTTTTTTTTTTTTTTTGGTTGTCGCTTTCCAACCGATTTCTTACACTAGCTAATGTGGTGCAAAAATAAATGGGTATGGTCAAATGTGAAATGCATTTGTCAAATGAATGAAACTGAAGTGCAATAATATAATAAATCCTCAGGCGAGTCATGTTTATTGTTGCCAAATGTCTCCCTGCTAAGAACTAATATGCATGAAAAGGGATAATGAAAGTTTCCATGAAAAGTTTTTGGGAAACCTATCCACAAGTCTTCACTATCTGGGAATGTGGAAATAAGTATTTGTTTTATACAAGTTCCATATGAGGATTGTAAGGATGGAATTATGAGAATAGAGTGAAATAGAAAGCAACTGTAGTATGATGGTTACTAATATTACTTGGCACATGGAGGAATATTGACAGGGAAGCTTCATTGAAAGGCAGAATAGAACAGTGCCTGCTACATAATGGGCACTAAGTAAATACATATTGAATGAATGTGTAAATAAAAGGAAGAGTTTAAATTCAAGCTTTCAAAGACTCCAAGTGATCTTGAAAATCTAATTTAGGTTTTAAATGTTTAAATTCCAAAGGATAACTGCACAGTGATAAACATTTGGGAATTTACTTAAAATGCATATTTTTGCTATATGTTTACTCTTGGCAAAATTAATTAACATGGGAAAATGAGGGGTAAGACAAGATTATTAGAAATTAGAGTGTTATATAAAAACTGGGTTGTTTCAAAGGAATATGCATATCAATTAAGGGTAAAAAATACTCTCAATTATTAGCATAATTCATGCCATTACTCCTTAATTACAAATGCTTATGGACACTTAGTTGTAAGTATAATAAAATTGAATAGAGTCGTGAAGAGAATAATTTTAGAATGACTGGAGAATTTGGGAACAGACCTTTTCTGAATTGACAAGAATAACGGGACATATGACCTGATTTTTTAGAACCAACTGTGTACAGAAGAAAATAGATGCCTAGATGACTTATAGATTTGTTAAATTTCATTCTTAATTCCTTACTGAGTTAGACTTTTTATTACCTAGTCAATTTAGGAGGTTAAATACGCAAGTATCTACTAGTTTGGTGGGAAGCCAGAAAAGCCAGGACAGAATAGTTATTTAAGGGTCATGTGACAGAAGGCAAATCTAATTCTGAAAAAAATCACAAAACCAATTTAGATTTTATAACCAAAAAATAAATCACTCAAAAAAATTTCCTCCAGAAAAAAAATTAAAACAATCTTGTTTTATTAGTCAATATTATTGGCTAATATTTTATTAGTTGACTAATTGACTAATAATTTTATTATCGATATTAGTATAAGAACCACAGGATTTAAAGAAACAAAATAGTATTTTTAGCACCACATTCTAGCAAAGGTGTGCAAACACACCTCTAAGAAGAAATCAACACAATAGTATGTTAAAAATAATAAAACCTGGGGAAACACTGTATACTGTAGGGAGGCCTCAAAGATTCTAGATCAAATATGAATAGTAGCTATTATAAAAGATGAAGAAATGGGCAAAATACAAAAGTAAAAATCTACATTGTATAACAAAATAAGATACCCTACCCTATATGATATGTATTAGATTTTATGCTCATTAGGAATTGTTTTTTCAAAATAAATGTACATAGACAAAGCAAATTATATGTGTCATGTTGATTTAAAAAGAAACATCAGGCATCATGATTTTTAGCAACAATAACAAATACTGTGGCTATTTTTGTGACTATCAAATGTACCAAACCTAACTGGTTTTCTTTTTTATATGTCTCTTAAATATTGGGTAAGAAGGATAACTATAAATGTCATTGTCCAATTGGGATTTCAAGAAACAGGGAAATTTTATTAGTGTTTTTATAAGTTATAGAGAAAGCTTCTATTCACTGAAAAAGCTTGAAAACAATTTCAAAGACAAGCAAAATCACCATGTTACATTGAGGCAATCTGAATATGATATAAACAACCTGTTTATTTGTTTTATTTTCATTCTTAGTGTTAGACTTTATCTATCTATAAATACTCATTATAATTCAAGGCTGGATATAGCAATAGCCTTAAAAAGCAACTGTTATTTGAACACTGTAATATCTACCTCAACCTCAAACTTGCCCAGTGTAACTCACTCACAGCACTTAAATTGATGTAAACGCTTTGCTGCTAAAAATTTGTTCTGGTCACTTTCATTAAAATGTTGAATTTTTTTCCTTCATGCTTTACTTCTGCTGTATCTGCTGTTAAGCAGTACAATATGGGAAGGACTTTGAAATGATTTCTATATCCAGACACATAGTGTATCGACAAAAATCCGATGACGTATTACTATACATCATGAAATTTCTATTTTAACCTGTTTAAGGAAGTTTTTCTTATTCATACCAGGAGAGTCATTCAAAGCATTTTACATATTAAATTACTTATCAAAACACAGCATATATAGACCTTGACATTTGTTAAAGAACCAAGGATTTAACCCCCCCAAAATTTTAAAGGACCAGAACAAATCTTTAGCAGAACACAGATTATGTGGCAAGCAGTGAGTTACTGGAAGATAGAGTGTACTTATCAACACATACTTTCAGCATATATGTAAGAGACTGATTGGTTGATTTGTATGGTCACCTGCAAATATGCAGCCTACTGTTGTCTAAAAAAACGTAAAATCTGTAACAATAATGTTGCAGGAAAGAGAACAAAACTGGCAAAGATCCTTTAGTTATAATTTTTTTATTCCAGGAACCCATCAGTAGGTCTAGCTCTAATATCCATTTTTTGAGGCAAGATTTTCTCACTATTGTATTTTCATTTGGGTAAGTAGTTTCAGAATGATTATACATTGACTGTAGTAAATTGCTTCTTTATTTTCTTTTTTTCATTTCTAGAGTAATCATAGGACAAAGTAACAACTTTGCAATGAATGCCAATATGTGGTTCCTTCGTAGATCTGTTGCTTTACTCCTCAATGTTTCTGTGTATCTGGTGGTTCAAGAATTTATATGATAACAAAGACTCTCACTATATGCAATGAGAGAATAAGCTATATCGATTACTGCTCAAATTGTTTATTTACATGTAGCAAAACACTGCAAGCTTATTTAATCACATCTAAAATATTGTTTTTTAAAAAGCTATATATTCACATAAGTATTTATGTAATTTTAAAGACTAATTTCCTACAGCATTTTCATTCCACAGAAAATGTACTTCAAAATTGTTATAAAGCTGTCTTGTAATATCACGCGATATGTTTTTTAAATTATAATTATTTGCTGAAGGAATTACACTAAACAATGAAAAATATACAAGCTGCCTTTTAAATATAGGGTTACACTGTGGATGAGTACAAAAAGCCTTGAAGATTCATCAGCAGCTTCAAAATGACAGAGACAACAGAACAGTATTAGGGAAAAAATGTGCCATACGGTAAATTTGTAGCCAATAGAAAAATTCTTTAGAATGCAGAAACACTGTTAAGAATGAGGATTTGGTCTACAGAAAAGTTATGTTGTAATGCAATTCACTTTAATTTTGAAATTATTTTAGAAGTGTATGAAACTATCTTTAAATATTTCAATGCTTTGTACAGAAAGTGCCACCTTTCTTACATATTATTTGCCATCTTTGATAAAAAGTTTATATTAAGAATAAAGGCATTAAATAATACATCTATCTACTATTAAGATACTTCCATCAAAAATATCAACCAATAATGGAGTTATGTTATTGAATTATATTTTAAAATATATAGTTATTTCTACTTATTACCTTGAATAATGCTTGCAGGGAACTTGATTTAGCTTTCACTATTGGAACAAAACATTTGTGTTAGCCATTTGTGGAAATTCGCTTACTCTTTTATTAATCTCTAGTTTTTTATCTTCATTAAATGTACCTGAATTTTAAATATGTCCCAATAGCTCTTCATTTCTCAATCCTCTCTGCCGCCCTGCCCATCAAGCCCCAGCATTCTCCCTTGATAATGTGCTCTCATAAATAGGTACTTGTTATCCAGGAAATAGTTTATTCATCAAAGAATTTTTACTTGCTAGGGCAAGGTGAGGGTTTGCTGTTACTGTTGTTTTTTTTAAATAGACCAAAGTAGACATTCCATTCTGTTATTTGGTTAAAAAAATGTATATGTATATTTCCAATATGGAGCTAGCAAATAGAGGACAAGCTTTGAGGATGCTTTCTTAGTTTTTTAGGCCACTATTTTATCATTAGGAAATTCTTGCCTTTATGTAGCAGTAGCATTCCTGTTGCTTGAAAGAGTTCTTGCAGTTCTTGAAGTTTTACAGAGGATACTGACTGACTTACTGCGGGTAGTTTAGCACAGGCTAAATCTGGCTGGCACATAGAAGCCAACTTCACTTGGTATCTCTCTTGTTTGTCTCTCTGCTGAGATTGTCTTCATGAGGGCCAGCTGTGAAGGTCTCTAAACTGCACTCTCTTCTATCTCTTAATTCCATCACAGACTTCTGCCTATAGTCATAGGCATCAGCCTTTCTGTGCCTAGATTACCATTTCCTAAAACAATAGCTTTTAATTTTTTTTCCTGCCTTTTAGTAACATTTTCTGTATGGACTAAAAGTAAAATATGCTCCCTTTATAGAGATTCATTAACTCCTTTGAATTTGTTTTCCTAATCATAGTTTTAAGATTAAAAATCAAAAAGCAATACTCTGTTTTAAAAAAGCTTTTAAATATAAGATGGACTTTTACAATCAACTTTCACCATCATGTTGCATCAAATTTGAAATTACAGACCAATTTCCACAAACGGTCTAATGTTTTCAAACCTTCCTATTTGGACATATATTTTTAAAATATTTTAAAATTTAGTTGGAGAAGTATTAATCCAGAAAAAAAATTTTTGATATATTTCCCTCTAAACTTATTTAAAGCACAAAATCATCACAACGAAGAAGAGTCACGTAGCAGACGATCATACTTCTTTAATAGTATTCTTGATATGGCATCTTGGGGTCTTGCCGAGTAAAACATTCCTAATCTGCTATCCCATTCTTGCAACTACTATGTGCTTTTAGCCCTCTAACAATTTTTGTTACTTTTTTCTGGATAAATTCTAACTTGTTGAATGTAAATAATTATTTCTTCCATCTTATAGCACCTACTTACAAAGCATTCTCCCAGGTCTAACCACCATTGCAATATAATCAGAAAGTTAATCTTCACAACAACCCTGTAATGCATGATCATTTCCCTCATTCATAAAACTAAGGCTCAGAAAGGCTGTGACCTGTCCAGTCACAAAGCTGTGTTTTATGCAGCCAGACTAGAAGCCATGAATATCTTTAGATTCTGCATCTAATATTCTTTCCATTTTGCCAAGGTTTATTTTTCTGAAAAAGTTCTAAATTCAATAGAACTATTTCTAAAACTAATTTTAACATATTCATTGTTTATGAAATATAAACAATTATAAAAATTTAAACTATGAAAACATAAATGTAAATATCTAGAAACTAAGACATATCATTTCATAGTCTTGAAATACCAGGGACATTTGGATTGTAGATAGAAGGAAATTGTAATATCTGTTTAATTTTTTAAGTCAGTTTCTTTCATTTAACCTAAATACAATTATACTAAACTTTGATTATATTATTTTGCAAACAAAAAGGAAACTCAATATACTTTTTTTAAACTGAAAGATCATACAATTCTAAAATGCATGTGATTGACAAATATATTTCTTTTAAATATAATTTTACTTGGATCAAGTTAAGTGAAAGTGAACATTTAATGTCACTGTCTAGGTTGTTCAGTTAAGAGAATACTTGCATCAATGACAACAAATACAAGACCTTCTAAGAAAGAACGTATATCATTCCGTGACAATCCTGTACAACTCAGTGGTGGATGGGGAAGTGGCAAAAAGAAGGTGAAAACTTCAAACTAATCCTTCAAGCTTCAGCATTCAAAGCATATGGCACACGGTTTCTTTTCAAGAGATCTGTGGATAACTGGTCATATTACCAATCGGATACAAGGTTTTAAGTGTATTTAATTTGTATTATTATACATATTTCACGATTCTGTTTTCCGATGGATTTCTCTTATTTTCCATCTGTAAAATACAGTTTTGCTGTTGTTCCTGTGTTCATATGGAATGGCTTCCAGAAATTAATTCTTGAAATATTGTAATGGAATTTGCATATCCAATTTCTTTTTTTATTTAAAATGTTTATTACACATGTACTAGAGATGGTTTTTGTAACCAATAATAAATTGTAATACCATAAATATTATCATAAGAGAATATAACTGTATCTTATTGGACCATTTATAGTACTAATGGATCATTAATATATTAATAAACTTTATTTGACCATATTATTATAACTGGATATTTCAAAGATAAACTGACATGTAAATTAATTCAGAATAGAAAATAAAAATAGCCTTTTTCTTTTACTTTGTCATCTTAAATAGATTAGAGTTATGTCAAGAAAATATACATCCCATTTAAATTTCAATGACATAAATTTAAATATTTATCAATTTAATGATTGGATATTTTATGTGTAATGTTTCATCCTTATCATTTATAAAGGGTAGATGCTCATTCTGGTTCATTAATATTATTCTTCTGAATCAAAAATACTCTATAATTTTAATTTTTAATGTGCCTTAAAATAATTATCGTTAAAAAATCTTTTCAAACCCCAGTCTTATAATTTTGTAATGTTAATATATTTTCTAAAATTACAGATGAGTTTTATTAAACTCTTACTATTGTGCAGTCAGTATTCTGTGATAGCTTAGTAAATCTAATGTGCAAAATGCTGCATTTACCTTTCATGCTCCTTAGCATCTTTAACTCTCCTGAGTCTGGGGCTTTTTTCACAAAGCTAAGTTCTCCAGTGACTTTCCAGTTTGTTGCTGTGTAATAGGATCCAGTGAACTTTAATTTTGTTTTGTTTTGCTTTTCCTACTCTTTATTGAAATATTTCATTTTAAAATGATTAGCAGATTTAGAGATGCATTTATTTAGCTTGTGTCCCCCATCTACTTTTGGAGCTCTGTAGCATCTCAAACCTGTAAATCTCTTTTAACTTGATTGAGATGGAAATGTTAATGAGCCTTGAGCTGTCAATCAATAAAGAAAACATGGATTCATATGTTGTGGCCTAGAAATTGAGGCTTTGGAAAGTAAGCTCCATGTGTAGTTGCTTTATGAACATGCTGTTATGTCATCTTTTTACTAATGGCATCCACAAACCAGCATAATGTAATGAGGGAAAATATTTTATCTCAGCTTATTGTGAACCCTGCAAGAGAAAACCACATTAAAGCTGATATTGATGGGGTTTTATGGTTCATATGTGCAAATCAATGAAGTGGAAAGGCTGGTATGAGAAGTGAGATGCTTATGATTAAACTGTTTTAGAGCCTAAAATAATTTAATCTCTAGTTTCCTTATTCTGTGATCTGTGTAATTGTTTCATAATATTAATTTTAAGGAAGATGATGGGTGTTGATGCTCCTTAAATTTGTAGGTTATGATTGATTTATATGACAATAAAATAGTTTCCTAATTATGGAGTTATATTGGAAGTTCTTTGTAGTGTTGTTTATTGTGTCCAGCCCTAAAATGGTCATTTGAAAAATCTTTCAAAGTTCAAACTTATCATTTTTTATGCTAGTTCATTTATGTTTATGAAAATAGAAAAGGGAAATTTTAAAACTGAATAAATTTTAATTAAATTTTTTTTAATTTTAAAAATTGAATAAAACCTGAAAAGAAATCAAAACAAGAGATACTCTTTCTCCTGTTTCCTTGATGAGACATTAAGGCAAATATTTGTCTTTAAGATTTGTGAAGGTAGAAATATGAGCTTACACTGTCACTTAGTTGACTGAATTTTGGATTGGCAGTGATGGACCTAGGCAATGCTACTATTCAAATGCACATCTCAACATGGCATTTTGCTCTTTCCTACACCCTGTGTTCTATGACCAGACCCTTCCCAACTCAATTCTCACCTTCCTACCTGGCCATCTCCCCCAGTGCTATCACAAACAATCATCACCAATCACTTATAAGAATAGCAGAGTGAATCACTGATCACAAAAAGGCTGATAGGTTGTTTGGTGATTCCAGAATGTCTTGATAGGAGAGTTAACTATATTGGTCTATGGAGCTATCACCCTCCCAAAGTCCAGTCTGCCCAACATCTTTGTGCACATAGTGCATTATAGGAGATCTTACTAGGTGCTGTGGGAAGCATTCCAAATCCTAATTTCTTATTGTGCTCATACAATAGTTAGTGCTACAGCCCTCACATATTTCCTACCAAATGCAGTTTCCATCATCTTTAGAGGCCAGAAAATTATTCACCATCAGGATTTATGATTTTCATGACTGTACTGGGGTCAAGTGAATTATCTACTGAATATGCTTTAATTTAGTGGAAGAAAACCCCTAAGCTTTCTATAGCATATTGGTTGTCAGAGCTAATTTCTAACTAATCTCTAATAGGAGATGTAATTTTACTGTCTATTTCAGTGTAGAATGCAATCCATTATCTACCATGATATTTTTACCTACCTAGATAGAGCTGTGTTTTTTTGTCATTAATGTTTGTGACATGCAGAAAAAGCCTCTTTCCAGCACATAAAGAACTATAATCCAGATCTGTGCTGTCCAAAATATTAGCCATTAAGCCACACGTAGCTACAGAGTACTTCTGATATGGTTAGTCTGAATTGAGACCTAAGTATAAAAGGCACAGCAGATTTCAGACATTTAGTATGAAAAACGAATGCACAGTTGCCCAATAATTTTGTACTGACTATGTTTAAACAATAGTATTTTGGCTTAAATAAAGTAATATCATCTGGTTTAAAAATGTTTTAATATGAGTACTAGAAAATGTTAAGTTACATATATATCTAACATTGTATTTCTATTAGGTAGAGCTGACCTGGAGGCTATTCTGTGATATAACTTATAATTGATTAATAGATAAAAGATGCTGCCTACAAAATAGGCACAAGAAAATCCTAGTTTATAAGAAAAGGAACTTTGATTCTGCTAAACATAGTGAATATTATTAAATAAAAAGGAAAAATAACCCTCCACTGTGGTTCCAGACTTTAAGATGGCATAAGTGCATTTAACTCTGCATAAATTTAACTCTCATATAGTGTGTGTGTGTGTGTGTCTATTTTTATTTGATTTTAATAAGAGACCATCTTATAAAGTCAGGTTGAAGTCTTTTATGTAACTGGTGATAAGAAATAGAATTCACACCCACCTTGTAGTCTATGTTATATCAGGCTTTACATATATATAGCTGTTAATTTTTCAAATGGTGGGATTTGAACTGTGACATAGGTGGGATCTCTTAATGGGAGACATATTATATTTGGCATTCTGTTGTATAATAAATCCAGTTTTAATCCAAGATCTAAAACATAAAGGCCAATAACAGTTGTATAAATGAATATAATGCATTTGAAAGTAACAAATGGTAGTGTGTTTATAACATATGCTTTATTTAATACAGCCTGACCACCAATCTTCCTTACCTCCAAATACCATGCAGTTGATGTACGCTTTCTAGGATCCAGAATTTTACCTAAGTCAAAAATTGAAGTGAAAGTTTTCATATGACTTTTCATTTATAACTTATCTCCCTGCCAGCACTGAAGGGCAAGAGCCCTCTGTAGTAGATCTGGAATGGCCACCAGTAGGAAGGACTGGTGAGGACTCTAAAGGACTCTTTGGAGCTCAGTGAGGAAGGATGCAGGAAGTAGCAGGAAGGAGTGCCACAGTTGGCAATGTCTGCTTTAGCACTGGGAGGTTAGAGTGAGGACTTCTCTGGTGTTGCTTTTGGACAATAACTAACCAAGGTGCTACAGAAAGACAAATGCTTTCTATGAAGCTTTAGAGAAAAGTGAACCAACTGAATTAACATTACAAAGGTTTGTCTTTACTATGAGTGTAACCTTCGTAGCATCCCTACATTTTAGGAGGTCTTGTTATAACCACTTTTACATCACAAGAGCAAAGGTGAGAAACCACTGCAAGTCCATACTTTGCTTATAAAGACCTGACTGCATCTGTCAGTGGTTGCCAGGTGAGTAAACGTAAAACTTTTTTTAAAATAAATATATCATTGGAATTTCTGAAAAGTTATTTTCTCCTGCAAAAGCTATAAGAGAAACTTTCAAACTTGTTTTATAATTTTCATAGAGTTGGTCTAGATCAGCATTGTACAATACAAATATAATGTGAGCCACATATGTAATTTTAATGTTTCTACTGGCCACATTACAAATGTAAAAAAATTGATAAAATTAATATATTTTATTTAACCCGTATCCAATACCTTTTTTTAATCAAATGGAATTAGAAGAACATTGTTACAGGAGAAAACTTCAACTTTACCAGCCTCTAAAATTACCTGTCTTGGAGAAAAAATAAAAAGGTATAAAAATAAGATGATTTCTGATTAGATATCTATTAATGTATAACAATTAGTAATATTCAGCTATACACATTCCAAGTCAAATATATGCTAACTTTACTGTTTTGCTCTTTGATATGGATTTGAGGTTTCCTACCACAGTTATTCAAGATTTCTCTCTCAAAGTTCATGTAGCAACAGAAAATTACAAGAAGACACAGTAAGGGTGGGTCTGTTTTTCATCTCTCCCTGGATCATTCAGATTTGGTCTAACCATGGACTTTCTATTAACTTCAAAATGAAACCAATGCTTAGAATAACTCAATATAATACAAAGAGCAAAGTAGGAAATCAGCACATCAATTTTGTTCTGCTCAGCACATATTTTGATATGACACATATGGAAGAAAGTGAAAAGAACATGATTTTTTTGTAATCTAACTGTCCTGACTTCTAATCCTCTGATATGTTACCTTGGACAAGCAGCAAACTCTGAGTCTGTTTGTTTACCAGTAAATTAAAAATACAACTCATAGGGTGCAGTGAGATCAAGTGACAAAGTAGATGAGAAGCTCCTGGCTCAGTCCCTTGGGTACCATAAGCACTCAATAAATGGTGACTTGACACAGAAAATCTTTCCAGACCAATCTTCCAAAGTTGAACAAAAAATTGGATCAATTCCGCATACTTTATTTTAGGAAGTATTTCCATGAAATGATGAAAAAATATTTTTAAAATATCTTGAAAACTTACTTCTCGAGATTTGCCTTGAAATGGAAGCAGAATTCAGTGCTTCAAATACATACATATTGAGCCTCCTCCATATGTATGTGTGCAGAATACTTTGGAAATGTAAAAGTCATACACTTCTAATAGCATGTTAACTTATTTTTTCACATGGACAAGTAAAAACATATATTTCTATAAAATGGGCTGAAATGTCAGCACCACAGCTCTGTAGGCAATGCTCTATACCCCGAAATAGACTCATAAAATGTTTCCACTACCAGGTCCCAAAGGGGATGCCAAGTAATTGACTAGATTGGCTCATGTTCTCCTCTCCTCCCAATTCTCCACTCCCCATGCCTTCTCTTCAAAGGAAAGACAAAGAAAAAAAAGGGGATCCATCCCTTGATTTCTTTCTTAATCTTTATTCAATTTTAAAATTGAGAATAAAAACTTGCATATTTTATTATCTTCATAAATATAAACTGATTTTAAAAGATGAGTATACCAATAGACAGCTCTAAAAGGAACTTTTATTTTAGTATCCTAAAAGGGATAAAAAATGGTTTGGGCATGGGAAGGTTAGTTTCAAAGGAGAATGAACAGGGAAAGGGTGTTTTCATATTCTGTTTATTTAACTGATCTTCAAGGATGAATTAATATTGAGGCAAGCAAGTACTTTAGGCAAAGGATACAGTCTGAATAAATACCTGGAGACAGATAGCAGCATGTCCAGGGAATGGAGAGTAGACAATCCAGGGACTGAATTACTGGACAGAACTGAGAGAGCCCCGTGAGAGAGACACGGAATTAGTGGGAAATAGGATTGAAAAGTAGCATTGGATAAAGTACCTTGAGACCTGTCCAGCCTATAGATTTTAGGTTATGTGTGTGGTCTCTAGGTGGAAAACTGCTATGTGATGGTTTTCAAAAACATTAATAGGAAGATGTTAGCATTTTCAGATAATGTTATTACCAATAATTACTGGCTAATTTCAAAATAAAAATAGATATTATTAGGCAAAACATTAATTTGACTCAAATCCGAAATAACAGTATGGTTGCCTATCCCAAAGTCCCTGATTAATGGGTACACTGAGGTTTTCTTTATTCGTGTTAAGTGGGAGAAAATTGAATGACTTACAGAGGCGTTGGCCTTTCAGTCTTTTGAGACTTGATTTCACATATGCTGATGCTTCTTAAATCTGAGTGAAGCTGCTTCCAAGTAGCTTCACTGGCAGAATTCTTTATAAATGCTTTCCTCACAAGGATATTGCTACAGACGGTGACATCCTGAACAAGATGTTCTACCCCAGGGAATGAGCTCCATGAGGGCTTCAGGAGCACTATGCTGAGTCCTCTAAGTCCAGCAATGGCTGGAAAAAGCTACAATTTCTAATATTATTTACTTGGAGTATATTAGAATCAAAGAATTGGAAGACCTCTGTCCTAGTCTGCTTGGGCTGCTCTAACAGACTACATAAACTGGGCAGCTTAAATAACAAATATTTATTTCTCACAGCTCTGGAGACTTGAATTCTGAGATCAGGTTCTTGGTGAGGGCCCTCTTCCTGGCTTACAAATTCCATTTTCTAGCCGTAACCTCACATGGCAAGGAGAGAGACCTCGTGTCTGTTCATCCCTTTATAAGAGCATTAATCTCATCGTGAGGGCTCCACTCTCATGACCAAATATAACCCTATTTATCCCCCAAAGCCCCCACCTCCAAATAGATCATATTGGGGATTAAGGTTTTGACATAATGAATTTTGGGAGGACACAAACGTTCAGTCCATAGCAGCCACCTAGAGACCATATAGTTTAATTGATAAGAATTGTATTTCTAATAAATAACTTCAAAAGTCTTTTTTTCAATACATGGCTTACAGTGAGAATATTTTAACAAGGGGAGCTGAGACCTTAACAGGTAACTCTGTTTTAGGTTATATAAATTGATGGTTAATCACAGAGCTGGGAGTAGGACCCCAGTCTTCTGAGTCACAAAAATCTTGGAAAATTTATTAGAGGTAATGCCTGTGTCTACAGCCTAACTGAATAGTAGCTTTGGGCAAGCACACTTACCTTGCATTAGCACACACACCTCAGGACATAGCATCTTCATGGAGATTTGTTTCCCATATGTGATACTTTCTACGTCTCTTTCTAACTCTTAAATAACCATAATTATATATTTCATTTTTAAAAAATTTAAATAGTTGAATTTTCTGTTTTTTTAAATCACTTTTCACTTCTTAGCACCATTAATTTATTTTTACTATGTCCATAATTTTTATTAAATGCGTCCCTATTCTGAATTTTAAAAATCATAATAATAGTAAACATTTAGTACCTATAGTATGGCCAGGCACTGTCCCTAAATCTTTTAGATACATTAACTCCTTTTATATTTCCTCCCATCCTTTGAGATAGGTACTACTCCTAGCCCCATGCTACAGAAGATGATACTGAATCTTAGAATGGTTACATACCTTTCTCAGCATCACAAAGCCAGCAGGTGGTAGAGCTGGACCCAAATCCTATGAATGTGTCTTGTTTGTACTTTTCAGCATTTTTGGTGTTATAGATAAATAGATATGCCTACATATGCATTGTCCTAGAAGTTGTATGTAACCAGTTAGCCAAATGCCATCAATAGGTAATCAAAAATATTATCTAGATAAGAAAAATATAGGCAGACCAGAATGATACCATGGTTATTTGACAGAAAACACCTGCTTTCTAAGTGTAGTCTTTAATTTAAGCTCATAATTAAGGCAAAATATGCTACAAAGTTATTTTTTCCTTAGAGAAAATTAATCCTAATTTGGAAATTAGTACAGTAATTTTTTTTGTGAAGGAGCTTCAGAGATGTAACGCTACTGTAAGCATTAAGAGCACCATTTGGAAGCTTTGGTTTAGAAGAGACTTAAACAAGACAGATTTCTCTAACATCTCCTGTCCAGCAGTGTGCAACTTTGACAATCAGCCCACTTTAGTCAGAGAGAACTGTCATTGTTTTTTAAAAATTTGCTTTTTACATAAAAAGCTGTTTTCCAACCGAACGTGATCCACTTAGTTCCACACTGGGGCTAAACTGAAAAAATTTAATCGCTCTTTTGTATGTCTTAGCTAAAAAATCACTAATTCCTTTAGCCATTCTTTCCATGACACGGTTTCCAGATCCTCTCTGACTCACCCCCTGTACATTAGAAAAGCTCAAAATTGTTAATTTCTCTCAGTAAAAAGTTTCCAGAGCAATTCTCAGTTCTCTAGATTTCTGCATAATACAGTGTGTAATGAGGACCTGATCTTTCTTGATGTGTGACTGCTTCACTTTTGCTAATGCAATAGAAGCTAAGTTTGTTGCAGCTACCTTAGCAACTAAGTCATGCTGTGGACTCAAAATATCTACAGATCTTTATTCTATGGACTCTTATAATAAACCTTTGTTTCCCTTCTCCTATATTTCTTTTTTTAACCTTAACTTGCAGCTTTATGTTGGTCTTCACTGGTTTAATTCCATCATTCATTCTACCTTCTCCAAAAATATTTGCCTCCCAATTTCTTGTATTCTAAGGCTTTAACTAGCCCTCCTAGGAATGCATACTTCATAAAATTTTGTAAGTGCAAACTATGTTTTAGTTTTTGGTGAAAATATTGAATCGAATTAAGGTCCACTTTGAATAGATAGTACTTGAAGGAATTTTTTTTTTAATGATTTACAGGATTCCTCAGTGTTCACTTCTAGAGCCAAAAAGTTGCAAGAGATACTTTAGAGAAGCTCTTATATCCATCCTATACAGTTTGCCTCAACTGTGATCCAGCAGTTAAAGATGCCCAAAGAAGCTCATATAGTTCAAGTTAAACATTGCCCATAGATCTATTTTATTTCCTGAAAAATAAAAATTACATTAATAAAGTCTCTTTATTTATTTTGTCAAGATTTATATTTCTTTTTAAACTCTAAGACAATATTCAAAGTTGTATTAACATTAAAAAGAATGCAAGATTAAAGAGCATTCTTACTAAAAACAGAAATCAGTTACTTAGATTTTGTTTAATTCAATTCAATTATTGAGCAATTCTTAATGCAGCAAAAGAATGACTGCAATTCCCTCTCCGCAAAAGTAGGACATGTGAATCAAATACAGGGTAAGAGAAATAATTTCATTAATGTTAATCAGAAATGAACTTTATTGGAAATATGTGGCTTCCCTATAAGTAACTGTATTAAAGAGATTTCCCCCCAAACAAGTTCCTTTAAAATTAAAGTTCTCCTTAAGAACTGAGCTTACTACATATATATATATACATGCAACACATATATATATGTATTGCACAAGTGGTTGAAATCTCACAAAGAATAAAATATAAATGAATTGTTTAAAGCCAACTTTTTTCTTTCTTTCTCTTGGGGAACTTGAGAAAATACTCGCTGAAGGATTTGGTAGAATGGCAGTAAATATTTTAACCGCTTGTTATATTTGAACTTTATTAATAAATTGTGTGTTCATGACATTTTGTTATCTCCGAGAGCAAACTGTGAACGTAGGAAAGTGTTTGACTGATCTGACTTTATAACAAAGGTCCATGGGGCATCTGCCTCTGGGAGCTGAGAAATGACGTAATCCGCTAAGGACCGGAGGATTCCTTTCATGTAGACGACCTCCAATGCGTCGGGCACCACCCTGCTAAAGGTAGTGCGTCGGTTTTGTTTAACAAAAAGGACATTTTTTTAAAAATGCAGTGAAGGTTGAGAATTTTTTACTGCAAAACAAGATCTTAAGAAGAGACCGGATCATTGCCTTGCATTTACATATGTATCCGCTAGGAACCTCTTGCAATCAGGGTGAAACCTGGCTCTCCCCAACGGGAGAGGTGCTCATTCCCGGTGGAAGGCAGGTACAAGAGTGAGGTGTGCGCTACTTCACACACTCACGCCCACACGTTACTGTTAAAGAGTCACACGTCTTCTGCTTTATCCCCTAAATCTGCAGCAATTTGTGATATGGAATAATTCTGGTTGCCAGCTTGTGAAACAAAAAGCGCCCTGTCCTTACCAGGGGACTGTTTGATGATCTATTTGCCAATATCAATATTTGGATGGAAAGCTTAAAATATGTTGTTTTCCCAAGAGTTAGACATTAAAGGAGGGAGAGCACCACTGATGAAATATTAGCAGCAAATCGGTTAACCACTAACTTCTTTCTGTAGTCGTCGAGGCTCTTTTAAGTTTTCAGGAGAGAGGAAACTTCATTCTCTTTGCTTAGAACAGAGACTCCTCCACATCTGCTCTCTTAACCACAGCGTCGTCCCCGGCCGGTAGGTGACTTCGCCTACAGCCTTGAGGTCAAATCAGGCGGCGTCTGGAGACGCAGCTGTCAGCCCAGAGGCCCGCCAGGGCGGTCCCCTGCGGCTCCCCCGGGCCGGTAGCCGGGAGGGTGGTCCTACCCCAGAGGTGCGCACCAGGTGGCGAACCACCGGTGCAAGGGGGCGCTCCGACCGGCCTCGGAAGTTCGCTCGGCTCGTAGCCTTTCTCAGGTTCCCGACTGAAGAGCGCCGGCGTGAGGTCGACCGCGGCCGCGGTGGGACACGCGCGCGGACTCTGGAATGCGGGTTCGCGCGGCCGAGGCGCCGCTCGCAGCCCCGGTCCAGCCTGCGCCCCAACGAGGGGCATCCCAGGGGCTCGGCTCTCCTTCTGCGAGCCACAGAGACTTTTTTTATTCCGCATCTCTACTTACGGCACTTTGCAGGTTAAAGTTTACTTTATCAAAATCCACAGCGGAAATCCATGTTGTTGGGGACAGGCAGGACAGGTTGGAAAGGAGAAGTTGAGTGAATATTAATCTTGACCTTTCTCTAAAGTTCTTTAATGATTTTTCGAATGAAGGAGTTGGCGCCCTCCCCATCCCCCCACCCTTCTCCCCTCCCCGACTAATCCTTGATGTAATGACCGTGTTTGTGTTTTTCTTTCTGTTGAATTCACAGAGCACCGCGGCAAAGAGGTTTAACTAGATTACGAATGGTTTTCAGCTGCTTACGATGAGGTGCGTTCTAAGCGCAGCTCCTCGGCACCCAAACCCTGTTTTCTTGTCCAGAGGTAAAGGGTATTCGTGGGCGAGGGAGGGGCACAGTAGGTGGGGGTCTAACAGGAGGAGAATCTGCTCCTCTCGGTTTGGATCTGCCTTGATTATGTCTATTGGCCCTACCCTGATCGGGTTTGTTTAATGACCATGGACTTTATACTTACATTGTATATAATTCCAGTCCAAAGGAGAAACATCCGTCCTGTCGTTTTTGCTTCCATCTGTATTGAGATGTTAAGTCTTTCCCTGAGACGCGAAACATCAACTCGTAAAAGTGTTTGCACAGCATCTTTTTGAAAGTAAGTTCTGTCTTTAAGAGATAGCTAATAAATCAGCAGGAAAAATGTATCGAAAACATATTGGATAGAAGCTTAAACAATTCATATCTCAAATAAAATGGTGGAAGACATGTTATAGGTAAGCGATTAACAATATGCTAGTGAAATCTGGGTTTATGAATTGAATACAGTTTAGCTCAGTTATGCACTATACGAAAGTATATGTGTCATAAAAGAGATCTAACTTTAACTGTCTTTTTATTTTATTATATCTAGAACTTCCTGGAGCAATGACGACAGCCATAAAGAGAAATAAAGGTAATTATATTATTGCAGTTGAATTGTGATTTTTTAATATTTGTAATAAAATACATTTCTCTACTAAATGTAAACAGTGGCATGTTAGATAAGTCACAGTATTTGCAAGTGGGGAAAATAGTCATTTTAGACTTTCACATTTAAATTAGATCCTTCAGGAGAGCAGAAATTAAATCCATTTCTCTCTTTAAGAAAAGGGCAACTCTGTAAGAGACTATTACTGAAACAAGTTGAAATTCAAAAACAAGCGTAGGTCTTCGAAAAAGCATGTGAATTTCTAAAATACCAGTATACGTACTATGATTGAAATCACAGGTAAATTTAATCCATTATATTTGAGAGCTTTGTTAACAGCACACTTGAAAGACTGACAGGACTGATTAAAATTCAGGCCATTGTTTTTTAAATTAAAATACAGAAGCTTCAAAAATATGACAAAGTTATATATTAGTCTATAGGTGTGTTTTCTGGAGTAGATGATGGAACAGATATTTTGAAGGAAAGCTGAAATGTTTCTTTGTGTTTGTGTATATATATGTACATATATATTTTTTATTTTGATGAAAACCTCTTGAGCTGCTTCGATGCAGACTATATTTCTGTATCTGTTATGTCTGTAGAGCTGTGGGAAGGGTGAAGATGAAGCCAGGGAAGGAAAGCAGCAGCGGAGCACACACAAAACATGAGGCCACCTGGCTTCTTGCCATCCTACATGACATTCAATTATTTTAGTACTTTTTCAAGAGAGTTTTCTCTCCACCCAGCTTCCCCTCCCCTCTCCAGACTCCTGCTTTTCTACATTTGTCATAGTTCATCTAATTCAGCACGCATTTTTCCTAGCTTTACTTACTAGTATGCCTCAAACTCTTGCCAAAAAAAGAAAGGGCTAAGATGAAAATTCTTGCAATCCTATCTTGACATTCCCACTATTACTATATAAGTGTGACATTTCTTTCAAGAAGTTGAGAAAGGAACCAGAGTGGTGTACACATTGCTTCAACTGTTGCTTTGATGTATGTACTCAAAATATTTTTCATTTCCCAAAATATAGTCTCATGGGGGAGGGAGGCATCAAAAGCAACTTTCAGACCATGAGAATTTTTTTTAATGTAAAGTAAGTCAAACTGACAGCCAATCCCTTATCTGAACTTGACTTACCTGAAATTACCTTTGTATGTGGGGTGGGGGGGAGAGGAGAAGTCAGTCATTTCAGTGGGCTTTTAAACTAGTTTTAATTTAATTACTTTAATTCTAGGCTCTAAAGGGAACTAAATAAAGAAAACTTTAAACACATCCCAAATCACTGTGTTTGGCGAGCTGGCACCTAACAACAACAGCAGGAACAACCACAAACTGGTTGCAGGAATGTTAAATGTAACTTCAAATCAGAACATCAGAGTCACTTCACAAAACAGCCTTTCCGCTGTGTTAGCATCCCTGGTGCCAGAGAAATGAGAAAACAGTGTTGCAAAGAGGCTGAGACTTGAACCTGCAATAGGTCATGTTAACCCTCATCCTTTTGCTTCCTGGACTCTGCACATTCCTTCCTGACTCTGCCTCAATCCCATCAAGGAGATGTGAAGAAGCATCAGTAGCTGCACCCTGGGATCTGAAAGTGCCAGCATCCTAGAATGTCCTAAATTTTGTTAGGATTTAAAAGAAATTGATGGCTCCCCATCTCTGTCCCTCTCCTACCCCCACTCTCACCCCACTCCCACCACCTCCTGCAAGTGCTTTTTGCCAGGTAGATTTCTTCACTAACATGAAAGATGGGGAGCTGAATCCTGGATTTAGAACCCAGGTTCCAGGTATGGAAAGTGATGAAGAATTCTCTCGAAGGAGAAATAGAAAGGTGGAGGAAAGAAGGGAATGGTAGCCTGGGGGTGATGGACTGAGTGTGCTGAGATAAAATCCCAATTAGAACCTGGTTTAATAAACTGGGTCTCTCTGGCCAGCCATGGTTCCTCCAGGCACTGCACCCTGGGGCCCTAGCCATGCTGACCCTTTGGAACTGGGGAGGCTGGGATGAGGAATGTGGATTAGAAGCAGGTTTTTAAAGCCTGCTGAAGAGGAAAGAGCCATGTAGGCTCTGGATAGAGTAGCTGAAAGTATTTATCAAAGTGCTGTGGTCAATTTCCAAGAAGGTTATCCTCAAAGCACCAGGCAGAAAATGCCCAGGTAAATCTCAGAGAGGGCAAGACACCCTCCAATCCAATCAGCCTCCAGTTTCTTCTCCCTTCTTGTGCCTTCCAGAAATCATTTAATTATTGTTGTTTTAATTAGTATTATTTTAAATTTATTATTTAAGGCTCCAATGGTTAGAGCTGTGACATTACCATAAACTCCATCTCAACCTCTCAGAATCCATTTAATGCAGCTCTTGGCAACCAGAGACCCAGCTTCTTGCCAAAAACTGCAGATTAAGCATTCGTTATGGGAGTTTGCCATTAGCTGTTCCCTATGTTTTGGGCACATGTGGTTACATGTCCCCAAACATACAGGACTCTGTGTAATAGATTTGCATTTCCAAGAGGCTCCAGGGATATTAAATGGGGTTGGTGACACCTTGCACCCATCCCTCCAACCACTACCATCAGAAGTGGGGTTGAGGTGTGGGGTGGAAACGGGTTTACTAGGCAGCTGTGGACCCTGGCTCTTCTGTAGTTTCCTCTGCGAGCTGGACCTTTATTGGTTTACAAGTACTCTAGAGCTTGCATCATATGTCTTTCATTTAAGAGACACCGAATGTTTTTCAGGGAATTCAGGGCTCTTAAGACGCATATTTATAAACAAGCTGACAGAGCTCTACGAGGTAACTAAGTTCATAGCTAGGAGTTGTTTGTATATTTCCTCAAGTCAGCAAGGCGTTGTTCTTGCTGCTGTGAATTTTTGAAAAACCTATTAAACGACCATTTCTCTTATCCTCCCCGTGTCTATTAGAGAAAGGCAGGCTGTCAGAACATCTGAAGGTAAGGTACAGAAGGGGTTAGGAGAGAATCAAAAATTATCAACCCGGATAAGAGTGAGTGGATAACTCGACTTCCGACATTCCTGTAGGGATGGCCCAGGAACAGCTAGAAAGTGCTCAGGAAGCGCATAGCTTGCTCCTTCGCCTTAAGCATGGGTAGGATGTACCAGAGCAACCTCTCGCCAGCTTTTCCTTGGCCTTCCTCCCGCGTACTCCACCCCCGCAGCACCCCACACCCCCCATCCGAGGATGCCAAGCTTGGAGTTCGCGAGCCTTGGTGCAGTCTGGAATTCTCCCTGAGCCCAGTCCCTGAAAGCTTTCCGCCCCTTTTGAGATTTAACAGTTAGTGTTTGGTGCCGGCTGCACGGCTCCGGAGATAGTAACAATACAGCTAAAGTTGTATCATTCAGGAATGGTGTCAACTCGCGAGAACTTAAGTGCGCGCTCAAGGCCGTGCAGAGCGCGGCGCCACGTGAATCGAGCTTGTGCCCCTGCTCGGGAGAAGCGTCTTGGGAGAATGGAGGCTGCTGCTCCGGGGCGCCTGCTCGGGTCCCACCCGGCCGGATCTGGGTTTAGGACCGGCCCCGCTTCTTGGGCAGTGCTGAAGCGCTCCACAATTCTCTGTGCGCAGCGCTCCACAATTCTTCCCCGGCTGCGGCCCATGCTGGCCTCGAAGAGGGTCTCCCAGTGAGTCCTAGGACAGCCAACACCCCGAAGAAAGTGGAAATTCCCGAGCCCATCCGGAGGCTCGCCAGAATTGGGCTTGGCCTCGTCACCCCTGCGTCGGGGCTGCCCCGCGTGCCCAAGGCCGCGGGGTGACTGCCCGGCTGTCCTGGGGAGACGCGACGGGCGCTGCAAGGGCCTGTGCGAAAAAGGCCGTCGGGTAGAGGCCTCCCTTGGAGGGCGCAACCCGTAGTCCCCAACTTGTGGGAGTTTTCACCCTATTTGCCAGTTTAAGAGGCCTGTTGCTAATGGCGGCCTTTCCTTGCCCAAGGCGCTGAACGCTTTTCCCTCCGACGCGGCGGGCTCCTCCGAAACCAAAGGCAGTCCCGAAGCCTCACAGAGGGGCTTTCAACTCCGCAGTGCTGCCTGCCCTCAGGGAGCGGCCAGCTCCCCAGCCTCCCACCATCCCCTCGGGCTGGGACCGGGGTCCTGGCCCAGCTCCGCGCGCGCCCGTCGCTCCCCGAACGCGCTTTTCAAACTCGACCGCGACTATTTAAGAGTAAAATAATAATCTTTTGAAAACCACCCTGAAGGCCTTCCTCGTACTTAAACCCCTTTGTGTAACGAACTTCTCTCTGGCCTATACTAGGGGCCCTTAGGAGGTACTTTTCCTATCGGGGTTTCTTAAAATAATCTGGATCTAATGATAAAATCGTGGACCAAGGGGAGGGGTGGAAGAAGGGTGGGGAAATCAGGTTGGTATCGGTATAATGTTTTCAGTGCCTCTTGCTCGGCTTTCCTCTCCCATTGCCACCACATCCACACGCCACCGCATTCCAGAAAGAAAGAAAAGGCCACGAGTTCGTGAGCGCCGAGAGCCCCCGGACGCCGAGCTCCTCGGGATTGGAAGGAGAAGCGGCCCCTATACCACGGCCATCCCAGTTAATAGCTGCCAACGTACCCGGCTTCTTGGGCTTCGGATCAATGTGGATCTTCCACATAAACGATTTACGGATGAAGTAAAAGCCCTTTAGAGCAGTACTTCCTTTCAAGTTCGTAAGACGCCTCTAAATCTTTCTGGTAGTGAGTGGCCGGCGTGGGGGTGGGGTGGGGACCGGGTGCCGGGCGGGCGGCCCGGGAGGGCGCAGAGAGCGGGGAGTGGAGGTTTAACTGCTTTGCGATCTCACCGAGCTCTTCCGAAATGCCAGTCCACTGTCGCGACGGCAATGTTTCTGGGTGTCGTGGCCTCATCCCTGATGGCATTTGTCTGAAATGGAGCTGTCTGTCTAACCTAGGCCTGGACGCGCCCTTCCCGGGTAAGTGGGGGAAGATGGGGGTGGGGTGGGGGCGGAGGGGAGTCCGGGGTGGAGTTAGTCGCCTGCCTATTTTCATATTCATTAGAACTGGGAGGTTGCCCGAGGAGCCCAGCTGAGTTTCAAGATATAAAAGCAACTTCGGGTGCCCCCTTTCCAGCCGGGACGTCTTAAAGGGCTCGGAGCCGGGCAGCTCCCCGCGCCGCAGCGCCTGCTTCCCCTTCGCTCCTCTCTGGCCCTCCCTCCTCCCGCCCCCTCGCTCCCTCCCCCAGCGCGCTCCAGCCTCCGAGCTCCAGTAGCTCCGAGACAGCTTTCCAGGATTATGGAGTTTCTGAGCGAGAAGTTTGCCCTCAAGAGCCCACCGAGTAAAAACAGTAACTTTTACATGGGCGCAGGAGGCGCGTTGGAGCACGTTATGGAGACGCTGGACAATGAGTCCTTTTACAGCAAAGCGTCGGCGGGCAAATGCGTGCAGGCCTTCGGGCCCCTGCCCCGCGCCGAGCATCACGTGCGCCTGGAGAGGACCTCGCCCTGTCAGGACGGCAGCGGTGAGTCCACTGCTCCAGCCGGGGTCGCGGAAGCCCACCCGCAAATCCGGAGTGCGGGGAGTGGTCGGGGCAGGGAGTGAGGAAAGGAAGGAAGAAGGAAGGAAAAAAGGAAGGAAGGGAGGAAGGAAGGGAGGGAGGGAGGGAGGGAGGGGGAGCGAGAGAGCTGGAGGGCGGAGGAAGGCAGTGGAACGCTGCTTATTTTAGGAAGCGGAGTTTTGGTTGCTGCAGACCCAAGGAAGGAACCCGCACCCGGTTACTTCCGCGCGGTTCTCCTTTTGCTGTCCTCCACGGGTCCTGGAGTCCCTCTATCCAGGACCCCGCCGTAAACTGATAGGGCGCTAAATAGAGCGTAATTGAGTCAAGACAGCGCGCTTCCTCTGCGAGCCCGCCGAGCTGCCCAGGCAGGAGGAGCTGAAATCCATCACAGCTCGTTAGAGGACGTCACTACCGTCACGAATAAGAAAACTTAGGTGAAAAATGTTTTTTACTTTTCAAGACGCAACGATATTTTTCTTTGTGAAGTTAGAGGGTTACTAGATTAGCTTGTGGGGATCTGTGATTTCTACTTCTTTGGGTTTGCGATACAACAACATACATTTTTGTTAAACGCCAAATCACTTGAAATAGCTTCGGGCAAAGAATCTTCAATATAATCACTCACTCCCGAATTCTGCGTTGTCTATTTTTCTGACTCCACGTAGAAGTCACCTCAGAAGACTTTCGGAATGCTTCTGGATGAAATCTTTAACTTTGGATGGCCAAGTATCTCAAAGTCAAAATGTTATCAAAACAAACCATCTATCTTTTCTATCTTGTAACCCAATACAAACCTATTTTTTTTAGATCGCGACAGCTAAAGCAAGTTTACAATTCCAAGAGGACTTTTCCTTATCATTGTATATATTCAACAGTTAAGCTGTAAGGAGCGGGTTGTTTTAAAATAACAAACGAAATAAGTGTGAAATATTTACAGCAAGCCTGCCGCCCCCTATTCTAATGGTAGTTCAAAATCTGGCAAGGCACCGGCTCATAGAAGCTCCTTTTCTAAATACCTAGTACGCAATAAGCTTAAAAAACGACCTCGTATATTTTACTTATTTTGTTCAACGTTGCAAGTAACTTTTGACTTGCAAGGTTAAATAAAAAATAAAGGCGCAAACAATAGAGAAAATCAGTTAAATCTCAGTCATTTATTTAGGAAGACGCAAAAAAAATTTATTTTAATACACTGAAGTTTTGGCTTTCTGGCTGTATTTCACATTGTAATATTTTTATTTTGAAATTTATAGAGGTATACATAAAGTTATTTCTATGGACAGGATTTTTAAAAAATGGTTCTGAAATGTCCTCTGTTGACAGCTGGATACGACTCAATCATAATTTTTATTTAAATTGTCGGGATTCCAAAAATAAGAGAAATAGGTGATTTTTGATACTTTATCAAGTTTTTAAAGAACATCATACTATTAGGAGGGATTTTAATAGGAAAGTATTAAGTAAGATAAATGTAGGCAACAAGCAGTCCGCTAAATTTAGGAAGTCTTTCTCCTGAGATGCCCTTACCCTCACTCCTGCTTTCCCTCCCCCATCCCTAATTACCGCAGTTCCCCATTTAACTCTGCCGGCGGAGACAAAACCGTATTGTTTGCTAATGTCCAGGCTCTTCTTTCTGTTTAGTTTTACCTCACGTCTTTTTTTGCCTAAATACTCTTCCGTATTTAAGTTACCTAGGTACTAGAGTTCAATACATTTGTATGATGATTAAAGCAGTTGTAAAAATACATTATGAGAGAATTTTAAGATAGACAGAAACGAAAAAAGTATAACAATTCATTGGAAATCATTGTTGTGGCAGGGCTGACTTCAGAAAAATGCTTCCCGTGGCATTATGTGCCTCCATTACATTTGTGTGTGTATGTGGCATCATATAATATATTTTCGTTTTATATCATACTGCCAAGCATGCACTCAAATCTGGAGGAAATCACTAAAATTAAAGCACCCCTAAACAGAATGCCAGATGACATCCCTTGTAATCTTTTAATAGATGTTTTAATTTCCGTGCTTTACTAGAGGGAAGAGTAAAGCTTTCTGTCTTAAAACATGTTTCATGAGTTAAGCATAAATTTGACAAATTTAGAAAGAACTGCAAATGAGTTTTTAAGCTAAAGAAGTCTACCTAAATCTTATTATTTTCTGTAGGAAACACACACAGAAACTGATGGAAAATTCATTTTTTAACTTAGTAGGTCGCTTTTTGAAATAAAAAATGTAAATGCAGACATGATATACAGTTGAAATATTGGAAATACAGTAGGAAACAATACCATATCTTAAATCTATAGTCCATAGGTTTTGTGTGGAGGAGAAACATAACTTTTGAAAAGAGTTTGGATTTTGGTTTACGGATAGTATTTAAAATTGAAATATCCTTTTTGAGCCATGTAAGTAGCTTACTTTTGTCTGCTGAGAATAAATAAGACATATTAAATTTGGCTCACTTAGATTTTTTTGAACTAGAGCGTCTTTTAATTTGATTATAAATTATGTGCATAAACATTACATTAATCCTGGAAAATAGAACTGTGTGTTTTGACAAATTATATGAGTTCCATGTACACATTTTTAGATGATTCTAAACCTGCCCAAAGTGAATTGATAATGTGATGATCAAATTAATACTGGCACAATAAATCATAATGGACCGCTTGCCTGATGCTCTAAATTACTTGAACTTAAGTCCTTCATCCATGTTTTGCAATCCTGAGAACTGTTGTTTTCCCCCTTTGGGTACAGTGAACTATGGGATCACTAAAGTAGAAGGACAGCCTCTTCACACCGAACTAAATAGAGCTATGGACAACTGTAACAGTCTCCGGATGTCTCCCGTGAAAGGGATGCCAGAGAAGGGAGAACTGGATGAACTTGGGGATAAATGTGACAGCAACGTATCCAGCAGTAAGAAGCGGAGACACCGAACCACCTTTACCAGCTTGCAGCTGGAGGAGCTGGAAAAGGTCTTTCAGAAAACCCATTACCCGGATGTATACGTCAGAGAACAGCTTGCTCTGAGGACTGAGCTGACTGAGGCCAGGGTCCAGGTAGGAGCCAAATGAAGGCTTGGGTGTGTGTGTGTTTGGAAGGCGGAGTTGGAGGGGGGATAGTGTTTGATCCATAGTTGTGTTTTACTACAAAGGAAGAAACCGATTCTCCTACTGAAGATGTAGAACGGTGTAGTATGTAAATGTAGCATGTAAGTCTACTAAAGTTACTTTTTACTTGCAAAGGATTTGACAGCTCGCACACAAGTATAAAAGAAAAGAACACTTGAATTATTACATAGGCATAAAAACTAATGATTATTTTAAAAGAACAGAATATGAACAAATTTCTGATTTCAAAAAGTGATTTTTAAAGGACAAAAAACTAGTCATAGCTATCCAATCTAGTAATCCATCTATTTTATTTTTCTATTTTATCAGCCGTTGAAGTTCTTTTAGGGTTAGATACCCTATATTGGTAACTTATTTGTATAGTGGTCCATACGTCTATAATTTTACTGAGGTTGGGGTTATAATAAAACAAGGAAAAATGAAGCAGTCTCACAAACTCCCAGTTGTTATGTATACCATAAACTATTTTCACTATACATAATTAAAGAAAGATCATATAGTTCATCTACAATTTTCTAGCCCCAGGAATTGCCAGTACATGCCCTTCCATTATAATTTTTAAAATCTAGTTAATTTATATGATTTTTGCAGAAGCAATAGGAATAATACTCTTAAAGTAATTTTTAAATACATAAATTCAGTTAAATTATATCTATATGTTATATTCAAATTATAAAATTGGATGATTCAATATACTAAATTTCTTAATAATTTGAAAAAAATTTTAAAATACTGGGTAAAATTCTACCTCCTAAGTGTATTTTATTTTTACTAGCCTTGATATTCGAAACTATATTTTATTAGTTCCTAAGTAACAATAATTCAGGAGAATAACCTTTTTCTTTGTGTGTGTTTTTACTACTCCAAATAAAATAATTTGAATTTTGAAATTCCCATAAACCACTAGAATAGAGAAATAAATAAAAAATTTTTTCTGAGTGGAGTAATAGTATTCCTCCTGAAGATTGAGCCATTGTAAGGCCCTTATACATCAGTAAAGACAACATCTGGTGGTGCAGGAATACCAAGCAGCAGATTTTTGCTTTAGTTTGCAGAGACAAATGATTACTTTATCTTAGTTCAGGAAGTAAATGTATAGAAAGTCAATGCTAAGGAAGAATTTTAGAACTGTCAAGTGTTAACACAAACCCCCCACATGTGTGTTTTTTGGTCTTGTGTTCATATATGTAAATTAGTTATACTTGTAACCATAGAAAAATGTGTTTACACACACACAGTGATCAGCTGTGCACAAAGCATGTTTTCCCCTTATCATTTCAGCAAGTTCTGATTAATTTTTGTCTAAGAACATGCACAGAGAGCCAGCCTGAACCTAATTTACTCAGATGGTTCTCTTTTCTGCTTTTCACATCAGGGTGGTAATTGGCACCCATTTTAAGGAGACTGTCAAGGTCTTTTTCTCAGTAGAAAAGCCCTCATTACTAAATTCCCTCAGTATGCTCCTGCTGTGGAGAGAGCAAGAAAGTGTGTTCTGTTTTGCTTTGTTGTTGATGTTGTCTTAAGTCCTGAATATAGTGGATAATACACACTTCCCAGCAGTGTTCTAAGAAACCATCTGAACAGGTAGCTGTCTTTGCCTTCTTTTAATTGCTGAAAACTCTTCAAAGTGCCATCTTAAATTTGCAATACATGCTTACGCACCAAACTGAGTATTAATATGTCTCCATAAGTGTGAAGGTAAAGACATAAAAGATTAGAATTGAATATGAAAAAGAGTAAAAATTTCAAATAAAGTTTAATGAAAGGCTTTTTACAATTTGCATTTTTATACTTCATTTCCAGCTTCTTTCCTAAGTATTTTATATTCTGAATATAGTTCTGTAAAGACTAAAGAGCTTCCTGAAAGCTGCTTATGTAAATTATACATATTGAATATCAAATTATACATATTGAATATAATTTTCTGTATAGAGAGCTGTATTAAAGAGAGCTTTAATACCTTAAAATATTAAAATGATGATTCTGGAAAGCTACAAGTATGAATTAGTTAATATTTAACCGTCTGAGGAAGATAGGTGTTATAATGGATATTTCATCTATGCAATTAATTAGAGAGATTTGGAAGGCAGTTTAGTGACCCTGTAGAGGCCGTACTAACTCACAGGCTTTCTTGACAGTTGATTATATCTGCCCTGTTTCTTTTTTAATATACATTACCCGTAAGTCTTTTAAGTTGGATAAATGATTTTGAAGATTTTATGAGCATTTTCTATAAGAGAAAATAAGTAAGTGGTGTCATTTACATAATAAACAATTTGTATATTTTAAAACCATAGTTCAGCTTCAGATGATACCATTTTACCCAAAGTCTTTATCATAATCAATATAATATATAATCCTAATGGTTTTTGTTTCTAAATAATCATGATATTTCTGCTGATGCCATATGTTTTAGATATAATCTTTATGTTTACATTTTTCTAAGTTTTTCTAAGTCTGGGTACAACCCAGAAGAGCCAATTGTTTTGACAGACCCAGATATTAATTTGGTTATAGATTGGCTGGGTTAATGTTGTATACATAGCCCCAAACTAAAAAGTTATGAATGTCTTCCAGACTTGCAGCATTCTCTGAGAGAGGGATTATTATCTGTGATAATTTGAAGATACAAGGAATCCTCACGGTCATATAATCTAATTCTTTTTCATTTTCTGTAAATGCAAAAACAGAGGCTCAGATGTATTAAATAAATTTTTGAAAATGTCTTGTCTCTTTGTATTAAATTATATTGCCTCATGGACATGGCACTTGTCAGGGTAAAATAGAAAGTAAAATTTGTGGATCCTTTTCTAATATAAAAAAATTCCCTTTTTAGTAATTATGTTGACCTGGTTTACCTTTCTAATTTGAAGTCTTTGAACATCATATTTGCATTATCAACTATTCCTTGCCTAAAATTCTACTTTTTTAAAAAATTAGGTTTGGTTTCAAAATCGAAGGGCCAAGTGGAGAAAAAGAGAACGTTATGGCCAAATCCAGCAAGCTAAAAGCCACTTTGCTGCCACCTATGACATATCAGTTTTGCCAAGGACTGACAGCTATCCACAGGTATGGTAAACTGCACAGAACACTGAGAGGCATAGGTGTGGTTTGTATATTCTTAAAGGGGCTAGTGTAAGCTTTATTATATCTAATAGCCAAGAATGAAAATTTTAATCTCCAAAAGAATTTTTCCATGTTTGTTAGATTTTTATTTTGCTAAAATATTTATTTATTTATTTTAATTTATTCTTCTAGAGCCATTCATTTAAAAATATTTCAGGGTCTCTTCTTTGGTATACATTGAAACAACTTAAGTAGCATCATTCAGTAGTATGTCTTTTAATTTCTCTACTCACTCCCTTTGTTAACTTTTAAAATACCTAAAGCATTGCTTGGCATGCTATCTCTGTGGCTGTTGTTTTATGAACCATACCATAACCTGGTGTCACATGTGGCCTGTGACACCTTCAGTTTCACTGAAAACCATCTTTTTTTCAGTTTTAAGTTCCACTTAAAACTATGTTGTCTTTTCAGCTTTGAATTTGCTCATTGTTTCAAGGAAACATTTAGCCCTTTGTGACATAAAACATATATAGAATTAGTACTGGACATAATTTTTTGAATGTATCATGTTAAGAAAGACTTCTTTTATAATGGGAGCTCTCATCTCATTTCAAAGAATATTTAGAAATTCTTTTTCCTATACTTTTTCCTTTTAATTTAGAGAGGGTTTTTTTTCATACTTTGTAATTCACATAAATAAATTTTGTCTTTCTAATTGGGTATTACTTTTTCCTAATACTGAATTATAATATTCAAAGTTGTATTTGATACATGATAAAGGACATGTGTATTATAAGGAACTTTTAAACCATCTGTTATTTCGTTCCTGATTGTTTAATGATATGCGTTGTAACAGACTACTTTGAAAACAAATATGCAACATATATGCTGGTAGAATACCTTGATAGTCCAGTAAACAAATCATCTCAGCCCCAAACTTAAGGGTATTCGTTTTCTTTAACTGTAAATTCATACCCTGTGAGCATGAATTCAGTCCTTTAATTTCATGCTATCTTTTTGTTCTTGTGCCTTTCATGATTTTTTAAAACCCTATTTTGAGAACTTCATTCCTCCAGATAAATCCACCAAATTTATTAATGTAATATTATATGCAAACAAGAGCCTTAGAGATCACCTAGTTCAATTCCTTCATTTTAGAAGTCAGGAAACCAGACCCAGATGAGGTAAAAAAAAAATTGGTCTGTGATCACACAAATGGTTCCTTAGTCTATAAAAGACTGTTACAGCTAAGCCTTGCCACTGCAGTTTGCCAGAAGACCAACATTATGGGTACCTTTTGAATAAATGCCCATACCTACCTTAAGAAGAATCTTGTTTCTTTCACTTTAAAAATTTTATCTTAAAGTAGCTCCTGTATATTTTCTCCTATTTTAAAAGCATGTATATACTCCTGGTTACTTAACATCACAGGGCTAATGAAATTTTATTCACCAAATATTGTGAGTGTCCTAGTTGAGTTCTAAACAAAGTGCTGTGAGGATGTTTGTCCTCTAGGCTGTAAATGCCGTGAGATCAGGCACTGCTATTTTCCTAGCTGTTAACACGACTATAGCCCTTACTGTCAGGCACTGTTCTAACTAGGGTCCATATATTAACTCATTTAATCCTTACCACAACCTTATGTAGTAGGTGTTGTTGATTATTCCCATTTTTCTTATGAGGAAACTGAGGCACAGAGAGGTGAGGTATTTACTCACCTTCATTAGTGGTAGTGAACCCAGATTTGAGCAGAGCCAGTCTAGCTCTCAAGGGCAAGATCCTAACTCCCACAATAGACTGTCTCTCCCAGGGAATATGTTTGAATGATGAATGATTAACTAATACCAAAGGAGCTTAAGTTGCATTATTCAAATTGCAGTTTAGTTCAGGGGAGCAGAGAATGTTCTCACAACCAGTGAAATAACAATTAAAAAAGTAACGGAGATGGCATATACTGCGTATAATTTTGAACTACTTGACTGTTGGTGACTTTAGAAATAATAAAGTCACAAATTATGAACTCTTTTCAAATGGACTTTAAACAGTCTTACTGATATGTCCCACAACACTTGACTGTGATGTGTCTTTTTTTCACCTTATCATTTCAATATTCATTCCTTTCCTTGTTACCATTTCTATTTGCCACTTTTCTGCTCCTTGCTTTTGGTTGCCTTATCTCTAACCCCCCTTTCTTCTTTAGTATATCATAAAACATGTAGAATAGTGCCTGGACCAATTAAGCTCTATACAAAAGCTTAATATAACAATATAACTAGTCACCCTTTTTTCCTAAAATTATCTTGCTACTATGTTATTGTGCCTCATAGCTTGTGACATTAACGATTAGCAGAATGAGGTCACCTAGTAGCTCAGGCAGGAAAGGAAATGGTAAAATCAAATTATACATTTGATAGTCTTTTTCACTCCAACAAAGGATAAATTAAAAAAAAAACTCCCCTCACAGATAACAGAATTTGCACTGATTCTTCGTGTGGCTTCTCCATAACTTATATACATTGGTTACACCACCTCCTAATTTAAGTATGGGAATGCAGAGATCATATGTTGAAGTTATTTTGACAGTGCAATTCATTAACAATGATAAAAATCAGTACTGATGAATCCACACTACTTTTCTGTATTGGTAAGTCATTTAATGTTTGGTTACCAAAAATTCTGAAATCAAGCATCTCCCACTCCCCACTGTAGGTATTGGATAAAGTCAGGGGAAAATTCCATTTTAACTTAAAAATATATGGTTGACATTTTTTAGTTTGTTTGAAAAAAAATAATTATGCAAAAATCATGTCTCTCAAGACTCAGCCTAAGGAAATTTTTTTTTTATTATGTGGCTTAAAAATAGAAGTTTATAATGGGAAAAATAGGAACTGAAATAGAGCCTAACCAACTCAATGCAGTAAGACACTGAATTTGGTTACTGTTACTAATTACAGAAAAAAAATTATTAATTACAAAATGTTGGAACTAGAAAATGTTGGCGGCAGGACAGAAATAAAGAATTAGCAATTTGGCAGGGAAACAAAAGCATACACAGAAATACATCAAAACCAGAAATGGTTTACAAAATGATCTCCTTAAGCCTGCTCATAAAAATAAGCCTGTGTATCATAATCTTACCTAGCATAAAGGTATATGTATATAACATATAATGTTTATTTGTGAATAGTAATTAATATTTTCTAAAATGTTCTAAATACTTTGTTTCCACTGGTCCTCATTACACTATAGTAACAACAGCTGTAACAGTAAAAATAGTAACTACCAGTTGAGGGCTTATTTTAAGCCAGGCTTCCTTCTTATAGCCATTAACTCATTGAATTTGAGCCCAAGTTTCTTGAGTTTAGGAGTCCCAGGCTTTTTATGCAACATTATGTTGGAGTCTCCCTAATCCAACACGGTGTTGAAATAGTTCAATTTTGACCCTAAAGCATCGCATTACTTTGGTAAGGAAAAATGCTTTCATTTTTTAAATTTGTAAAATAATAATATAAAACATTTTAAAAATGTAGATACTTCTTAGACTGTTTAAGATATTCTTTTTCTTAAACTTACTCATCATATGTGATAGCAAACAAACAAATAAGAAAGTGAGTGCTGTGATGTCAGTAGTAATGTACTCTAAAGGTAGTATATTTTGATGTAGTGAAAAGCTGTTAGTTTTTAAAGCTCTATTTTGGGTCACAATATCAGTTGCCATTTGTCAACACTGTATAGCTAAATTAAATTACTTGATATTCTCCAACACATGATATTTTAGAAAAGAGTCTCCTTGCTTGTGCTAAGTCTGTTTCCCTCATCCTGAATTCCCTTCCCTTCACCTAAACCATATTTCTTCCATGAAGCCTCCTCTCAATTTTCCCTCAATCAGCGCATCACTTTCTCATTGACATTGTGGTGGATTGTGTAAAATGTCTCCCACATATTTAGAATGTAAAGTATCTAAAAGATGATTCAGTTCTTATTCACATTTGTATCACCACAGTATTAAGCAAATTATGTATACACTGAATAGATGTGAAAAAAAGTACTGGTTCACTTCACTATTCAGGAGTACATTATAAAACAAAAACTAGTCTATTTTTAATAAAACAGATGGTTTCTGAATCTCTGATATTAACCAGCTCTGTGGTCTTAAGCAATTAACTTTTCCTCTTTGAAAAGAATAGACTAGAAAGATTTTGTAGACCCCTTGCAGCTTAATTTGTTTTTCTTGCAGAGTTGTTTGCATTTTATCAAACAAATGTATGCCAGGTATTGTTTTAGGCACAGAGGTTATACAAATGATCCAGACAAAATCTCCTGCTTTGTGGACAGATTACAAACTAGATATTACAAATTCTGCAAACACTTCTTGATGCAAACTAGACCCAGAAAACCAAACCAATTAGAGACCTACATAATTTTGTCCTTGAGTTTAAGAAGCAAGCACATATCTATCAACATTAGATTCTAACTTGTTTCTAATTTATCAAAACCAAAGCTTTTTTTTTTTTTTTTTTTTTTCCGGTACACGGGGCTCTCACTGTTGTGGCCTCTCCCATTGCGGAGCACAGGCTCTGGACGCGCAGGCTCAGCGGCCATGGCTCACGGGCCCAGCCGCTCCGCGGCATGTGGGATCTTCCCGGACCGGGGCACAAACCCATGTCCCCTGCATCGGCAGGCGGACTTTCAACCACTGCGCCACCAGGGAAGCCCCAAACCGAAGCATTTTTAAAATAATTAATTTTAGTGAATAAAATATTTTCTGTTAAGTTATAAACATTTTCTAGGAGATTATAGCAGCCTTCATTCTTAAAGAAGAGCTAATTTCATGCCATTAGGTTTAGTTTGGATTAAAAGTACACTAACTTTATCATTTACTAGCTGAGTAACTTTGGGTAAGTCTCCGGACTTCCTTAATCTTCAGAGTCTTTATTTGTAAGATTGAGGTATTGTTGGTGCTAGAATTGGTGGTCTTAGTAGTGTAGATGATGATGATGATGATGGTGATGATGATGATGATGATACTTTTTCTGTTATGGAGAGGATTAGAGTGATTTCTAAACAGTCTTTGCAGCTAAATCCTGAGATTTGGGATGGGTCATGGATTCATGTATGACTGTAGGCTGCACAATTAGGGAGTTGTGGATTCAAATCCTGGCTCTGCCACTTAATAGATTTTTAGACCTTTGGCAAATAAATTAACCTCTAGGAACGTTTCTCTTCATTTATAAAATGGTGATACAAGTTCATATGTTATTCGTGAGGATTAAACAAAATAGTTTATGCAGAGTTCTTAGGATATTGCCTAGTACATAATGAGTGCTCAATAGTCATGGTTCTATGATAGCCATTAATCATTATTAATTTTTTTCTGCAGTAGAGAGGTAGCTAAGTGGTTTGAATTTTCCCTTATGTTGTAGCATTTAAGCTCATCCAATCTGTGAGTATATTTACTATTTGGGGATCTAGAGAAAGATCAAATTCAGTTAAATACACTTTCTTCTTTAAATTAGGATGAACAAATATGGTAGCTTTGGAAAATTTGAGTATATTCTTAATCCACCAAAATTATTTTCTCATGAAGAAAATATTTTCATCAAAAATTTTGAAAAAAGCGTTGAAGATTTTCCCACCAAAATTTTCAATGAGCTTTTACTTAGTATATATTGAGAATCATAATTAAATCTATATATTCCAAATGCACTAAAAGACCCATGCAGTATTTTTGCTTTCAGTTGTTTAATTGATGACTTTATAAATATATGCCACTTGGAGTTTGAACATACCAAGAGTTGGATTCAAGTTATAGATAATTTGTAGTAACTGGAGTAATTTAAAAAAACAGATGAAAGCTGTATAATATTTCTAGTTTAACAAATCTACTTCAAACATTGTTATTATACAATAAAAGGAAATGTTAAAGTTTCTGTAAAATAGTGATTTGAAGATATTGTGCACCCTACTTTCTTCTCTCACAAGTATCTGTCCTAATCTTAATGTTTACCTTTGCTTAATCTAAATAAGGAATATGAAACTTGTTTTCTTTTACCACCGTAGTTTAGTGATTTAAAGGTATCTGGAGCAGGTTTGTTTTTTGTTTTTTTTCTGGAGCAGTTTTTACCTTTAGAAAAAGTATCACATTTTTATCACTATTATTTCTATTTTTCCCAGATATTTGAAGTAAACAAAGATCCCAAGGTCTTTAAAAAATGTTAATAATATAGCTATACTTGGTGCATTGTGTAATGAACAGTCTCATAGCTGTCAAACAACTAATAAGATGGTCATATATTGTGATACAATAAAACTTCCCTCATGATGAATGGAGGGACAAAAATGTTAACAGCATCAGGTCAGCAGGTCATAGTGGTATTGTACAATTTCTCACTGATTATAAGCGCAAATATTTAATATTATAGAAGGACATAATTTATTCAAATTAATATAATTTTTACAATGGATAAAGTTGCTAATTTAATTAAATATATGCATATATATTTTATATAAACACATATAAAGACTATTTCACATACATGTGTATGTTAAAACTAAGTTACGTGTAGTAGGAGGTAGATTTTGTTAGTATCAGGTAAAGGTGCAGCTAGACACAGACAGTGAATAATTCTTTTATTTTGTTGAAAGTACAGGTTCTTTAAAGAGGTAAAGAATATCCTCCAAAAAAAGTAAAGTGCATTCATGTTGTTGACTATGAAAGATTTATTTTTTTTAATGTAATATTCAAATTTAATGTGATTTAAAGACTTTACATAGTCGTAATAACTTAGCTGTTTGTTTTTGTTGTTTTTTTTTTTTGCTTTTAATAAGTGACCACTGTTAAACCATTGTATTTAACTGAATTGTTCATACATATTTTATATTTTAAGAGGAAAGAATAAATCAATAAATTGAGTAGGTTACCAAAATAAGTAATAAATATGAAAATAAATTATTGAGAAGTGCCAATGTTGCTCGTACATATAAAAACTACCTTATAGGAGAATAGAGAAGAACCAGGGGGAAATTAAGCATCAAAGTCTGAGAAGTCTATGAGAACAGACTTGTGGATTAAAACCTACAGTTCAAACCATTATTGTTAGTGTGAACCTCAGGATATACTTTAATCCAGAATTTTATGTGTGCCATATTTATTAGGCCACCTGTGTCTGTGGGTTTTCTTTTTTCTTTTAAATTATGGAGCGTTAAATAGAAAAAAATTTTTGTGCAAATGCACAGTTGAATTAAAAATCACAAAAATAAAATTCAAATTATAGTTAACACAAATACAAGACGAATATAATTGATAACTTTACTCGGGATTTTAAGAATAAATTCAAATCTCGTACATGACACCATGTGGGACTCTCTAAGATTAAAAATATACTGTGTAAATACTTCAAGTGTTTGCATATTTGATTTACATTTTAAGTTAATAATTCACAAAGAAAACTTAATTTATATTATAATTTTTGTTTCTTACAATTGTAAATTTTTAATAGATGAATTGTCATTAAAAATGAATCAGCAATAGTTACCATGCATGTATTAAAATACATGAAAAATAAGGTGACAAATAGTTGGAAAATACTTCATATGATAATTGTTGCTAGATAATTATTTAAAAAATAGCAAATGCTAGGTGCTTTGATTTTATTCTCTCCTTAAGTGAGTTGATTTGGAAAGTTTCATTTTAAGGCATGTAGGGTGAGATTTTCTGTGAATCTTTTTTTAAAAATGATCACAATTAATACAAAATTTGAGAACACATTCAACACTAAAGGAAACGAGAGATGTTCTTAATGCTTCCTCTGTCTTTGACTTGGAGCATATTTCAAATATTATTCGAATAATACAAAATTTAAATACCTTTATATGGTATCATTCTTAAAATTTTCAGACATTAACATTTCTCATGAGACTTAGTGCTTTTAATTTTTGCACTAATGAGATATATACTTTTATTTTTTCTATATAGCAGTTTTCTTCTCAGTTCATTAATCTCATATGACTATTATATCTAATAGTGATTTTTTTTTAACAGAAAAGGCATTCTTTCTTGTTTCAAATCCCTGTATACACTTCTAAGGTGAAATTTTATTTAAGAACTCAAAGTAGCAATGAATACTTAACATGTGGTCCTTTTCTGATGAATAAATAATTTCTAATCCCTTCAACTTAATAGTACCATGTGCTGAAAACATATATTTTTGGAATTTTTGAAATGGAAATTGATTCCCCCCAAATCTTAGTATTTGTATATTATCTTAAATTTTTTTCATTACAATTCCACTAATAAGAGGGCACTGATGAAAACATACCCTCATTTCTATCTCAGGTAGTACCTAAACTTGCTCAGATTGATCTTTTCACTGCGTAATTAATTCAAGTTGGGATTTTTTTTTTTTCCAGATGCACAAAGTCTCAGTGTGTGTTATTCACTGGTAGGAAATTCACTATTTAGAAAAACACTTATACCCCTTCTCCCTGCCAGCAGCTTACTGATGTAGTTACTAGAAAAGTTAATGGGACCCTAAGTTTAGACAACAGCTAAAAATATCTGCAAGTTACTAAGCATATGATTCTTTTAATATTTTATCCCTCTAAATTTTAAAGGAACGGATATGCTAATAAAGAATGTAATGGTCTCTTAAAAAATTGAACTGCTTTTGTAAACAGTGATGTTTTCATTTTTAAAAGAGACCATATAAGAAATCAGGTAAATTAAATTATATAGTGATAATGTGGTAATAAATCTATATAGTAAGTATTGAATAATATTCAGAGTAGTCAATAAATGTAAACATTCTGTCAAACAGGAAAAACCAAAGTCAACTTTCAGATTTTAATGCAAAGAAGCTATTGCTATAACATCATCACAAATACCTCTTTGTGAATCCCTGATCTCTGTCTTTTTATAGCAACCTTTTAACTCCCTCAGGGAAGTGTTGGGGCTGTGATGTGAGGGTAGTGTGAGGATAGGATAATATGTGTATCGTGATGTGTGTGTGTGTCTATGTATGTGTGTACATGTAGATGTTGGCGGCTGGTAGAAGCAGTGTATATGTAGAGGAGTAAGGTTAAATAAACTTGTTTTAGTAGAAAAATAGTTGGTTTTAGAGATGCTCTAAAATTAAGGAACAGTTATTACTCATATATTCTCACATTTTTCAGTATTTCTATTAAATCCAGATTAAATTCCATTGGCTAGTGTCTCAATAAATACCACTAACAGTAGGATATAGAGTATATAAATCAGGAAACTATTTGCTTTTTTTTACACATCATGCTACTTTACAACTAAGGGAAAGACTAATAAACTTACATTAAAAGGTTTTTGAAAAGTATGAAAAATTCCCCACTACAGTAAAATCAGCAAATATATTCAAAATATACACCAAATTTAGCATACTAAAATTTTCTTTACAGTTTTGGTTATATAAAGAATATGTCTGTATCAAGTTTCCATGATGAAGGTAAATGAGATAATTTCCTATCCATGATTTACCCTATTCAGTTCATGACATATATAGATCCACAGTGAAGAACTCTTAATATATATGTGTATACTTATACATCACCCCTCTCCTTCCTAGCCATTGCTTTTAATTCCTTGAAAGGAAAGTGAATGTTAAATGAATTTGATTTGTTTGGAAAGAGACGAAAAAATCAACTTTCCTCCAAAATTCAAAGTTATGGAATAATTAAGTTTTTACGTGATTAGAAAAACATTAAGGGGCAAACGTTCAAAGTGGAGAGTTCTAAGTCAGCTGAACTTCCATTCATGCTAATGGGAGGTAGTTGGCTAAGTTCCCTGGACAGTGCTTTGAACATACCATCAGAACTTTAAAAAATGCTGTGAACCGCATTAAAACATTGAATATTTTTAGATTATCCACTCCTTTTAAACACAAAGAAGAAAAAATGGAAAGGCAAGCAGTCTTTTTTTCTCATTTTTCTTTTCTTTTTTTTTTTAAGCACACGTGAAAAAAGGATGTGGACATGATTCAGTAATGCTGTTCCTGGTTGTAAAGCCCTTGAATATTATACAGTTAGAAGCCTACAAAAAAATTATTTGGTGTCAGTGAACTAGTCTAAAACTAGTCTAAAAAAAAAGAAAAGTAGTGATCTTATTTAGAAAAAAGTGCATTCTTTCATTCCAAAATTTAACAGCAAATACAGTATTTTTAATAAGTCAGAGAGTAAGATTTTTGTATGACTTCTCTGTTGACAAATATATACGCAGTTTTAGACAATATGTGTCGATTCTAGCGCATCATTTTAAAATGATCACTTACAAGAATAGGATTGGTGGAGGGATGGAGGAGGCATAGAATGAGCCCACTTGGACAGCAGTAGATTTATTAAACCACAAGCTCAAACGACTTTGTTGTTCAATCAAATATCGCCTTCAAATATTAACAGAAGTAGATGATCTAGAACAAAGATGATACCTGCTGGGTTATCCCTACGGTGATCAGACGACATCTAGATTATATTCTGTTGTCAGTGCTGGATGTTAATAAGGGTGAAGGGTGTTGACAACCTCTAGCATATCCAGAGGAACGTGACTGGAGTGATACAGTCTGGAAATCGTGTCATATGAGGAATCCTTAGAGGAAAGAGACTTGTGATTGTATAATAGTCACCTGATGATATTTGAAGGTTTTCCCATGTAAGAAGGATGCTACTTATTCTGTATCATTTTAAGGGACAGACATAGAAGAGATAGAGAAAGATAACAGTCACTTTTTTACAGAGCTCTCCAAAAGGGAATGGAATGTTTTTTAAACAGGGTGAGCTTCTTATCACAGGAATCGAACATAATTGAAAATGTACAAGGTTTTTTTGCATTTGGAAAGAAGCTGGACTTCAATAGCGTTTCCTGATCCTAGGTGATTTTAGGAATTGCTTGTGTGTATTACTATTACCATTATTTTAGTACAAATCCCCTCGGCCACACCCCCTGCTTAATGAATCAGAATCTCCAGGAAGATGCATCTGTGGTGGATAGTAAGTGTTTAACAGAAAAAAAAAACCCAAAAAACTGCCTAGGGAAATATAGTCAACAGGGTCCAGCTTTGTAATTTTCATGATTTCTGTTAAGATTGTGTAGTATGGTGATTCTAGCATTCAAATCATGAAAAAAAAATTAGATATATTAGCATAAATTGTCCATAAAGCTTTGATTACATCTGCAAGATGGATCAGTCCAAATTTCATATTCTTAGAGATTTTTCCATTATTTAATAAATGTATATAAAGGGTTTTTCATATGCTGTGTTAGGCCTGGGGATGAGAAAACAGTTGTGAGCGATCATTGGGAATTTTGCTTTCAGAAAGTGGAGTCTATGAACAACCAAAAACTTAGGGTTATTAATAAGTAAATAACAATTTCAACTCGTAAGACTAGTTTTTATGTCATTGTAGCATTTATAAGATTTCTTGGGTTCAGATTTGACCTCTACCATTGCAGTTATGCCATCTTGGGTGAGATTCTTAAACTCTTTGTTCTATAGTTGTACCTTTTACGAAATGGGGATAGTAAAAGCACATACCTTTTCCGATGTCAGAACGATTAGAAGTCTTCATCATGCTTTTAACATAATGCTTGACACATGGTAATTAATTGATAACTGTTAGCTATCATGAGCGTGATCTTGATCGTCATCATCAGATGTTTTAAACATCCAGAGGGAATGCTTCAGAGGAAGCAAAACCTCAGTTCACTGGGGATATTATTTTTTATGATTTGCATCTAACTTTAATATAGAAACCAACTAGGTCCCCAAAGTCTAATGAAAACATGCCAGAAATTTGAAAATCAAAGAAAGGCTGGGAAGAGAGGGATGATAGAGATCATGGAAACAGGGCAGAGCAGTAAAAGCATGTGACAGCATCACTACCCATGAGAATATTTGGGTATCCCCTCAAGTCCAACTAAAGTATTGCTGTTTGTAAATTGCTTTATTAATCTGTTCTGTTCAGAAGACATTTCTATATGTTGTATTTCATGAAAAGTAACTCACTTAACTTGCTTGATCATGTTCAGGTAAGAAGTTTTGATCAAAATAACAATATTTGCTCATGTCGTGGAAAGTGGAGAATTTCTTTTCATTTTATACATAGATTACTGTTAATCCTTTCAGGGGAAAAATATTTTAAATTTAAATTCATAGATTTCCTTCCTTGCTTTTACTCTCCTTATTTTTTCTTTTTGACTGAGTTGTTAAATATATTTCTATGCATTTGGAATACAAGTAGATGATTTTAATAATAAATTCTAGCAACACTGTGTATAAGTTGAGGGATCCTTTAACAAACATAAAATGTAAATAATCTTTCTCCACCACTATCTTGCCTTGCATTTATTTTTTCAAAAGTAAGCAAGCAAGTTCACTTTCATTTCCTGAAAGCCCTTTTGTCAGACATATGACTGTGGTTTTTGCAGTGTAGCACAATGTTTGATTGAATGTCAGAGGAAAATCACCCAGATCAAGTTAGAAGAGCTAGTTTGACAGACTAATGACATTAACAGCCCCTCCTGTTGGTTTGAGATACATAACTCAGCAGTCACCGGCACCAATCATCATACTTTGGCTAAAGTGGGCTACATATACTAGAATGAGCCAAAATTAAAACAGCATAGCCCATGACGATTTAAGGATTGATGATGTATGCAAATCGTGATGGACAGCTGGCTAGATAGCTAGATAGATGTCTATAGGTATCTCTCACAGATTTGACATATTTATAGCAGCTTAGAAAATATTTATATAAAGAACTATTAAACAATACTAAAATGAGCATCTTGCCAACCGCTGAAGCACCACCTAAGGGATAATATTTGTTGTTCAGTTTAGAACTGGTTGTGATCCTTTCTAAGTGACAGAGTAACATCTCTACAGTGTAATCTAGAAGTTTCATCAACATATTTTTGGCTATTAATTGAAAATAAGTTGTCTTAAAAAATATGGCTTCAGCTTGGGTGTTGTAAGACTATAGCAGAGGCTATATGTAGCAGACTGAAATTTCTATGTAAAAATAAATATGAGAAAACAGTTCTTGTATATGTGTGGAAATAATTGATGATTCCATTCTAATTACGATTTTAAAAGAGAAAAGAAAGTCAGATGGGATAAACATATATATTGTTGTTGTGTTCTAGTCTAAATCTATTGTAATAATACTGTATAAGGCATAATTTTTAAATTTCGTTTTCTAAGGCTGCATCTCTCTGCCATGCTATACCAAGCAACATTTTCCTTTTTTCCCAGCTCCTGCCGTTTATCAGGATTTTCTCTGTGCTTCTCAGTCATGCATGTGATCACTTTTGTTTTGCCCTTCTTTAAATAGCTAGTTTAATATACCTCCTATTTAAAATTCATAGTATACAAATTCTACTTAATGTTTCTTTTACATGCTAGTAACTTTAGAGAAATTTGTATTTGCTGATAATATTGCACTGAAATGTTTCCTGTAGAGATTTAATGAGATGAGATGTGAATTTCTTGGGCACAAATGATAACCCAGTTTTCAATCTTATATAAGATGTTATCTAGTACTTTATTTATATTCATATGATATTTTTGCTAATACTTGCATATTTTTCTCAAATGTGCTTTCATTATTGGGTAATAGTCAAGTTTTAGAATTCTCAATCTGTTCTGCATGTCATACTTCTGCTGCAACCTCACTATATCATATATAAATCATAGAATAAATGTTTAAAATATGTGTATAATTGTCCTTTTCACAGAGCTATGTATTCAAGACTATAGGATATGAAAAACAATGAAACAGTGAACATTTTCCAAAATGAGTTTGATCAAAAATATCTCTGAAGAACAAACAGCCTCGTATCAGCATTGGTTTCCAGCACAAACTACCACATCAAGAGTCCAGATGTGGAATTTAAAAAAACAAACGCAATTGTGTAATTTTGTTTAGAAAGATGAAAACTATATTTAAACTTAAAACCATATTCTTAACCACTTTTCTAAGCACATGAATTGGTCAGGAATCATGACTAAATCTTCCAGATTTCATTTTAAAAATCATGACTATAAAAAGAATACTCGAGATTGACATGTTTTGAGAGTATTTTATGTGGTCAAATATGTGGGTTTTGGTGATCCATTCCAGTATAACAAACTAGAAGAATCTTTCAAATAACTATTTTTCAGTAATTGCTTGATGTACTCAGAATGAAATTACAGACCACCCAACAGGAGCAAACAACTGAACAACTAACAAAAAAATGAACAACTAACAAAACTTCGTAAATACAGTTTCACAAAAGTAAGCGAACAAAAGTGAGAACGTGTAAATGTAATATTTGTTGTTTTATATATTCCAGATTCAGAACAATCTGTGGGCAGGAAATGCAAGTGGTGGTTCTGTGGTCACTTCATGCATGTTGCCACGTGACACTTCCTCCTGTATGACACCTTACTCTCACTCGCCTCGGACAGATTCCAGTTACACAGGGTTTTCAAACCACCAGAACCAGTTCAGCCATGTGCCCCTCAACAATTTTTTCACTGACTCTCTTCTTACCGGGGCTACCAATGGACATGCATTTGAAACAAAGCCAGAGTTTGAAAGGAGGTCCTCCAGTATCGCAGTTCTTCGAATGAAAGCCAAGGAGCACACTGCCAATATTTCATGGGCCATGTAACATACAGTACTCTTTTCTTTTTCTCTTAATGGCAAAGTAAAACATTCTTATTTCTCATATTTAAAGGATACCACAATAAGCTGCTGTGTGTGGAATTGCTAAAGGTCAAGATATACAGTGAGACCAGCTTAAATGAATAGTTGTTATTATTTAACATTAAAATCTAAGAATGAACCTCTGAAAAGACTAAATAGGTTTACCATGCACCCGTCTCCACAAACTCTGTTTTAGTAGTAAGATTTTTTTTCTATTGTACGAGTCAATGAAATATGATCATGCAGCTTCTGAAAAGAATAAATGTATTAAACAAATTCCTCTGTTATAGATTGATTTATGTTAGTTCTGTATAACAAGAAATCCCTTGTAAAATAATACCTGAAAAAGGAGGAAATGCACTGGGGAAAATGTCAAGATACCAAAGCTGTCAGGTAAATATTGAAGCAGGGTGTTTGGGGGAGTTAACTAGCGTTTCTCCCTCTCTGGCTCCAAGACACAATGGGCATATCCTCTGTTGCTGAGAATTTATCTACAGGCCTTGAAGATTTTTTTACCTCTACATGTTTTGGTGAATTTCCACTCCGTGAAAAAAGGAGTCTTCGGAAATGACCAGCATTTGCATGAAATATTCGGGCATCGTTTCCTGAAACCATGTGGCTAAAGGTGATAACTGAAATATCCTGGTGTGATTTAAAATACAGTCACAAGAACAGTTTGTATAAATGCCATCTTTTTAATGAAAAAGCCAGCACGGACTCAGCAATTAATTATCACACACAAGAGAAAAAGAAAGTTACAAAACCCGCTGTTGCTTTTAAACTAAAATTGTCAATTAAACTGTACACACAAACATCGAATAAATACACTCAAAGAAATATTTTCAGTTAAAGGAGCAGCAGTTGGAATCTGTATTTATGTCATGAGTATGTGCAAGTGCACGTGTGTGTGTTTGTTTTTTGACATAGAAGCTGTAAGCATTTTTTGCTACTGTGGTTTTGCACAGGGAATTAAAATGTCAGAAGGCTCTCTAAAATTTCTGGTGGAAAAGAAGAGAAGAAAAATACATTGCATCTGGAAAATTGCTAACCCCTTTGATTTACTTCTCCTCCCTTTCCCCTGTCACATTCCAGGCTTTTTCAGATGAGTGAAATGTCAACCTCCTTGAAAGACTCTTAAGTTCATAAAGGCAAAGTAAATTAATTGAAATGAAGATGGCTTCCATGGCTTGGATCGGAGCACGATCTGCTCTTTGTACTCACTTAGAATCTTCCCTGTGGTTCCTACAACCTTTAGGGATATGCTTGGAAGCCCTAAAGGCTGAAGGGCAAGAACAAATGAATTTTTAAAATTAAATTTCAGAAAAAGTACTTAAATCCAGTAAGTGTCTGTTTCTAGTGGGAGAATATTTACAGCGGTTAGACATCTTCTGTAATAAAATTTTAAATCAAGCAGATGATGGAGATGAGTGATGTCCTAAACAAACATTCTTTGACTTCATAATAACTCTGTTCTTTATTACTTTTGTGTTCTCTCTTTTTCGTTTTGTTCCCAAGACAAACTTGTTCCACTTTGGCCCTGAGAACTATGCTTACATGCAGGAGCTTTTGTCAAAGGATTGTTTAGGCAGCTGTTAAATATCCTTCATGTTTTAGAAGAGAATGACTTCTTTTAATACACACATATATCTGGTCAGTAGGAATTTGTGAACTAAAACTTAGAATTAAAATGTGAGATTTTTTTTTCAAAAATTTCCCCAGTCAGGGGTATCCATGTTCATTTTCTTCTGCTTTCATAATTGAAATTTTAGTGTCCCTTGCCTAATAACTTATATTTTTAAAATGAGAGACAAAACTCATTTTTGACTCAAGTTTGAATTTCACTTCCTTATTTTTTCCTTCTCTAAATGTTTTCCTCATTAATTCTAATAATTAGTTGGAGCTTCTGTAACTCAATTCTTTTCAGTGTAAATAACATCTTTTTAATTGAAGTTCTACGTCTTCAATGCTTTGTGTAAATTTAATTCAATCAGCACATTTTTTTTGTTTTTTTTGACACCTACAGTGTGTGAAGTACTATTTGGGATAATAAAAAAACTAATGGAACCATGGTTCTTGCCCTTGATGAGTTCACAGTCTTCCTGGACAGACACATGCCTAAAGTTTGCACCCTCAACCGTGCTTCTCATTTTATGAAGGTAGTAAGAATTGCACGAATTTTCTTGTGTTAACATTCTGACCTTTGTTTTTATTGGCTGAAAATTTTATTACACATTTAAGTGACTAAAATATAACAAAAATGAACTTCTGATGTAGTAGGATAAGATAAAGCTAAAACAAAAAGTGCATAGATGCACTTCCTGAATTTTCTCTTGCTCTTTCTGAACTTAGGTTAACAAGTTTTATATACTAGAATTCGTAACACTCACAAAAATGTTGAATGTACATACTTAAAGGAAAAACTAAGGAGCACTTCGTTTACTTTTATTTTGGTTCATTATTGACAGTATTGAAACTGGGTATTTTGGTTCATTAAGTAGTTGATCCACTTGGACATTTGTTCCTGTAACAATTTCATCCTCTATTTACCCCTTCCACACTTCTCTTGCACAGATGGTTTAATAGATGATTCTTATACTCTTTTTCTTCCTGAGTGAGTTGGTTAAGGTTTGGACCTTATGATAAGAAAGAAATTTAATGGAGTATTAGCTAAAGTATGCAGTTTCTTTCATAAACATAAAATTAAGTTTCAGAAAATGGTTTGTGAAATTCTGAAAATATTTATTTATGGACATTAAATACTGATTATTTTCTTCTTATGTAACGTTTTATGAAAGCAGAGAAATAAAGCCACTGTAATCTTTGCCCTCAGTCCTGACAACATATCTTAAAAGAATAACAGAGTTACTTAACCTATATAACCTTGAGGAAACTCATGAAATTGTGCGTATAAATTACTGGAATGTATTAGTTTCATCGTTTCAATTGGCTGTTGATTTTTTTTACCTCCAAGGAAGGGGTGAGGGGCAGACCAATGCACTTAACACAGTTTTTACAAAGATGATATGCTATTGTTTCCTTTTAGTATCTTTACTTTTTCATCTCAAATTCCGGACGCTTATTTGACTTCCATGGTACAATTCATACATCATCTCCCTGTGTTTTATATAATGCTGTTTTATATATAATGTTGTAGTTTTAGTTTATCAGCAACTAAACAATGCCTTGGTGAGAAATAAGAAGTGAAAAGATCAACTACAGTGTTTGCATAAGCTGTTTGAAATTTTCAAGTAATTTTCAAAACTTACCAGTGACCCTAACTTTTGTCTTTCAACATTTAAATCAAATAGTATTGTAAATGATGAGTGATTATGTTAGATATATATTTTTCATTAAAAAAAGACCACTTTTGCTGCCAAATATTTTAGAAGAAATATGGGAATGATCTTATTTTTAAAATTCTACTTGGATTGACTTCTCTTTTTAGAATATAAAGATGTATGTTTATTATTTAAAATATAATTGCTAACTTTAAGCCATTTCTACTTTAAGAAATTAGTCATCTAAAATTCAAACAGACATTATTTCCTTATAGCTATTCATATTTTGCATTGAAGAAAGTATGACTTTTTGTGAGGGAATCTAATAGAATGATATGTATTAAATAGTACTTTTGTTCTTAGCATATATTGCATATATTTTATACAAGCCAGGCAGTAATGTCACTAATGATACAAATGAAAGCAAGATCATAAGTGAAATACCTAACAGTAGTAGAGTCAGCATTTATGGCACGGAACCTCAAAAACAGATTAAGTGCGATATTGGTTTCACAGCGTATAGTAAATGCTAAAACGGGATTTTGTTTTATTTTAATAACTCTACTTTTTAAATAAACATACTGCCGTCATTTATCCTGGAAATATGTTGCAAAAATGGTGAGCAAGGCTTCAGGGCAGGGTCTAGCTAATTCTTCAATTTTACTGCATAAAATAGTAGAGGATTAACAGAAGTTTTTTTCTTCTTAGTCTGAGAGTTGTATACCACTATGCAGTTTTCTAAGTTCAAGGGACAAATAAGTGACTTGAGTATTTCATCATGACACTATTTTATAGCATGTCTGACTTTAGAAAAAGAGATACTGCATACTGAAGGTTTTCATGCATCTTCACATAATATATACTTGTAATTTTTAAAATCTATTTACCTTGACATATACACTTTAAAGACTTAAGACAATAATTCAGAACAGTTACCAGCATTGTCAAAACATAAATTTTCAGTAGAAGGCAAAAGGAGCCCCCTACAGGTTACTTACACAGTCCAGTTAGGGAAGATGAAAAGATTCAAATGCTCAAAATCTCTCCATATCACTAGAGCAGAGTTCATAATGTAGGGAGAGTGGGTATAGGAGGGTGTATCTCTGGATAGAACTCAGAGGATACATAAACTGAGATAGAAAAATAATTAGATCTTTGTTTCCGCTAACACCTAGAATGAAACATAGCATTTTATTTATGAATGGACAACAAATCTGAGTAGTTTTAGCAGTACCTGTGCTTTTGTCACCAATAGAAAGACCAGATATTTGCATATTACATTTATTAGAGTTATTAAAGATATCTTGAACTAATTCAAGCTTATCACTTGATTAGGACAGTTTTCAAACTGCTTCAATAGTTTCAAACTACTACAAAGTTGGGGTAATTTTTAGCTCTGTTGCTGGATCTTGTTATCTGTCGATGAAGATTCACAGATACTACTACATCCTAAAATTAGTTTTGTAAATATCTGAACACCTGTATTTTAATATAGTTAGTTTCCCTCTTAAGCCTATGTATTTTATTAAAGACATCTACTAAGGAGTTCACAAGATCACTAAACTACCAGAGGGGTCTATGGCACAAAAGGGATTAAGAAACCCTTTTGATGCACCAGAGTCGTTTCTCCAGATTAAATAATTTTTCACCCTAGAGGATGGTCCTATGTTGTGGAAGGAGTATAATAGAGTGCCTAATAATTTATCAGATTATTTATCTCTTACTAGCAGAATGGAGGATTAAAAGAGAATAGGACTTTTTAAGGCAGGCAGACCCAGAGCATTCATTGTTGAATGAATGAATGAGGCATTTTAATGAGGATCACTGAGGAACCAGGACACAGTAGATGGGGGCTAGGCATTTGGAAGAGGCAAGTGGTTTGGGCAGCATCATGGAAAGAGTTTGGCCTTAGGAATCTAGCTCCACCACTTTTTAGCTTTAAAGTTTTAGGAAGGTTATTCAATTTCTCTGAGCCTTAGTTTTCTGGATAATTGAAAAAGTTGTATAAAGCTTTGGATTAACAAGGCACTTTCACATTTATTTTCCCTGACTTTCACAACTTTGTGACAGTGGGTATTATTATCATCTCCATTTCACAGATAAGGAAAGTTACGGTCAGAGAGTATAAGGAGCTTCTAAGTGCAACACCTCTCTTTCTGCCTTCTTATTCTACATGCTTTCTTTAAAGCTATGAAAAAAAATAATTGAAATATGCATTTGAGAATACTTTCTCGTAGTCTGTAAAGTACTTAATGGAAATACTTTTTTTTACAGATTCTAATTTTTCCTCCTGTTGAGTTGATGTTAAATTTTTTCTTCCTTTTCTTCATTTTTTAATATTTAAATTCAGTTTTACTTAATTTATCAAACATTTATTGAGAACTCCCTTTGTGCTAAGACCTTAAAGAAACTACATGCTGGTTGGGGAGATGAAAAAGTACAATAAATAATTAAAATATGGCATGGAAGTGGCTCAAGCAAAATACTATTGGAAAACAGGTAACAAAGCAATTAATTCCGCCATTATAAATAGTCCTGGAAAGCTGAAGAGAAGAGGTGACATTTGAGCCAGACATTGAAAGATGAATAGGAACTTATAAGAGTATAGCATTTTATCTCTTTTTCTCTGAAAGATAACCCAAATGTGTCTTGAAAGACTATGTCCATGCTAATTAAAATATTTCCAAACCTTTTCTCTAATTTTAAAACAACTTTTTAAAAATATTTCCAAACAACTTTTCTCTAATTTTAAATATTTCTTTTCCTTATTATTATTACTTTATTAACTGGATTGAAGCTCTCAAGTTCAGTGGAGAAACAGTTTGCTTTATTCAATAATGTTTTTCAAGATTTTTACTCTCAATTCAGTGAATATGGGCTGAGCTCATAGTATTACAATGTGCTATGCTAGCCATGGAGGTTATGAATAAATGCAACCATGACTTTTGTCTTCAGGGAATAGTCAGTTTAGTTGGATGGATAACATTTGCTGAAACTTACCTAATATGAAAATACAGCAAACATATTTTAATATGATCTTATATAAATGTATAACAGAAAACAAGGAAAAATTGTAAGTGCAGCTTCAAAGTACGCATGCAGAAAGTTGATAGAAAAGTTCAATAAGAAGAAGGTTTCACCCTGGTGTACCCCTTGATCTCTGACCAAGAAAAAGACAGAAGATTCTAAGGTCATTACAGGAAAAATACTCCCTACTCCACGAAAGGGAAAAGAAAAAGAAGCAGCAGCTGGGTGTTGCTTTTGTGTCCTTAACTCTTTGTCTGCCTCAGTATGGTCAAAGTTTGTCTCATTTTATACAAAACTCTTGCCTAAATTTTATAAACAGAGGTTTAATGGACGAATTGCTCCCTCTTATCTAGATCTCTCCGTTCCCAGCTGTGAAATTGATTGATGTTTTTAAAGCCCTAAGAAGCCTCCCCTTGTAGATATGTTCTCTGGTTCAAAGGAAAGAAAAAAAAAAAGGCAGGAGAAATTGTTCAGGGAAATATCTTTGAAAAAAATGTTAATGACCTAGGAAGAGACCTATAAGCTAGATGTTATGAAGGGGGAAAACCCTGAAATCAGTCAACGTATTGAGTGAAAATACATGGCGAGAGAGAATTTACTAGGTTTATATAGTTATATGACTCAGATTAACATTTGTAGCTGTGTGACATTTTTTTTTAGATTTTAACTTCTTCATGTAATATTTCCAGTGGCTTTGGCTGGGATCACTAAGTGTCTGGCAGAACAGAATCAAGATTCTGATCCCAGATGTGTCACTGATGATCAGTGCCACCTCACCTCTCAGTTCTCAGAGTTCAGTTCAATTCAGCAAATATTTATTGAGTGCTTATGGCTGCCGACTTTTCTAAGTCAGAGAAAAATAATGAGATGTTAGTAAAATGTGACATGTCTTGGGTAAGACACAGTTGCATATAGAAAGCCATTATCATCATTGGCATTTTAAACCAGAAGTTCAATTTAATTACATCAATAACACCAATAGTATACATGGCTTCAAGCTACAATAATTTCCACACTGGATTCGGATTTTTATCTGCAAGAATCACTGGATACAAACCACAGTCCCCAAGGCTTGACTTAGAAGTAAAATAACACCATCCCTGGTCTAGCATCAGTTATACATGTCCCTAATAGCTCAGCTGAGGGACAGCATTAGCCATTATATAAACTAATTGGGTTAATTCTGCTCTGGAATTTAGGCAAATAATGTAACCGAGATAAACAGAGGGTCACTTATGCGTCTACTTGTACACATTTATCTACACTTCTTATTTATACTACTAAATGCTTAAAACAACACTAGGCTATAAATTTGTCTTTTCTTTCTGATTCTCTTGGCAGAGTTTCTTACATGCTTAACTTTTAAAGAGTGGAGTTCGGTCTTCTCTCAAATAAATAAGAGAGCAGTGGAAGGAAAAAACTGCAGCTACAAAGTAGTTCTAACCCATTAAACGCAGATGGCTCACAGGGGGTTTAATCATCAGGAGCGAACACACATCATGCTGAAATATAGAGCTGTTTTCTATCACTTGTTACCATTTGAATGTCTGTCTCAGGAAAGTGAATTCCATATATCTTCCTGGCCATCAGTTGCCCTTTGAATACTCCTCTCTCTGATGTAGCTAGATTTCTCTTCAGAACTTACTGAGATGAATGAGCTCTGGCCACACGTAGAAGTGAAAGAAAACATTTCTTTCTCTGCCAGAACAGATGAGATTCATCATTAGGAGAATGGATTTGACCTTGTAAAGTGGACCAAAGCAATTTACAAACAAACCCCTTTGGGGAAGATTGCCTTTATCCTAGTCCACTAACAGAAGCGTGTTTTTTTGTTGTTTTTTTTTTTTTTCTTTTTTGGATGTGGTCATAGCTGTGTCTCAAAGTCTGTTGAATCTGATCACCTGAAAAGAATCTAAAACGTGGAATAAGAAATCATCTCTAATTTAAGCCTTCCCATGCAAAGAGAATTTCATGGACACTTAAGAAATCATATGGATTTATCCTTGGCTATCATAAGTCAGTTATCAATCAGTCAAATTGATCAGAGATCGTTAAAGAAATCCATGAAACCAGTTTGATGGCAGCATATACAACAAAACTAGAGTTCAGCATTGAGAGCCTCTTATAAAAATGGTGAAAAACTCAAATTGGGGACAATTTATAATACCCAAGAAAAAGATTGATTGCCCTCTGTATCTCTCCTCAACTCACTGTATCAGCTTGTTTAATCTACTTATCTCTTAATTCTCGATCTTTCTTCTATAGTTTCTTTCCCCCACTCCTTATCTATCCCTTCTCCTTTTATCTATTCTCCCCTTTCCTGGAGCCCATACCTAGCCAGAACCCATTCTTCAAGTCTAAGGTCTTAGGTGACATTCAGGGAAAGAGCAGCTACCAATCCCTGGGATAACACAGCAACTGTAAGAAAGCGACTTCCTTACTTTCCCTCCAGTGCATGTTTGGCTGACGCTATTAAGGTGAATGACATAATCTTGAGTAGACCCCGCTGATAAACCACACGGAAGCTGCCCATCTACCATGGACCTGCAATACTTTGGTCTTGCTATTCACTTGTCTTCCTGAATGAGTATATAACCCATTCAGCAATTAGACACTTAGATATGGATTAGAAGTTATTGCTTTATCCCACAAATAAAATAATCAGTTTAAGACATTTGTAGAAAGCCATTCCTTCTAAACACTCTGTGCATTTATTGTATTTATCTTATTTTTGGCAGACTCTACCTTTTGAAAAACAAAAAACAGGTTAGGTGAAGGATATCGGGCTAGCAAAAGATCAGAGATCTCCATGCATTTTTAAAAGTTCAGAAACTTGAAAAAATTTATTATTGAGGAAAATATTAAATCCACTTATTATTATTTTACCAGTAGATGGCACTGCACAGGTGTAAGAGACGTCTACGAGAGAGGGTCATCAACCGAGCGGCTGGTGTGAAATGCCCTCCACTAGAATTCTCTCTCATAGTTAAAGTACTGTATCCAGGAATCCCAACAATTGTATGTGAGGAAAGAACAGAAATTCATTTACAGTCATTTTATTTACCAAACACTCAAACAGTGCTTATTACATGACAGATGAACAAGTCTTCTTATATCCCCTTTCTGATAAGAAAACCGAAGCACAGAGAGGTTCAGATTCTTTAATGTCATACAGCTACTTAAGTGGTAGGACTAGGATTTGGCCCAGGCATTTGATCTAGTCTGTGCTCTCTCTTCTTTGCTCCCTCTCAATTCACTAACAGGAATCACTCATTTTTCTAATCAACAGTTTGTAAGGAGCTGTCTTGAAAATCTAAGGTATTGAAACTGACAGATTCCAATTAAAGGAACAGAGAAGTTTTAGGATCATGGGGGTAATGTTGAAGAAAGCAAAGGGGTCTTCAAGGGGGAGGGAATGTATGGGTCTGTTATGGAGGAAAATAGGGCAAGGTAACAGTAATAAGAAACACCAACAAAGAGGAACAGATGCTATACGCACATAAAATTCGCCAATTCACAGCTTTGTTTAGAGTCAGGATGCTGCATGTTTTTAAGATAAATACACTCTTAATATTGTTCAACTGTATTTTACATTCTAGCTGATGTAGAAAAGACTTTAAAAACTTTACTAAGTGGATTACAAACTTGTTCGGTGCGTTGGAGCATCAACTCCAGTAATTCTCGCCTCCCCCTTCCTTCAGGCATCTACATCTCTAGTGACACCTCAGAGCTTCAGGTTACCCAGAATTGTACCATCATGGAAGTCTGAAATTCCACCTTCCCGTTCTCTGGCAGTACCCTACACCGTTCACAAATTTTAACTTACTTTCTTCAATGTGCCTATTATCTGACTCTGTCAAATCCTCCAGTCCCTGGGCCTCTGCATGTTTTCTCTGACACTCCCTTGCATATCTCCATTTTTTCCTATCCAGCTTAAACTTCACAGCCCACTCTTTCACTACTCTTTGGCCAATACCTTCAAAAGCCTGCTGTTTTCCTTTTATCACACCTGCCTCCACCTGGGCTAATCAACATCGCTTAAAAAAAAAATCAGAAATATGTGCAGATTAGCTCCACTAAAAGAATGTATATTAGGTCCACTAAAAATGTGGGCCTTCGGTCCCAAAGGGACCCTCCACATGCCTGAGCCAGTCGCTCTTTCTTCCCATTTTCAACCATAAACATTTCAAAGCTTGTCCACTCTTCAAATCTTTTACCTTAACGCTCCCCCAACTCGCTGCATCTTCTCCATGAGGAAAAAAAAAAAAATCCTGTGGGAACTCTGCCAATTTCTTGCCACTACATCGACAAATATACCTGTATCCATAAGTGCTTTCCTTCTTCTGGCTTATTTTAGGGGAAGAGATATTCTCTTTCTAATTCTAATCCTTGTTCTGTGTTGCATCCTTTTCCATCTTGTCAAGAGTTTTTACAGTATGTCTGTCTGTTTAAGCTGCTTCTTTCTGCTATTTACCTAACCTCATGTGTTAAAAATAATAATAATAATAATAATAAAAGTGGGAAAAAAAAATCTTCACACCCCTTCACTACTTCCAGGTTTGCCCCAAAACTTCCTGTGAAGGTGTATCTGCCCTCGTCTCTTTCACTTGCCATTTACTATTCAAACCTCCACAACTGGGTTTTGATTTCTGCCAATCCATGGAGAGTACTGTGTTTTGTTCTATTTTTTTCATCTTCCAGTTCTTTTTTAATGCATTTGCATTCTATACACATAACTTTAAAAAATGGGGTCATACCCTATTTAGGGTATGACCTGAGCTCGGAGGGGACTCTGTATAAATAGACTGAAACACCTTTATTCTTAACCGTTATGGTATATTACCACACACAGCTCACAAGAAGCAAAGCAGTGTGACTTCAGAATATGAACCCCCAACCATGACACTAATTTCTAAATATATTTTGAAGTCATTAATATCTCTTCTCATTGTCATCATATTAATTCAAGCACCATCATCTTTCAGTAAGTTTACTAACAGCACTCTCTTAATGGCTTTCGTGCATCCAGTCTGGCCCTATTCCAGACTGCTGTTTCTAAAGCACAAATCTGATAACACTAAATATAAAACCATCTCATGGCTCCCCATCACCTCTAAAGAAAGCAGACACTCCAAAACATGTTTATAACTCCCTGCTCCACCCAAATCCTTAAGTCTGCCATACTGACCTGTACTTCTCTGCAGGCACTTTGCCCATACTTAAATCTGCATCTTTGTACATATGGGTCCATTTACTTCTGTTGGTCTTTTCTGTTTCTCCATTTGACTCTTTCTTCAGATTGCAACTTAAATATCATGTCCTAGCTAGAGTTGTCAGATTTAGCAAATAAAAACACGGGATACCCAGTTACAAATATTGCATGGAACATACTTATACTAAGGAATTATTCATTGTTTATCAGAAATTCAAGTGTAACTGGGCATCTTCTATTTTTTCTGACAACCCTATATCCTAGGGAAATCTCTGAAACTGCATCCCCAGGATTGGGCTAAGTGCCCTCTGATCTGCTCCCATAGCCTCCTATGCTCATTGCATCACAATATCCACCTCTATCTATTATTCATGTAATACATCCATCTCACCCACCATCCTTAAGGAAAGAGAGTGTCTTTTCCAACAGCATGTCTCCAGCGTCTAGACATCCAATGCTTCGTGCTCAACAAATGTTTATTAAATATTTTTATGACTGGATTCAACACCTTCAATTCTAACACTTTGCCATTGTAGGTTGCTATTAGTTGAACTATTAAGATATATTTTATACTTATTTTTGATGTGTTTAGTAGAAATTGCTTTTTGTATTTAACTTTGACATTCTCGATTTAGAATTTTGTGGAACTATATAAATTATCTTCAGTTAATTCCTGGCCAGCCTTAGCTCCTCTAACCGCAAAGGCAGAGGCATGCAAAGTTCAGTGGCAGGCTGTTAAGTGTGTAACTTATCTAGATTGTAGCAAGATTGGACTTTCTTTCCTTTCCAGTGGCTGGAAGTGACAGCTGAGATACCAAATACTGTCCACTTACCCAATCTAAGAGAAAAAAAAATTTTCTATATTAGTCATTAATATTTTTTGTCCATAATATGTCTTAAGGAACACTATCCCTCAGATTGATAATAGGTGTTGTTCAAATGAAAACACATTATAAGTTTATCAGGTAGGCAAAACAAGTTTGGACAGATTTCTGTCCTCTAGGAATTTTCAGAACTTTAACATGTTCATGTACATAGTGAATCGATCTCTAGGAGGTGATGTATAATATATAGAGTTGTTCTAGTCTAATTAATCACAGAATTTTTTTGTTAGTTAACACCTGATTTAGGAAATCCGAATGTAGATTTTGATACTCTCCTCAGGGTAAGTGAGTATATTGACTAGATTTTTATTGTTAAAAACAGGTTTTTTGGAATGCCTGACTCGAAGATGTGATCACAAAATTTATCAAATAGACCTAGCTTTATTGGGTCATGTTCATCTGTTTTGAACTAGAGTGCCAAAAAGTTTTCAAAATAAATGTCTTTGGGATTTAGTGTATATAAAATAAAGTTTGTATTTGACACAGAAATTGGTAAGCCCATAAGGAGGTATGTAAAATCCTAAAGCAGTTATATGTAATTTGGATGGCTGAATATTTAGTATTATTGGATTTAAAAACAGGAACTTCAAAGGTAAAATATAATTCTCACTAATGAATAGCACATGTGATATGGCTGAAGCCCCCATAGGCAACAGTCAGTCAGGGCAGGCCTGGTGTGTGATCAGAGTACCGGGCTGGCCCCTGTGAGCTGCAGTTTGAGGGTCCTGAGCCACAGATCTGCCTTCCAAATCATACTTCCCTCCATCATTTGAATGAGGTTGAGTGTCACCAGAGAGTTAACATATAACGTGTTGCATCTGAAAGGTGGCACATCACCTATTAACCTAGAGGTGAGGATGCGTTTGTTCCTATTATTGTCAAATGCCATAGCCCTAATTTTTTATAATTTCCATCTATTCAACCGCACATGTCAAGTACTGTGCCAGTTGCTTTTCATGATGATAGTGACAATAGCTAGTCTTTTTGAGCACTTTGCACACTACACACCGTGCGAAGTTTTCTACTTGCATTGATTCATTTAATGATTTCAGCAACCCCTTGAAGTCAATCTCGCCGTTTATATCCACTTTACAGATGATGACAACTTAAGAGACTTACTCAAGAGGCGTAGTATGTAGCTGAAAAGTGCTTTGAAATGATCTCTATCTGACCTGTGAGCCTGCAATCTTACCCACTATGCCATGATAATGCCACAGTTTGGATAGATCTCAGAACACTGATGTAAGTATTCTTATTACCTCTTAATGTGGAAGAAACCGAGGCTGAGAGAATATATGTACTTTGCTCAGGGTCTTGAGGGAATAGGTACATGGGTTTCATTGTGGGAAAATAAAGGTATAAATTGTGTGACACTACCAAAATAGAAGCATCAGACGTGAGGTCCTGGACAATAAGAACATACAGTTTTGGACTATGTGAAGAGGAGGTGAGATAAAGGAGGACCAAAAATGAAGTAGGATGAACTCCAAAGAGCAAACTGGTCTTCCCACTAATTCTGTTTCAGACTTTAAGGAAAACTCTGGCTATTTAAAGTGGATTGGTGTTTCCTATCTAATTTATAAACTGTATAAAATAGGTTTGAATGTAATATGATGTTTTTGACTGCTAAAAGCATTAGGAAATAGACCACTTGAGGTCAGGGTAACACCAAGAAGGATTTCCCAGCACTAAAATGAACCACATTGCAAACTCTTTCTAAGTGCTTAGCAATGTCCTGAAACAGCTCCATTTATGTGAGGCTTGAGAAACGAAAGGGGCCTCTTGTGAACTTTTCAACCACAGAGAGGAGTGTGCTTTAAGAAAATATACTCAGAGTGATATAACAAGTGTTAAATATAAGTTGGTGAGTCTCCTTACTTAAAAACAATTGTGAATAAAAGACATTCTTCCTGTTGAAAGTCAAAATATTTCAATCTTCAAAAATTGTTTCTGAAAGCCATAATAATTAAATATTATATGCTTAATGTTCTTTATATTCCATAATTGGTTTTTAATTTTTTTCTATATATTTTTTCATATATGTGATAGCCCATTAAAGATCTCGTGATTCTTACAGCTTATTGAATGACTGGGTAATAGAGATTGATGTTAATAAAAATGGACATTTAGTGGTATCAGACACTCTGCAAAGAGGCTTTGGAGTATAGAAACTAAGAATTTGTCATGGTGTTTGTTTGATTTCAAACAACATCCCCTTTCAGGCAAACTTCCCCTGGAGAAAATGTTGGTTTTAGCTCTTATAGCCCGAATGGGAGTGAGATTATTAAAAATGGCTGATATATTACAAAGGTTAGTATAGCCAACTAGTATCCCACTAAGCACTTCATCGGCAATTTTCAGAATCATTCTGTGAGGCAGCTACTATTACTATTCCCAATGCATAGATGAAGAAACCGAGGTTTAGAGAGTAAGTAATTTATCCAAAGTAAAACAGCTAGTCAGTGGTAGAGCCAGGATACAAACTGTGGCAACCAGACTGCACAACCAGCACTTGTAACCATTATAGTATATATGGTCTTCCATGGAAAGAGCATTGTTGGGGAACCAGTTCCAACACAGCTCTGACTTTAATTTCTGTGTCTTGGATTCCCCATCTGTAAAATGAGGCCAATCTAGCTGACTCCTGAGATTAACTGAAGGTCTGATGTTCTATGTTTCTAATTGTTATAGCAAAACATTAGAGAAGTGACTACTTGTGCAATGTCCAAAATGGATTATATTATACATGGAAAATCTAGAGAGAATGAATAGTGATTTATGAAAGAAGAAGTCAAAAATCATACATATTAATAACTTACGAAGTACAGTGAACTCATTTAGTGTTCCCTGTACACATGAAAAAATTACTTTTACAGATGCCTTTGGCAACTGCATACCTAGCCTGTGGAACTTAAGTCTGGAAAACATTCATTTTGGGGGGTTTTGTTTTATGTATTTGAATTCATACAGCTAATATAGAGTACCCTTTTTCTTAGATATATTCATAATTAATGGTAAATTAGAAAAATTTTACCAAGGAGCCTTTAACCATCTATTTCCAAAATATGTTTGTCTGACTTTCTTGGGTATGACCAAAGAACTTCAGTCTTTGGATTCTCAAGTGAACTTTTCCTCTTTGTAACTCCATCTTCCATTTTTATTAACCAGTCAAGCATGTTTTACTTTACACTGTGATAAGGGGATCAGAAACAGCTTCCCCACATGTAAGGCGATCTTAATCAACTGCAAGGAATACATGAGTGGCATAGTGTGGAAGCTTCCTGCCTCAAGGAGGACGAGATCTCCTTTGGATTATTACTTTTGATTCCATTGACAGAGGGAGAAAATTAGGTAACCTTGCAAACGAGATACTTTTGACTGTGAGCCATTTTGAAAGGACATAAGGTGAATTGTCACCCCCCCCCTTGACCTTCAACTAACCTTTCACTTTTAATATATGTTTTGAAGTGCCAGCCATGTTGATTTCCATGCCTGTTTGGTTACGTTTCAGAGAAACCTACTGCCCCCAAGTCTTTAATCATTTCTTGCACTTTGAATATAAGCATTTAAGATGCTCTTAGGGCCCATAGAAGACTGGCTAACTGGCACTGACTGCACACACTCCCCCTCCAAGTTGCATTACAGAGCCCCTCATTCAGACACCTTACTACGAGGTCTCATTACCCAGGATGCAGAATGAGGCGTGTAAGCTCACTGTGCATATAGTGGTGAAGTGGTGATTGAATCCTGGAATCTACTGGACATCCTGAATTCCTGTTTTTCGCACAACCACAGGAAGGCCCACTTGTTTCTGGGGCATTTTCCAGCTTATGCTGTGAATCAAGCTATTGTGTGCCGATATTTCTTCTTTCAATGCCATTAGATATGAAAGAGTAAATGTACAGTTAATGTGAGAGGAGACTGACAAACATGAAAGCAAAGTATCAAGGGTTCATTTCTGGCAAAGGCAGAGTAATCAAAAAGTGTAAAAATGCAATTAATCATAAGCGCACATATAATATGGCCCCAAAAGAAGAGAAGAACAGTGTTAAACGAACTGGATTCTCTCACTTTGGCTTCTGTAAAACAACTTTAACTCTTTCTTCTATTGTCTTTGCTACCAATGCTGCCGCCTCTGAAAAACCTACCACATTTTTTTATTTTATTTTTTTAAAGAAATAAGGTCACATGAATGGAATGAGAATCAAGCCTCACTAATGTCCAGGTCAGGGGCTGGCAGCCTTCCAGAAATGCTTTTCCAAAATACTGGTTTCAGGTTTTCATTGTTGACGGAGAAGGAAGAGAGGGAATTTTGGGACGTTGAGAACCTCAGGGGATTATCACTGGCTCAGACACCTCATTACACAGCTTTCGAGGGCGAGCAACAGGAGAGCGCTGGAGGCCAGGGAGATCCTGGAGAAGAACTTCTTGAAAGTAGGAGTGTACAAAGAAAAAAAAAGGAAGGAAAGAAAAGAAGGTCTTTCATTTTGTAATATTAATGGTGTGAGCTGCCAATTTATGTGCCACCAAAAATGATCTTCTGTGCAAAAATATTTCTAAGGAAATAATCAGTATATCATGTAAATTAAATAAGATGATAGGATTCACTGATGGGCAGCAATACGTTACACCATGAACAGCACATAGGGAGTGCTCAACAAAATTTTGTTGAATTAATTTAAGGTCATGTATGGACAATCTGAACATATACTTTGTGGCAAGCCGTGTGCTAAGTATCATGGAGGATACAGGAATACATCCTTAGACATAAATCCTGCCCTCCGGGGTTTATAGTTTAATTATGATCATAAACAAGTTTAAATGTTAGTCTTATGTGATGCAGTTGCATTAAATTGACCTTGAGTGAATGAAAAAAATGCCACTTTAAAAGTATTTTAATATTGGACTTTCAATTGGCAGGGATAAACTTTAGCTCTTTAAAGAACTCATGTAGCTCCTAAGAAACTAAAGTTTCATTATTAAGTATCCCAGTACCTTGTAGAAGAATCCTCTCAAATAAAGATCCTATTCCCTTTACTATATAGCGGCTGTTTAAAAATAGATCTCAACGTGACGTGTGTGCTTATGTACGTGAATGTGTGCGTTTGTGTATGTGATTGTTCATGTGCAGGTTAAAAACAAGTGAAAGTAAGAGAGGAAGAAAGATGCTCTAAGGCCATGCTGAACCTATCTTTCATGAGTTAATGACTAAGATTAGTTTGAAGAAAAAGCCATTCCTAAATATTCCACATAAAACAAGATAAAAAGCAGAAATTTTCCACATTGGAATAAAAATGTAATCTATTCCCTGTGTCTACCTGGCTTACTGCATTTCTGCCTCTAGTCGTATCTGTCACGATCCAGAGCCCATCCCTAAACTGCAATCGAGTGTAAGACTCACATCTTATCAAGTCACTTCTCTGCTTCAGACTCTTCAGTGTCTTCAAGTGACTTAGGTTAAAGTCACAATCCTGTAACATGGTGGACAAGGGATTCTGTGATCCAGTGTCTGCTAACATCTCTAACCCATGACCAATTGTTGTTCAATTCCTGGATGCACTATATGCTCTTTTTTGATCTTTAGGGTTTGGGTTTTTTAACAACTAGATGTAAATTTATTAAAAAGGCTGATTTAAGCATCTGCAATGGTGACTTCAACCTTGACTCCTGGCTCAGTAGTGATGGAAGTAATCTGCTTGACAATCTCAGAAGGACTGTGTAGGTCAATGAATCGCTTGTAGATCTTGATCTGAAAAAGGTCCCAAGTCTTAGAACCTTCAGCACAAGGAGTTTTCTTTGTAGTTATTCTCAGAGTCTTGGTGGGCATCCAAACTGGTCCTTTCCCTTTGAGATTCTTTTCTATTAACTTTGCCTTGAAAAAATGTTCTCTTTCTTCTTTATCTAGTTACCCTCCCACCTTTTGAGTTCTAACTTAAAAGGCATTTATATCAGGAGGTCTTTCCTGACCATTTGCTGACATTGACCTAAGTGGTTCTGTTCAAAGTCGCCCTGCACCTTCTATTTCCCTGGTTATGGCAATTATCGTACTTTGTTACAGCTGTTTCTGTGTCTAACTCCTCACTGCACTGTAACCTTCCATGAATATAGGGATGATGTCCTTTTTGTTCACAGAATCTGGAACATAGCAGAGATGCAATATTTATAGAATTCATTAGTTCATTCAAGAAATATTTATTCACTGATGCTAGACACTGTTGTAGGTGCTTGGTATAGAGCAGTGAATAAAACAAACAATTCTCTGTCCCCACGGAGATTATATTCTAAAGGAATGAGTGAAAACATGTTATGTTACAAATAAGTGCTCAGTTAAAAAAACAAAGAGGAAAGAGGAGGTAAGGAAACACTAGAGTGGAAGAGGACAATGCTTATATTGACATAGTCAGGGGACATCTCTTGGAGAAGGTGAGTCGAAGGAGATGCAGGAGATGCCAAGGGGACATAGGGAGGAAAGGCACTGACACAGAGGAAATAACTGCAAGGTCCCAAGGGAGGATTCTCCCCACTGTGTGAGGGAGAACATGATACAAGGGACCAGTCACTAAGGTACCTGTGGGCTACTGTAAGAACTTGATATTTTTTTTACTTTTTATTTTGTAATAATAGATTGATAGAGAGTTGCACAGATAGTACATAGAATTCTTCTACACCCTTGATCAGCTTTCTCTAACATTAACATCTGTCGTACCATCGTACCGTTACCAAAATGAATCCATTACCATTGGTACCATATTATTAACTAAACTCAAGATTCAGTAGTTTTTCTACAGACGCTCCCCCCTTTTTTTGGGCTCCAGTTCCCCTCCAGGATACTCCATGGCAGTTAATCATCACGTTTCTTTTGTCTTCTCTTGTCTGTAACAGTCTTTCAGTTTTCCTTTGTTTTTTATGTTCTTAAACTTTTTGAAGAGTACTAGTCAACTATTTTGTAGAGGATACCTCAATTTGGGTTCACCTATTTTTTTTACTTATGATTAGGGTGGGGTTATGAGATTTTGGAAAGAATACCTTCAGAAGTGAAATGCCATTCTCATCGTATTATATCAGGGGTACACGATATCAACATGGATCACCACTGGTGACCTTAGCCTTGATCACTTGGTGAAGGTAGTGTTTGACACTACCTATTTTCTCCACTTCAAATTTACTATTTTTTTCCCATTCCATACTCTGTTTGGGAGGGGAATTAAACTCCACCTCCTGGAAGGAAGGGGATCAAAGGATTTGTGGACATATGTTAAAACCACCACAGAAATTAATAAGTATTTGGGGGAGGTACTTTGAGGATACACAAATATCCTGTTTTTCCTTAAAGTTTCACCTGCTAATTACAGTGTTCATTCATGGATCTTGCCTGCAGTCATTATTACTGTGGCGTTCTAATGGTGACTTTCTATTTTCTTCATTTCTTCTACATTTATTGTTTGGAATTCTTCCATAAAGAGATTTAACCATATATGTATATTTAAACTATATTTATCTTTTCATGGTAAATGATAATTCCATTTCTAGTTTTTTAAGGGAAAATGAGATTTGCACATTTTAAAGCGATCTAAAAGGTAAAAAAGCAATTCGTATTCCACATCTGAAATGCTCAGTTGGGAGTTATGTTTGCCGACATCAGCTCTACCAGGTCTGAAGCAAAAAGAGAACAGTGCTCCCTATGAATTAGCATGTATCTATTGAATACCATCAAAAGTGACATAAATGTTGTCTTTTGAAGAGCACTCCAAAAGCTGTAAAGCTTTATATTTTACCTGATTACAGAGTAGATTAGCTTATGAAGTAGCAAATAGTCCTTGAAAATAATGACATGTGTTCTAATTTAATGATTATTATATCAAATGCATGTTTACATCAAAATACCAAAAAAAAAAGTCTCTGCAGCTCAGTTATGGGCATAGGTAGAATGCTTTGGGTAGGGTACTGTGCTGAACAAAGAGGAGTAATAAAGAAATTTTATGGGACTGAAACAGGCTTGGCAAATACTATTTACTAGCTTGTTAACGTGACAGTTATCTTTCATTGTTTATCATCAAAGCCAAAAGGAAACAAACACGATGAAATAGCTTCCTTCAAATTCTTTTATTAAATATCTTTGCCTGGTTCCTTTTTATTCAAGATATATATGTGCATTTTCAGTGGATAATTGTAACAGGAATTTTAGAATGCTTAAAACATAGAACCTGTGTGCCTACAGGCTTACTAGACAAGGATAAATAAACCAAAAAATTTTCTGGATACACACAATCAAAGAAAACATTTTCGTGTGAGAGCCCTGTTGTCTGTGGGCATAAGTTTGCCTGTCCTTTCCCCCTCCTCTCCCCCCCCACACAGCACTTAACAGATGTTTCACCTTCATCTTTCTTCAATAGTTCCTGTTTCTATGTTGATCGTTCCCCTTTTCTTTTTCTCCCTCCCTCTTCTTTCTTCTTTCCCTCCTTCCTTCCTTCCTCCCTCCCTCCCGCCCTTTCTTCCTTCCTTCCTTCCTTCCATGTTGCCAAATCTTGCTTTTCTTTTAGCCTTCAACCCTCTATCTCTCTACCCCAACTATAATTCCTCTCTGTATTTCCTTAGCACTAATAATTCTATTTTTCCTTTTACCTTTCTCTTCTCTTTTCCAGAGTCATTACAGGGTAAAGAGAACAATCTGCTCCTTAAAAGCATTAACATAGTCGCTTCTATCACTTATGTGTCTCTCTTGTGCAGTGTAAACAGATATGCACACTGGTTCTTTACGCACACAAACACGGGGTACTGTTTTGTCTGTACCTGTCACGTCAGTCATAGAGTACAGCCTTCTCTTTTTCTCCTGACCTGACTGATTAAGTCAGTCAAAACATCAAACTGGCTTATATGACTAGACAGCATCACTCTGTGTCTTGTTTGTTATGACATGCCATGTTTCCCTGACATTTTTGTAAATTTCAAGTTATGACATTTTCTTTGAAATCAGCTGCTACTGTTTCTTCAAAAACGTATCTGTGGAGTCTCCAGCTTTTCAGCCCCCCAGTTGGAACTCATCACTCTCTCCTGAATGCTCCCACTACACTTTGATCATACCTCCATTACTTCATGTGTTATAGTTAGCCAAACAGGCAATTGTTTCCTTTGCTAGATTACACATACTACAGAGAGTATTTTTTTATACTTTTAGTATTTCATAGAGTTCTTTTTATTTAGTAGGTGCCTAGGGACATATTCTATAAATAGGTGAATGCTTGCATTCTAATTTTCAAAATTAAAATTTTGAGTTAAGAGTAACCAAAAAAAAAAGAAAAAGATCATAAACAAACGGCAGCAAGATATATGATACCTGATTTCAAAGGAGAATGTCACGTCACCACTATATTAACAATTAGCTCTTATGTTAGATGATACTTAGCAAAAATTGAGGAGAGTTCATCTTTGCCTATTCCCCTCCCTGACTTTATAGATCCATGGAAAAAAATTAAATATAGAAGAATTCTTGTGCTTATTTATGGAAAGGTTTTTTTTGTTTGTTTGTTTTGCTTTCTTCATTGAATTAAAGGCAATGTACATTTTTCATAGGCCGACAAGCTTTGAAGATTTTACTTAGGTTTAAGTTTATGTAGCTTTTGATTGGTAACATGTGCTCTGTGGATGTCTATGTATATGAATGTGTACACAATATACCTATGAATATATATGTAGAAAATGATACAAATCCTCCTTATCTGTTTATATACTTCTGCTTTACAACTTCTAAAATTTACTAAATCCATCTAAGTACTATAGTACATTGACAAGTTAAAAACCATCTAAAAGTGTATTGATGTCTCTGTCTCTCTATCATAGATACACATTTGCAGGCAGAGTAAAGAACAGAACAAAAAGGAAGAAGAGAAAAAGAGGAAAGAAATACGTATGTGAGTGGATGCATTCATGGGGTAGCATATTTATGTTTGTGCCTTTGGTGGGGGATCCATGAACACTGGAGTATATGAACAATTACATCTGTATCTTTATATCTCATTCTCTACATATCCAAATCTATATCAACTGGAGATTAAAAATATTTTGCTAATGTACATATTCTAATTTTATGCATATTTTGTTACTCAAAGTAACAATTATTAAAAATTAGAATGCTAATAATAATGAATAGCAATTACATAGATAATGCAAAGTTTAAGTTTTAGTATTACAAGTGTGGGTATTTAACTAAAATGTAAATACAAGGAGTTTTTTCCATTTCTAGGGAATTTTTAAAATTATAATGCTTTTGCTCTCTAAAATGCAGAGTAAAATATCAAATTGGGATAGCTATTTGATTAATTTGACCAACTCAGGTTTTTATTCTTAGGATAGATTGTGCAATATGTATGTGTAACTTAAGGTGAAGAAATAGCTAAAAAACTTTAAAATTTTTGTTAAATGAAACGTATTCAGTGTAATTATTATTTTTCAGTAACCTGATATTCAGTGTAATTATTATTTTTCAACAACCTTATATGTGATTTGCAAAGCATAAAGAAACAAACATTTTCCCCCAAACAGGATACAAAACGGTAAAGGTAACATAGATTATTTGGTAAAACAGCTTATTCAAGAAGCAATCCTCATCTTTCTTTATTATTCTAATTCTGAATCTTTCCTCTTGTCAGTAGTTCCATATTGTATTTGCTTATAAAGAACATCGATTAAATCTCTAGTGTAATCTGGCTAAGTTAAAAAGTTGTGAGTCCTCAATACATATAATCACACAGCAAAATATTTGTTTCTGTGCCTATGGAAGCAGGCACAGAAACAAATGATTTATTAATATTATAAATATGGACATTTCAGTTTCAGTAAATTAACTAGAAGTTGTCAGCCTTGAGTATAGTATAAGGAAAGCTTTTGTGGAACAGCACATAGTAGAATGTCTATTTAAGCTGGAATATTTAGCTATTAGCCTGAAACAGATTCATTGCCATAATTTTTATTCTGATAGCATTTAAAGCACGTGAAATAGTAGATGTCATGGAAATAAATAATTGCATATTTGTTTTCTGGGATTTTATTTTAAGACTTGAGAAGGAAATCTTAGTATTAGCTTCATATAGATGAATGTATTTCTTTTAGCCTTTTTCAAAACAAAGACTAATTTTTAAAAATTTAGGCAAATAAGTAAGTCTTTGATAATAATCGGGCTATAAACAAGATTACTAACCAGTCTGTTTTACTGAATTCAATAATCTTCAAAACTTGTTGTGTGTCGGAATAGGGCTGGATTTAATTATAAGAAAAAAAATTGTCCACAAGCCATGTCCTGTAATAGTTATGAATTAACCATCTGTCAGCTTTTCTGAGTCTAATTTTTTCAGTCTAATTGTTCACTGTAGACTCACTGTTTCTTCTTCATGACGATTTACATACATAAATACACACGCACACACAAACACACATGTATTTATTTTATTGTAGGGGCTGAAGAAGGAGGGGAAATTCAAATCCTTATTTCAACTTGTTAGTATTTCTAGTAAGAAAAAGGGCACTGAGGAAGAGAATGAAACTATACATTCACTAAAATTCAGGCTTAGGGATTTAAAAAAAAATATCTTCTTCAAAATTTGACTTGTTAACTCCCCTACCCCCACTCCAATTTAGGATTTAAGGCCATAATGAACACACAGATATGTGCAGTTTTTATCTGTGTGAATGACACCTGTGTATCATTCTAGCACTTTGATTCTCAGAACTGTCTCGTGGTCTTCACTGAGTTTCCCCGTTCTATACTCTCTTCCTCCACCATCCATCCTCCTTTTTCTTTTAGGAAGGGAGATTGGAAAACAATGATTTAAATAAAATCATTTAATCATTTGAGAGGTACAGAATATAAAAGGGAAAAGTGACCAGAAAGGACTAGAGAGAGAGAATTTCCTTAGGACACTGAATGATAAGACAGATGTTTAGGGCAAGATGTGCTACATATTTTGTTTCATTTCCTCTGTCATCTTTTTCCCTCTTTAAGATCACTTGAGTATATATAGGTATGAAGTATAGGAAGAAACACAGATTGTTTCAAAGCACACATCTAGTTCAGAAATGTATCCATGAGGAATGAATTCAATATTCATAACATTATTTTTAAAAATCTGTATTGAAGAATGTGACACAGCTTTTATATAATCATCTGATCAATTATAATTTTCAGATGATTAATTTTTTGTTTCTTTTAGAGTCCCAATTGTGAATATAGAGTGATGTGTTTCAATTGCTGTGGTTAGTACATTGATAGTATTTAGTTCACGGCTTTCCACTATACTGTATAAATATACAACAATTTCTAAAGGCAATGTGTTCTAAAAATGTCTTCATAATTCAGTTAACTGGAACTTAATAGACCTTATTTTTTTTCTCCAATAGTAAACAATGTTAAAAATGGTGGTTAAGATGTCAGGATAGTTCACAAAGACACATTTAGACATTTAGCCTGACTCTGCAGCCCAGCTTGTTCTTGCATGCATGTAAGAAACATTCCCCAAGAAAAAAAGATGTGCCTAACTTCCCAATCCCCCCAGCAGAGGTGAGGCAGTTAAATTCTACCTGCTTCTATAAGGTGTCTTCCTTTCCTTTCTCCCTTCTTCTTTCTCCACACTTCATCTTTAACCCTTCTCCCTCTTCCAAGATCACAATTGTGGGACAGCGACCAGCACACGAAGAGGGCCTTCTCAGCCATAGAGGGGAGTCAGTTTATATCTGTCCACTTGCCTTAGGCAGTGAGTACCTGACCAAAGTACCAGGATGGAAGAGAACTGAATGATTGCCTTGTTCTACAAGTGATGGATTTTATTTCATGATGGGGATTTTCATTTTCTTTGGAGTTTCTCAGCCAGCTCATTGTCATTGTGTGTGTTATACCAAATCAAAAAGTATTTTGATTGTTCTAGCTACACAGATCAGTACATTTTATCACACGTTTCTAACGACTTTGAACATGCTGCTGAACTTCTGAGAAATATACATACTGCATCTACTTATGCTTTTGCACATTGACGGAGGACTGGATGATAAACAACCATTTTCAGATTTTTCTAAAGGCAACCTTCTAGAACTACAAATATTTTCATCTTCTCCTTATGTATTTTGTAATTCTTATATGAGAATGATGCTCTGTTTCATGTCTTTAAGTTTCATTCAGTTGTATCCTCAATTTAGGCTCAGATTCATTCTGGGTGCGTTTAATATTACATCTCTAGATCTGGTCAAGGTTTCCCCTTAAACCTAAAGGAAATAGTTGAAAGGAAAAAAACAGAATATAATATCATAGGAAGACTCAGACTTGGTCTGGCTATGTTTAGATTTCTTCCAAATTTTGGCTCGGTTTTAAGCTTTATTGGCAGACTCATTCAGAACTGTGGCTTTATCCTTTTTTTTTTTCATTTGGCTAATATGATTTGTTAAAACATTCTCTGTTTATTTCTTCTTGCTTAACATTTTTCCACACAGCAGGCATAATGAATTTTTGTTTATGATGGGCTGTGCTGCCTGAATTATGGTATGGAATCTGGATCTGGTTTCTCTGGAAAGGTATTTCATTGCTCTTTGAGGGGATTTTTGCTGCTTCTGGTGTTCTCTTAGGCATGAGTGTTTCTGAAGTTGGTTGTGTAGATTTCTAAGGAAAACTAGGCAGTATCTGCTGATAAATAGCACCAAAATTTGTTAGAAATAGATTTCTTGGTATAGGTGTTGTCGTATTCTCTACCAAACTATCTTTAAATTGTGCAATGCATGATTTTTAAAATATAATACACACCTTTTAAAAAACCAAAGTATAATTGATTTACAGTTGTGTTAATTTCTGCTGTACAGTAAACTGATTCAGTTATGCATATATATATATATATATATTCTTTTTTATATTCTTTTCCATTATGGTTTATCAGAGGATATTGAATATAATTCCCTGTGCTATACACTAGGACCTTGTTATTTATCCACTCTATATATAATGGTTTGCATCTGCTAACCCCAGACTCCCCACTCCATCCCTCCTCCTTGGCAACCACAAACCTGTTCTCTATGTCTGTGAGTCTGTTTCTCTTTCATAGATAAGTTCATTTGTGTCATATTTTAGATTCCATATATAAGTGATATATGATATTTGTCTTTCTAACTTACTTCACTTAGTATGATAATCTCTAGGTCCATCCATGTTGCTGCAAATGGCATTATTTCATTCTTCTTTGTGGCTGAGTAGTATTCCATTGTGTGTGTGTGTGTGTGTGTGTGTGTGTGTGTGTGTGTGTGTGTGTGTATGCACCACATCTTCTTTACCCATTCATCTGTTGATGAATACATGAATACAATAGCCATGTCTTGGGTATTGTAAATAGTGCTGCTGTGAACATAGGGGTGCATGTATCTTTTTGAATTATAGTTTTGTCCAGATGTATGCCTAGAAGTGGAATTGCTGGATCACATGGTAACTCTATTTTTAGTTTTTTGAGGAACCTCCATACTGTTTTCCATAGAGACTGCACCAATTTACATTCCCACCAACAGTGTATGAGGATTCCCTTTTCTCTCCAACCTCTCCAGCATTTATTTGTAGACTTTTTAATGATGGCCATTCCGACCTGCGTGAGGTGGTACGTCATTGTAGTTTTGATTTGCATTTCTCTAATAATTAGCGATGTTGAGCATCTTTCCATCAATATGCACCTTTTTAACTGAAGTTCATCAAAGCTCTTTAAAGTGCCGTATGCACTGGGGCTTGTTAATGCTGATTGGCTATAGGAAACACATATTGAAATATACTCTCCCCAGAAAGAGCTAAAAAGACCATATTTCTTTGTACAAGGAATATTTATATGGGCTACATTTTGAAATAAAAAGTACATGGTTTGTAGCTGAAGAAATGATTATGCCTCTTTGAGATGCCTCACTGTAAATTTGAATTGTCTAACATAAACTTTTAAAGAAACCAAACCACAATTTCCCAGTTTATCTGCCACCATATCATATAAATTGACTTATTAGAGTTTTCCAAGAGAGAATACTCAATAAATTCATTCATTTTTAAAATACATACTGGAATGGAATGCATTTTTTATATGAACAATTAGGGTGTTTTCCTTGAGATACAAAAAGAAAGAGGCAAAACTCCAAAACCCTTGTGTGGAGTTACTTTTAGTTTATTTACTTGTGAAATGGCCATCCAAATACCTGATATCCCACAGAGCATAGACTTTGAGGCTGGGCTGATCTCATTTGCAATAACAGCTCTACCTCTGAGTAAATTACTAAATCTATGTTGAGTCTGTTTCCTCATACGTAAAATAAAATTAAGAATACAGAACCTGACTGTTGTACAGACCAAGTGATGTAATGAATGCAAAATGTGTAGTATTACATCTGGCAGATATTATGTGTCCAATAAATAAATAAAGTAATAGTATTACTTTATTATTATGCATTCAGTGGTAATGACTGTTTCTTGAAAGACATTTTGAAATAGAAAGATGGGTGTCTATGACATGTTTTCTGAAAATATATACTTTGTATTTAATTACTGGCAAATAAAATATGGATCAACAACACAGAAATGGTCTTTTTAAAGACAATGCTAATATAATATTATAGGGTTAAGTAATTTTTCTCCGATGCTAATCCTTTTATAGGTTTTGGAGTCAACCACTCAGGATCAAAGAACTCAAAGAGAATTTCAGTGGGGATCCCCAAAATAATTAAATGAGTGATAAATAAGACCCAGGATAAACGGAATGAAAAAATGTTAGTGGATATTTTTGTTTCCTTAGGTTGAGAGTTACTGCATAGTTCCGGTATTATAGTTGTTAACAGCACAGGTTCTGAGGTCAGGCTGCCTGACTGACCTACTTCCTAATTTTGTGATCTTAGACAAGTTGCTTTCATTTTTGCTTCTATTCCCTTGCATAAGATAAAAGCAAACTTAATATTAGTAGATCTGCACTATTTTATTTTTCTTACCATTTACATGTAACATTTTTATAAAACAAGCAGATAAAATATCAAAAAGTTCATGCCCCTGTGTTAAAGAAGATTCTTCCTTTCCTTTTTTTAAAAAATAATTTTATTTATTTATTTATTTTTGGCTGCGTTGAGTTTTCGTTGCTGCGCGTGGGCTTTCTCCAGGCGAGCAGGGGCTACTCTTCATTGTGGTGCGTGGGCTTCTCATTGCAGTGGCTTCTCTTGTTGTGGAGCATGGGCTCTAGGTGCGTGAGCTTCAGTAGTTGCGGCACGTGGGCTGAGTAGTTGTGGCTCGAGGGCTCTAGAGCGCAGGCTCAGTAGTTGTGGCGCATGGGCTCAGTTGCTCCGTGGCATGTGGGATCTTCCCAGACCAGGGATTGAACCTGTGTCCCCTGCATTGGCAGGTGGATTCTTAACCACTGTGCCACCAGGGAAGTCACTTACCTTCCTTTTAATGCCTACTGTTTTGGGCTCTATTGCCTGCTGTAAGTTTGATAGACACTGGCTCATAGTGCCTTTTTCATAATTTCAAAATTATGAAACTCTGAAAATTGAAAGGTGTTTTTTCGTAACTAATTTGGTAGAAAACCCCAATATGATCCAAATAAATCATTTGATTGCATTTGATTACAAAACATGATCTGAAATAACATGATGTCTAGAGTCGTTTTTTGTCAATTTAGTATGAACGCTTATCTACATATCAGTCAGGATGAGCTAGGTTATGCTATAGTAATAAACAACCTTCAAATATAGTGGCTTAAAACAACACATTCACTACAGTTTGACATGGTCACTCAAGAACCTGGGCTGGTAGAACATCCACCACCTCAGATACCACTGACTGTCATGCCAGAGGGTTAGAGAACTATGGAGGATCTCACATTAACAATTAATACTTGAATTTAGAAATGACACACATCACTTCCACTCACAAACAGAACTAGCTGCATGACTTTTCCCAACCACAAGAAGTATAATCCTACTCTGTGCCTGGAAGGGAAGAGGAGTGGACATATATTTGGTAAATAACACTAATGAATATCAAACTATGTTTCACTGCAGAAATATCATGGTGATTACAGGGTACAGTCGCCGATACCTGGTTGTGGTCTTATAGATTACATATTATATATACCATATTATTTTTCTAAAATCCAAATGATTTTGGATTCTACCAAGACCAAGTTTCAGATATGAAATTAAAAATGAGTACTGTGTTAAGCTTTAGGGATCTGAAGACGAAGATGACATGGTGCTTATTTTCATAGAGCTTACAGTCCAATGAGGGAGACGGACATGTAGTCATAAACTTTCAATGCAATACATAATGTGTTCCATTAGAAATTTGATGAGAGTACAGAGGAGGGAGTAAATAGCTAGGCCTGGACTAAATAGAAAGGCTTCTGATAGAGGTTACATTTAAGCTGGAGTTTGAAGTATGGCTAATAGGTAAGTAAGCATTGAAGGAGATGATACATATTTCTGACAGATTTTACCAAAAATGTTTTTGTTGTTGCCAGGCTCTGTGCTTTGCTCTTACACAGTATGTACATAATTTGATTGTACCTGCAATGTTTTGGGTAGAGTAAATATGATGGTGGTTCCGCCATGGAGAAAAGATAAGTCTGAATAAAAATTCATGCCTAATCATGAAGGATTTGGAGATGCTGTAGTAAAGCACTTTTAATCTTATTCTGTGGGAAGCAGAGGCAATCAACCAAATTTTTTGGAAGGAATTGTGAAGTTTTCTGTTCTTTGAAAAGGTTCTCTTGAACCAAAGGATGGAATGTAGGAATGTCAAACTCACTGGAAACAGTGATTTGTGAAAAGAGAAGTAAATATTATTTTATATTTTAGTTCTTTTTTAATAATGTCTTTTCAATATAGAGCTTATATTCAATATTAAGCCTAGCTGGGAACTAAAATCTTAAACATCTTTACACTCATTTGGGCAAAAGGTCATACTGGGGTATTCCTTATATTTATGTTTAGATTTGGTTAACTTCAACTTTTCCTTATGTATGTTGCATTTCTGGAGTCCTAGCTGGTGTCAAATGCATTTGCCACTGTCATTCTATATTTTAATTCATGAAATATGTGAGTAGAATATGATGGACGAACTCTCTGTGCAAGAAGTGGTGTAAACACCTCCTTAAAAAACCACAGCTGCGCTTGCATCAATCCTTGAAGTGAAATTGCAGGAAAATCTCTGAAAATGAGGAAAACATGAAAAAATAGAGCAGTTAACATTTACAGAGGAAACACTTCATTTAGAGAAAGATATGGAATATTTGAGAACTATGGAAGTCAGAATTTATTATTATATGTTGCACACTTTATATAATTATAGCATTTAGAAAATGTATAGTCTAGTAGGATCATATGTTACTAACTTACGGAGAATATTTCAGAGTATGTACCAGTTTATATTTTTTAATAGTATATAAAGTTTAAAATACTTTTCCATACATTAAGTTCAGTAACTAAATGCTAAAGTCATTGAAGTGGTAAGAGTAAAAATTATGTTGTATCTTCATCAAGCAGATACCAGTTGAGAAGCATATTGCACTCAATCAAATAAAACTAGCCAGTATTAAAAATACAATGACATGACTTTTCATTATAGAAAAAATTATGTAAGACTTTCCTTGTGTTGAAAAAATGTCTCTTTAGGGGAGACTGATTAATAACTTATTGTCTATGTAATACAATTTCCTTATTTGCCTCATCCTATAGACCAACATAGAATAGAGTAGTGGAATGAACCGGAATTTTGATTGAAGTAGATTGGGATTAAAATCCAGTTTTGCTACTTATCAGCTATGGCCTTGTGCAAGTTGCTTAAACTCTCAGATCTCTATTTTTGCACATGTAAATTGAAGATCCTGACATCTAGCATAAAGAGTCGTGCATATGAAAGAAAGGATGCAAAGTCAATGCAGTGCAAAGGAGCCATGGCCCCAGGAAAAAAACTGTCATACCATTCTGATTTCACTGTGAATGGTCTGCCACTTCCACTCACAGAAATCCCACCTTCCTGATGTTCGTCATCCTTTAAGTAGAACAAAAGCTTACTTTCTAAGAAGTTTGGAATAAAAATATTCCAAAGACAGGTATCACATTGCATTGTTTTAATAAGAACTAGTTATGCATCCATGAAATAAGTTGTACTACAAAGAGAAAAGTGGGATATCAATTGGAAACAACAGAATGCCATGCAGATGGGCAGGGTAGGAGTACCAAAAAAAAAAAAATCAGTCTGAACTTGATATCTGTGATATTGTGATTTATAGTAAGAAATATATATTTGGTCTTCAACCTAGTTCCTAGCACAGAGCTGCTAAAACCCTTGGAATCTCCTGTGATAAGAGCAATAAAGGTATCATTTGTTATGTTAATGAGGCAACTTTTGGATAGCCCTTAGTTGTTTACCAGAGGATGGGGGCTGGTTGCTAGGGGAACCAACCTAGGTGATCAGAGGGTTGGACCTTTCAGTACCATACCCCCAGCTGAGGAAGGGAGAGGGGCCGGAGGGCAAATCAACAGCCAATAGCCAATGATTTAGTCAATCATGCCTATGTAAAGAAGCCTCCATAAAAACCCAAAAGGACAGGGTTCAGAGACCTTCTGTGTTAGTTGAACAGGTGAAGGTGCTGGGAGAGTGGCATGCCTGGAGAGATCATGGAACGTGATTGCCCTTTTCCCAGACCTTGCCCTATACATCTCTTCCATCTGGCTATTCCTGAGTTATACATATCCTTTCATAATAAACTGGTGATCTAGGAAGTAAAATGTTTTTCTGCGAGCCTCTCTAGCATATTAATCGAACCAGAGGAGGGGCGTCTTGAGAACCTCTGATTTATAGCCATTCCTTCAGAAGTACAAGTGAGAACCTGGACTTGGCTACCGGCATCTGAAATCCAAGGAGGAGGCTGTAGAAACCTCTGATCTGTAGCTGGTCAGTTAGAAGGACAGGTAACAACTTGGGCTTGCAACTGGCATCTGAAATGGGTGAGGGGTGGGTGTCAGTCTAGTAAGTCTAACCCCTTAAACTGTGGACTCTGATGCTACTTCTAGGTAGATAGTATCAGAATTAAGTTGAATTGTAGGACACCCCGCTGGCATCCAGAGCATTGCTTGTTGGATGCGTGGGGAACCTCTTCACCCCCTACCCCACTCCCACAGTGGAATTAAGTTGAGAATCTAATTTAATATCAAAACTTCAGATCAGAAAGGTCCACAACATCATTAATGCTTCAGAATATATATGCTTCACGATGATATTCTCTCTTCCTCTTCCAATTTATGTTCCAGCCTATCACCTTCACTTTTCCATTCAAGAAATTTATGTCCCTTAACTTATAAAGACTTTTCTTCTATTCCTGCATTTGAACCTGCTGATAACTTCTTTCCATCCTGATTCTGTTTTTAACCTTAAGTTCTACGATGCCGTGGTCTCCTGGTCCTTCAGATACCGCCCTGCTCATTAGTTCTTGGTCAAGCCTCAGAAGTATTTTTCCCTGAAAGTTTTGTAATCCCCAGGATGCTATTCTCTATATTTTCCTCACATTTTCTGGGTGTGCGTCTAGTTTCGTGGTTTTAACTATCACTTACCTATTTTTTTTTAACATCTTTATTGGAGTATAATTGCTTTACAATGGTGTGTTAGTTTCTGCTTTATAACAAAGTGTTTATTCCTGGGAAATGAATATTTGTACCTGTGCTAGTTTCCCATAGCTGCTATAAGAGTCACAAAGTTACTGGCTTAAAACAACATAAAGTTATTCTCTTACAGTTCTGGAGGTAGGAAGTCTAAAATCAGTTTCACTGGGCTAAGGTCAAGGTGTCAGTAGGGCTGGTTCCTTCTGTAGGTTGCCTCTCCTTCCAAGCCTGCATTCCTTGGTTCATGGTCCCTTCCTCCATATTCAAAGCCAGCAGCATAGCATTTTCTCTCCTTTCTGATCTCTGCTTTCATCCTCTTATCTTCTCTCTCTGACTCTGATCCTCCTGCACCTTCTTTCAAGGACCCTTTTGATGGCATTGTGCTCACCTGGATAATCCAAGATAATCTTCCCATCTCAAGATTCTTAATTTATTCATATCTGCAAAGTCTCTTTTACCTTGTAAGTTAGCATACAAAAGTCTCTTTTACTATGTAAATTTCCAGGTGTTAAGGCGTGGGCATCCCTGGGGGACCATTTTGCTGCTTACCCCAGTACCTAAGATTCAGATGAATATCTGCAGCTAGATGTTTCACAGGCATTTCAAACTAAACTTGTCAAAATTGAATTCACTCCATTATCCTATTTCCTAGACCAAATTCCTCTTTTGTAACATCTTACTTGTTGGTAAAGCCAGCCCCTCGTTTACCCAAGTCAGAGACCTAGGATTCATCTATGACTCTTGCTTCATTCTCCACGTATATTAACTTGTTACCTCTTACTTTTTATTTTTTCTTTCCATGTCACTCATATTAATCTATTTTAAGTCAAATTTTTCTCTGTGTTTCCCTTCAGATTTTCACTCTCAAGTGCATCATGTTGCTGTCATCTAAATAAATATGGATAGAAGCAAATCAGATCATCCCATCCCCTTACTTCAGTGCTCCTCCCGTCCCCATGTCTCCATCACCTACTAGATAAAAATCAAAGCTTCTCTTACCGATGTACTTTTCAATGTAATCCTACAAAAATATAACCACCTTGAAGGCAAAGCTTGCGATTTATTCTTTGCCTTCTACTACCTAATATAGTATCTGGCTATGCTCAATAAATGTTGATTGGAACTGAAATTTCTTATCATGAAATGAAAGATTGTCTATGATGGGGCTGTTCCTTTCTCTCTCACTGAACCTTATTCCACAGCAATAACAGAATTTATTCACTTTGTCAGATGCCACTAATGTGTGCATGAAAACAATTTTTTCCCTTCCTAAAAAAAAAAAAGATAGAATATATTTCCCAGCCTCCCTTGCAGATGGGAGTGGCCATTGTGTTCTAGGCAAATGCAAATGAGGTCAACTACTTCCAGGACTGAAAGGAACCTCCCATAAGTTCTCTTACCCTTCTTTCAACCTGACGCCAAAATGTTTGAAGACCTTGGAAGCTACATATTGATGATGGTGGAGATTTGAGATGGAAGGATCCAAGTTCTCTGAGTCATCACCTTCAGAAGACCCTCTTTGACATCAGGAACACTCACTTTGATAGTACATGTGTGAGAAAAATGAACTTCTACCAGGTTTGAGCCAATATACCTTTTTGGGTTGGATTGTTATAACAGTTAGCATGACTTTGACTAATATATATGCTGTCCAGTATCAGAACTCTGTGACTTTGTTCTGGCAGTCGTCTCTGTCTGGAAAATCATAGTTTCACCATTGTCATCATGCAAGATTCAGTACAGGCATCCCTCTTCCAGAAAAACTTCCTTGGCACCCCGCATTTTTGAGTAGAAGCTTCCTGTTCCCGCAGAACGTAAGCTTAATCCTATTAGTATGATTCAACATTCAATTGAAATTATGTTCACCTATCTTGTTACCAACCCCTTCAGCAAAGATTGAAGTTTCATAAAGGGCAGAAAAACAATCATTTTGTGTCTTCAGCCAGGAACACAATGTCAAGCTGAAGATTAAAAATGGTTGCAATAACCTGGCAATAAATTCTTGCTGGACTAACCTCAATGCAATTTCCTCACCTATAAAAGTAATGTAATAATTCAGACCCATATGTTTACTATGATGATTAAGTGAGGCAATATATGCAAAGCACCTGGCACAGAGCAGGTGCTTACTACATGTTCTCTTTTATCCCTTCCTTAACTACTTTCGTTCATAGGTTCATCTTTTTATTTTAATTCTCTCCAGTCAGGATTACAGTTTGTCTCTTAGTTATTTGATAATTATTTTATGTATATATTAGTGTTTTTTCCTCATCCAAACTGCAAACTCTTAGACACAACTATGTTTTATCCCTCTTCCTAGCCTCATTGCATCTTGGACAAAGGAGGTGTTCAATATTCACTTTTTAAGTTGGCTGAGATCTCTCTATAAGTGTTCTATTATGTTGCATTAAAAACAGCTCCAAAGCCGGGTCTCCATGACGGAAAACAAATCTTTGGCCAAGAAATAAGCCAGTGCATAAAACATGCTGTCACCTTGGCTTTCATACTAACCTGTGCAGGTGTGTCTATGTTTAGGGAGTAGAATATTATGGAATATCAATGTCAATTTAGGGGGAGGGGGAGGGGGATGTATGTGTGTGTGTGTTACAGATAATCTGTAAAATATAAAATTTTCTTGTGCTTAGCAACCATTTCCTAAATTTACTGGCTGTACTTCAGGAGTACATACACACTGACTCTAGAACCATATGAAGTTTTGTCATGATTTGACATACCGTCAAGTATCTCCCTAATTGACATCTTCTAAGCTCCTCCAGTAATACATCCCCTCTTATACCCACTCTTCTATAACAATATTCTGCATTCATCAGTTCAGTTTATACATGTTGTCAGAGTTGCAACACCAGAGAAATTCTGGGAAGTGGTCCAGTTTACTGAGAATTATGAAAAGAATGGGTATTCAGGGTTGAGATGCAGATAAGCTAAAGGTAATCTCAAGAGTACAGTACAAAGGGTAAGAGCACAGACTCTGGAATCAGATTACTGGGTTTCAGTTCTTGTTCTGCCTCTTGCTACATGAGGCAAGTGTGATCAAACACTTTAGATGTATTAAGAGCCTAGTATGTGCCAGACACTGTATTAGGTGCTCAGGAAAGAGCAGTGAACAACATAAACAAAAATTCCTTCTGTCATGGACCTTACATTCTAGTGGGAGAAGGCAGACACTAGATAACAATAACAGAAATATGTAGAAGTTAGTGAAGTGCTCTGAGGAAAAATGGAAAGAAATAAGGTATAAGATAAGGAATGCAGGGGTAAATGGGGGTCAATTTTTAACAGGGGCATGAGGAAAGATTCTGCTGAGAATATAACATTTGAGAGAAGACTTTAAGGAGGAGAGGGAGAAGGTTCTACAAGTGTAGGGGAAAGAGCTTTCTAAGAAGGGAATAGCAAGTTCAAAAGCCCTAAGCAATGTAAGAGGAGAGGAAGATGGAGATCTTATAGGTTCCTTAGGTGGCTTCTGGTACTTCAGTTTTATTTGAGTGAGTTGGGAAGCAGTGAAACTAATTTGAGCAGAGTTGTGGCCTGATAGGACTTATGTTTTCACAGGATCACTCTGATGGCTGTGTCAAGAATAGATTGAAATGGGGTGAGGTCAGAAGAATGAGACCAGTAAGGAGGTTATTGCAAAAATTCAGCCAAGAGTTTAAGAAGAGGCTTTGACCAGATGGTAGCAATGGTGATAATAATAAGAGGTCAGATCTGAGAACATATTTTGGAAAATAGAGCTAGTAGGCTTTGTGAGTGGATTGCTCATGGGGAATATAATCAGGGATAACTCAAAGATTTCTGGTCCAATTAAACAGAAAGAAAGGGTCAACATTGACTGATAGGGGAAAGGCTATGGAGAAAATTTTGTTGAATAAAATAGAAGCTAGTTCCGTTTGTTAAGTTTGAAAAGCCTATTGTACATCTAAGACCATGAAATAAATGAAGGTTAAGTTCAGATGGAAAGGTCTCAATTGGAGATATAAATAAGGAAGTCAGTTCAGCATATAAATAGTATTTAAAGGAAGATTAGAAATCAGTATGTGAGTATGTATAGGTAGAAAAGTTCAAGACCTGTAAAGTGTACACAATAATGGGACCTACCTCAGTGGTTCATTGTAAGGATGAAATAAGTTATATGTATAAAATGCTTAGGACATGTTCTAGTACACAGTAAGTCCTTGGTGATTGCTAAATGTGACTGTTTTAAACAGAGTAGAATGAGGCAGCCTTGTTCAGATATCATGAACCCCAAATCATGTTGTAAAATGAAGACTATATTATTTGACAGAACACACTTCTCATACATAGTCATCTCTCAAACATATTTTTCTATAGCTGTCTCATAAAATAAAAGAAAATGATTGATATTTAATATTAGAATTGGAACAGAGCAATGATTTTATTTATTCTGACCTTTCTTCCAAGGGAAGTGGTATTTGTTTAGTGTCTCTATTCTATATTCTTCTGTGCTATCCTGTTGCATACCTCTCTCATTTTATTTATCTCCATATATCATAAGCTGTGTGTTTTACCCACTAGAGTATGAACTTCTCGAGGATACAGATGTATCTTATTTATCTTTGTAGTCCCAGTGCATAATTTATGCCAGGAACTCAAACATTACTCAGTAAAGATTTGGTGAAAGAATGGAATGGATGGGTGGATATCAACTCTATGTTACGGATTACACCGGGGCTCTTCGGTGGGTTGATTCATTTAATACCTACAAGAGCCTGGCTAGATTGGTAGTGTTAGCTCCATTTAAAAGATGGAAAAATTTATGCACAGAGGCTAATTGATATGCTTGAGATTAACAATCTAGTTAGGTGTAGTTTGTATTATACCACAGGAACACTCTAAGGCCCAAGTGTTCCCTGCTCTATCCAAAGTCTCTTTGACTGGAAAACTTTCAAAATGGAAAGATCACTAATTACAAATAAATCTATGCTATTATTATGTAACTTTAATGGATAGCAACCCTTATACATATTGAGCCAAAAGAAGATAGATTGTAGGGCTTCCCTGGTGGCCCGGTGGTTGAGAGTCTGCCTGCCGATGCAGGGGACACAGGTTCGTGCCCCGGTCCGGGAAGATCCCACATGCCGCGGAGCGGCTGGGCCCGTGAGCCATGGCTGCTGAGCCTGCGCGTCCGGAGCATGTGCTCCGCAACGGGAGAGGAAGAAGATAGATTGTAATAATATGATTATAGAAATTTCATATATATATATTATTGTGAACAATCACAAACATACAGAAAAGTTGAAAGTACATAGCACTGGGGAATATTTTTTTCTGAACTGTTCAAGTGTATGGTTCCGACATGGTGCCTTATCACCCTCAAACGCTTTAGTGTATATTCATTACCAGCATTATCCTACATAACCACGATACAAGCATCATAATCAGAAAATTAACGTTGGTACCTTTTTACCATTTAATCCTCAGACCTCGTTCAAATTTTACCAGTTATTTCAACAATGTCCATCATAGCGCAAGAATCCAGTTCAGAATCATGTGTTATAGTTGCTTGTCATTTCACTTTAGTTTTTTCATTACAGAACAGTTCCCCAACTTTCATGATCATGATACTTTGGAAGATTACAAGCAATTTATTTTGTTGAAGTGTCTCTCAAATTGGGTTTGTGTAATGTTTTCCAGTGATTAGATTCCAGTTTTGCATAATTGAAAGGTCACTGGATCTTCTCATTGCATCCTATTAGGTGGTATACAATTTCAGCTAGTTCCATGCTGATGATATTCATTTTGATCATTTGATTGAGGTAGATTTCTCCACTGCAAAGTTAACCTTTTGCCATTTATAATTAATTAGTATTTTGTACACATGATGTCAATATTCCATTCCTCAACAAAAGTTCAATTAGTCCATCTATTTATAACAATACGGTCTCAGGGTTTATTCTTTTGGAGGGAGGATGGTCAATGTGTTATAACCTATTTCTATCAATTATTTCGATATTCAAATCTTCAGAGATTTGGTCACTGGTAGCCCCTTTCAAGCTGGTTTCTGTATCCTTTAACATGTCCTCATTATCTATGAAGCACCTTCCGCTTACTGGTATAAGAAAATGTTCCAGTCTCACTTGTATTTTCCCTGTTCCAGCCTGGATAAACAAAAGGAAGAGAAGCAAGGAGGAACAAAAGGAATACCAGCAAGCGATATTCTTAAAAGTCAAATATATATGCTCATTTCCAATTTATTATTTTAAAATTTCTTATAAAAGGTTTTTCTTTATTCTTGTTATACTTCAGATTTTCAATTCAAACTTCTAGTACAAGATAGACACAGAACCAGTCTCCAGAGTTTTGGGGTTTTTTTTTTCACTTCACAGTTACAAGTTTGTTTGCATTATTTCATTGTGTATCTAAACATAGAAGCAAAGAATTTTAGGGTTAAAAGAAGTCCTAGAGGCTGTATTTTCCTAGCTCTCTCCCATTGCAGAAATCTCCATAGATTCTTGATTCATTACCACCCAGTTTCCTTAAACCATTACAGAGATCTTTGTTACTTTTTGAGATTACCTTTCTCCATGTTGGTCAATTCTGATATTTCTTTATTATTATTTATTTATTTATTTATTTTTGGCTGCATTGGGTCTTTGTTGCTGCGCGCGGGCTTTCTCTAGGTGCACCGAGCGGGGGCTACTCTTCGTTGCGTTGCACGGGCTTCTCATTGCAGTGGCTTCTTTGGTTGCGGAGCACGGGCTCTAGGCGCATGGGCTTCAGTGGCACACAGGCCCAGTAGTTGTGGCTCGCAGGCTCTAGCTTAGTTGGTCTGCGGCATGTGGGATCCCCCTGGACCAGGGATCAAACCTATCTCCCCTGCATTGGCAGGCGAATTCTTAACCACTGCATCACCAGGGAAGTTCCAATTCTGATATTTCTAATTGAATAAAAATGTCTATTTCTCTGACTTCTACCCATTATTACTATTTCTGCATGTTGGTACGATACAAAGGATATACCATCTTTTCTACATAAGTCATTCAAATGATGAAAAACACTTTAGTGCCTGCATTGCTGGCCTTCAAGTCTTCCTTGCCCCTGGTAAAATATCTCTAATTCTTCATCCTTCACAGTACATGTTTTTCTGATCTCTCATTTGCTTATACCATAAAATGTATTAATCTACTAAGAAGATTGAAAATGGAATCTCCAAGACTACAATCTTTCTATTTGAATTTAATAATATAAAATTGCCATTTTATATTTGGAATATTTAAGAAACCATTGCTCTGGGTTATTTCAGTGAGAATGAGTCTCAGTTTGAATTGGGACCCACCTTGTTACAAATTCAGGCATTTCTTGTACTGCAACTGATATGAACTGGAAAGTCTACAGTCTAATACCTGTATACAAATATATTGTAACATAGTCATTTCTTTTAGTATTTTAATACTACATTACATTTCACAGTCTATATTTCCAGTACTTCATCTATTTTAAGTATGAACATAATTCATTTTCCAATGTGATGTTGAATATTAAAACATTTCCTTGAAAGAAATTTTTAATTTTAAACTAATTCCCAGATATAGGTGAAAGCAGGAAAACTGAGAACGTTTCAGACCACTAGAAGAACTTTAATTAAATTCCAGTCCCATGAGCCCTCTGTTGAGAAGAGCTTACTCCTTATCCCTAATATGAAGCCTTGGGATTTTAGAAAAAAACGTTATTCAGTTCCACCGCCATGGAGATCCAGCAGGTGACTACAAACTATGGTGAGAAAGAAATTATGATACTATATCAAAATGGCATGAAATAGTTCTCTGGGTATCTAAAACATTTTGGAAAGAGAATGTCTTTAGGAAAACTGAATGACATCAGCTTATGACCTTCTCTAAACCAGAAAAAGCCTTAAGTAATTGTGAGAAACCAGTGGATATTACTTAAGCTCTGATTTCATGAACGACTTTTTAAACTATGATTGAGAAATAATTGCACACTTTAGGGTTTCTTTGACCAGAATGTATTAATATTAGTGAGACTGTGCCACAATTTTTACTAATTTTACCATAGTACATTTTAATCATGATGTTTATGAGTTTTTAATTTGGCCCCTAGCCTCTGAATAAGGAGATATATATATATATACACACAAACACACACACATACAGTATATATGTGTGTATATATATACATATGTGTATATAATATATATTTCCATTTTTCAGAGAAAATGGAGAATAAAATAATAACATAGAAGTGGTAAAAACATACCAAAGGCACTGTTGCTCTAAACAATTTATTTTGCGTATTTAGCCTAAAAAACAAATAAGGGAACAGATGCATCACTCTAGTTTCCCTATAAAGATATCTCCTTGTGACAGATATGGAATCAGTTAATTCAAGGAAAAAATGCAGACTCTGGTCATTTCAGGTGGGCAAGCAAAACATTAACTTTTAAATACATAACTTAACATTCTGCAACACATTTTGATGTATTTATCTTTTTTCTTTTTAAATGACACTTTTAAGTGACACTTACAGTAAACCATCTCCTAAAGGAAAGATTTTCTCAAAGTGATAAGCCTATTTGTAAATGGAGAGGGTGGTAGTCAGATACAGGTTATTTCCTTTTACAATTCTTGATGATGTAGCTTAGTTTTGCAGTCTAAACAGGTGTGATTAAAAGTTTTGATATTTTTCCAAAAATAATTGGTCCTTATGTACGAATAAATCTTCTTTTAGCTTATTCAACATAAAATGGTTTCATAGGCTCATTTTTTTTCCTACTTTCTGTTAAGATTATTTAAATTTGGCAATGGAAGTAACAAAAGAGTATTTCCTAGCATGTTTCATAATGAACATTAGTATTCTTTTTTTTTTTTTTTTTTTGGCTGCGTTGGGTCTTTGTTGCTGCACGCGGGCTTTCTCTGCGGCGAGTGGGGGCTACTGTCCGTTGCGGTGCACGGGCTTCTCGTTGCGGTGGCTTCTCTTGTTGCGGAGCTCGGGCTCTAGGCGCGTGGGCTTCAGTAGTTGTGGCTCGTGGGCTGTAGAGTGCCAGCTCAGTAGTTGTGGTGCATGGGCTTAGTTGCTCCGTGGCATGTGAGATCTTCCCGGACCAGGGATCAAACCTGTGTCCCCTGCATTGGCAGGTGGATTCTTAACCACTGCACCACCAGGGAAGTCCCCATTAGTATCTTTCTAACTAAAGAATAGTCTTTCAAGATTCTTCTTATAAGGCTAAATCTCAAAAATAATAGCAGAAACGTAAGACCAAACAGAGAACAATATTTAGTGGTGTGCTTAAAGAGAAATTCTTAAAACAACTATTACACCTATGGTGGACACACTTTTTTCCTAATTATATCTTATTGAGGGAACCAAATGTTCATGTATCAAAGAATTCCACAAGATAGATTTTTTGAAATTTAAATTTTACCACTATATTTGCAGATTTCCACCTTCACTGAAAGTAGATTTCAATATAAAGGATTTCAAGGGTTTAAATAAATGTAACAATATATTAACTATCAGGGAAAAGTGAAAATTTAAATATCCTAAAAATTGATTTATGGAGCAGCTATGAAAAAGGAACAGATTTGTTGGTATAAGTATTTTTCTTATCAATGATTCATCCATCACTGTTAATAGCTTGAAAGTTTTAATTGCAAAAATAATGCCACATGATTGTAAACATCTGATATACTAACTTTTGTTCTGAATAATTGAATATATACAGAAAGAGACTTTTTAAAGTTTCATGGATTTAAAGTTTAGTGTGTTTTTTTTAAAGTAGTGCCCAGTCCTGCTGTATGTCTCCTGCCATTTGTGTGCTGGAGACATTCTGCTTTCCTCCTCTAATGAAATGCATTAGTCAAGAGCTCAGTGACCTCTGACAAGGCTCAGTATGGGATTATAGCCTGACAGGAGGCAGCTGGAAGGAACACTTGACAATTCACACTTAGAGTAATCCCTGAAAATTGCAGGGCAGTTATGAGGAAGTAACAGTTTGGCTCCCTTGTGAAAAAGAAATTTCAAGTAGAGTTTTGGGACACTAACTATAGTTTCTAAATTACAACTAAATGATCAAGTTCTCTAAGCATCAGTCAATAGGGAACAGTCTCTTGAATAGATTCAATCTACAACCCTATTTCCAGCAGCTACCACTTTAGTCTGCTGATAGAAGCCTGACTTAGCCAATGGATTATCTATAGTTAACTAACTTCTTTAATAGGGTTTTAACACATCTCACATGTAAAAGCATTTTAGTGAGGGCTCAAAGAGAATAATAGTTGTAATCAGAAATATGAAATGGTCATTCTCTGTAAAAATTATCACAAGAAATCAATAGTACAGATTTTTATATGTTGACTTGTATTTTTCTAACATGCTATTTTATCTGAAAATGTGTATTTTTTCAAATCACTGCTCTGCTATAATTTTGCTTAAAATCCCATTGTCTAACAGCAAAAATATTTTGTAAAAATAACTTTCAAAGATTAAATATGTTAAATAATTTTAAATTGTCATGCCTATTACCACATATTATATAATATATAATGAATAATATGCATATATTTTTTAAAAAACAGATACCTTAATTTCTCTAGTTACCTCTTCCTCTAAGTCTCAGAATATCAGGTTTCTTCCCACTATCTGCTAGTATTTTCTTACAGTTGTGACTGAAACTCATCCCATAACAAAGAAATGAAAACACCAGATGTAGTTTCCTTGGAAAATTTACTATCTTTTATCTAACTTTGAATTTTCATCATGCACAGTATATGTTGATTGACGTACACCTAGCTGGCACTCAGTAAATGTATGATGGATTAAATTGAAGTAATTCATCAGCATTGTTCTCATAATTGTTCAAACTATCCTGAAATTGTTTTCCCAGGTCATTCAACAAATATTACCTGATATCAACTGTGTGACCTCCACTGCTAAAGGCTGAATTCTACTTTACTAAATGTCTTCAAATCTTTTTTTTCTGCTGAACTCATGGTTTAGCCTCTAAATGTACTCTTTATAAGTCTACAGTGCATTAAAAAAAAAAAAAAACTGGATAACTAGATTTAATTCTACCTGCAAACCTACTGTCTAATTTATGCATCTTCTTTTAACATTCTCTCAGAGCTTATCAGAAAACTTGCTTATGACCCTTATGAACTGTCTATCATAATTTAGGCTGAATGTCCATAACTAAGTTTGCTTATTTTGGTGACCTGAAGGCAGCTAAAGGAAAGGAAGGAGATAGAATATGTGCACAAACATCACTGATGGATGAACTCCTGATTCCTTTCTCAAATACTAGACTTTGGGGGGGTGCAAACTGCCTGAGTCCCAGCAGCAATGGACTAGATAGGAATGGCTGTGCAGCAGCTGTGGGCTAACCTAGCAGGTTGAAAGCTCTCCTGGGTCTCCTCTGGCATGTGTATTAAGAGGTACTGTTTTAGACCATGTGTCTCTTAGGTAAGAGAACCACTTGCTAGATGATCAAATTGAGTCATTATCTTTGGTTTAATGTTACTGAAGGGGATGACAAAATCTTGCTAAATTTAGTTTTTCACTTCCCCATTAATTTACATTCTATTGGAAAGTGTTAGGAAGATCTGTTCTTTATTTATTGATTTGTATTTATTGAGACCTATTCAGAACGATATCGTGCTACAGGAGACTTAGAGGATAACATATAGGGTATCATTCTTGCAAATTACTTTAGGTGATTTGTCCTCATGGATTGTTCATTTTTACTTTTTTTTTTTTAAGGATTGATATTTTTCCCATTCTTGATGAGACTTTTAGTCACCATGTTAAATGGGTTAGAGTCCTGGACTTTACATAGTAAAACCCTAATTCTAACACTTGTAAAATATTTTACCTTAAGCTACTTGCTTAGTTCCCTCAAGGCCTGCCTACTTTCCTCACTGGTAAAATTGAGATTAAAATCCCATAATTCTTGAGACTGTAAAAGTTAAGTGAGTGAACATCACATATTTTGTAAAATCGAAGACTTCATAGTGATTTAAAATATTAATCTCTGTTTTACTTGTTTCTTCCTTTCACCTGCTTTTTAATGCTGATATATGTAACAACGGAAACTAGACTATATTTGTTGTCCTTCAGAAAAGCTTAGGTATAATACTGTCCAAAGGATATTTCCTATGATTTTGAAAAAAAAAAAATCACCCTGGAAGTTAGTTTTTCGATTTTATGGCTACACGCTCTCTCATACCCAACTCACATTTCCTTTGTGGAGGTAGGTGTGGCTGAAAATAATGATGAGAGACCACAGATATATATTTTTTCCTGTTCTGAGCATATTCAGTATGCATAGAGATTTTGTGTGAAGCTGGTTGTCGCTTTTAACTTCTAGGAAATAATAAAATACAAAAAGAGACTTTCAGAAATTTGGAGTTGCATTTAATACAAAGCAAATGAACATCTCCAAATTGCTTAACAAGAAGGCCACATCCGATTTTTAGCTACTGTTTCATAATCCTTTTATTTTTTTTCTAATCTTACTTTTAAAGTGTTTATGCACATGTAATTGCTTTGTTTTGTTATGCAAAGTATCAAAACTGTGAAATCTAGCTTAAAAGACTATATATTTTCAGTTTCAGTGAACACATTTTTCTTCTTAGATATAGTAAAATATTCTGTGGTTTAATTGCTCAGTGATGAACACATTTCTTCCAAACTGTGCTCAGCATTTTAGGGGTGAGGATGTCTGTAAACTGCTGCTGTGGAATACCTCAGAAAGTAGGGACTGCCCGCGCAGCTCAGAGTACTAAGTACCTTCACTTAAAGCCAGCCGGTGTTTCCGTCTGCCCAATTAATCGGCTTTTAGAGACCTCATGAGATGCAGCAAAATCATAATTAGTAGCTTGTGAATATGAGTAAGTTGATTATTTCATGCCATGCTTTTGTTAAAAAAAAAATTTGTTGTTTCCTGGAAGGTTTTATCAGCTCTATGCTAGCATGTCTGCGGTGTCCTCTTTGCATTTCAAAGTCATCAATGTAACCAGAGTTGACGATGCTGATGTTCCAACTCAGACTGTATGTAGCACCAGCCTGTCTCCTTTAAACGCACATTAGCATGTATGTGCAGGTGTGAGGAATAAATCATTCACTGAATGTAACTCATGGGAAACCCGATGTAAAGAATGCTGTAATCTTGCAGATAATAAAACCTCAAGATTAGAGACCATTTTAATTATTCTGTGTATCCTAGTGTCGAAAACAATGCCTAACATGGGGTAATGCATGATACATGTTTGTAGAATGGTTAATTGTTGAACAAGAGGCTAGGTAGGGTCTTCACCTGCTAGCTTCCAGTATCTCACGCATTATTGTTTTCCTCAGGTGATTATCTTCTGACCTTCACTACTCCAAGCACTCTCTGATACTCTCTCTAATTTGACTTTAGGGAATGTATCATTTCATGAAATGGCTAACTGATTAATACACTACAGACCTGCAGAGAGACTATATTATCGGTTTTTAAAACATGATCAACCTGATAACATTGCCCATTTACTCAAAATTCCTTGGGAACCATTTAACTTGGGTTCTATATATAGGTAATCAAGTGCATAACAAGAGTTCTCTCCAGTGGAAGGAGGAAGAGTGCCTCACATTTACATAATATTTTCACATTCAACTCATTTGACTCATTTGCATTCATGAAAAATGGATAAGGCAGAGCAAATTCCATGAAATTCTATGTAAAGTTGTGTGTGCTGGTATGAATTTAACTGACAAAAGGTGCAATATCTTTTTTTTTTTTTTGCAGTACGCGGGCCTCTCACTGTTGTGGCCTCTCCCGTTGCGGAGCACAGGCTCCGGACGCGCAGGCTCAGCGGCCATGGGCTCGCGGGCCCAGCCGCCCTGTGGCATGTGGGATGTGGGATCTTCCTGGACCGGGGCACGAACCCACGTCCCCTGCATTGGCAGGCGGACTCTCAACCACTGCGCCACCAGGGAAGCCCGCAATATCCTTTTTAAATTAGGTTTTCAAATTGTTTCTTGACACCCTTCCTCCCCCCAGCCTCACTCCCCCAATTTAGGATCATTGATGTTGGAATTTTCTAAATAAAGAAGCAGAGTAAAAGCGACTTTTCGGCATAAAGTGAAACATGAGCAGAGTCCCCCATGTGAGTAAGTATAGGACGTGTTAAAAAATTCACATAATTTGGGGTGGTTGGAGTGTTGGGTACAACGGGGAGCTCCTGAAGATGAGGCTGCAGAGCAAGCCCGTCAGGTATTGTGAAAGGCCTTGTGGTTTGGGCATGAATTTAAGCTGTATCCTGTGACCAGTAAGAGGGAATTACAAAATTTAAAGCAGGGAACAACAGTGGATTTTTTTAAAGACAGGTAGGTGTGAAAGGTGCCTTGGCGTGGGAGTAATTAGAGGCAAGGAACAGTAAGGAGGACGTTGTAATAGTTTAAGAGATGCTGATGAGCTGAACTAAGGGAGAATCATCAGTGAGAATAGCGGATAGAACAGGTAGAGACAAGCACTGAGAACAGCTCTTGAAAACAAGAGAGCAAACAGAGCTCAAGGAGAAAGGGAAGAAAAATGGGGAGAAGCAGGTGAGAGCAGTGTCATGGAATCTAAGGGAAGCATTTTCACATTTTCTGACACATACAAAACATTCAGTAAATGTTAAGCAAATTACTGAATGCTCTCTTTAGGAGTATCAAATATCCAGAGAGGTCAAGTTGGTTAAGGACTTACACTAACTAAAGGCTATTATGAAGTCACTGGTGACCTCCCTGAAAGCAAATACAGCAGATTTGTTAAGACAGTAGTCATATTCAAGAGTAATGAAGAATAAATTTGACCTGAGAAACTTGCATGATGATTATAAACTGCTCTTATAAGAAGTTTACTCCAAAAGAGAATAATTCAACTCAAGAAATATTTATTGATCATCCATTTTGTGTCAGGTTTCATGCTAAGTACTATGTTTCCTAATGGAGTTTAGAGCCCAGAGGAGTAAGCAGGTATTTAATAAGTAAGCTGAGTGTTAAGAAAGGCTAAGGACAAGGTGATATGAGCTAATATAATAAATGAGCTGACCTATTTTAGATCAAGGAAGGCCTCCCTTGGAAGAGACAACTAAGATGAGACTCAGTTGAGTTGGAGTTAGCCAGCAAACCTTGGTGGGTGGCATAAGAAAATGGAAAGAACTGGCTGAGAAGTATAAAAGGAGAGAAACAAGAGAGACCAGAGTTTTTAAACTGTGAAATAGATCATACCCGCAAAAATTCAGATATAACTTTCATGGACTTATCACCACACCTCCTTACTGGAAATAGAAATTGCCAATCATTTTGATGCAGTTTGTGCTTCTGTTCTTGTGTATCCCTCCCCCTTTCTTCAAGGTACACATATACATGTATATAGAGAAATGTACATAATATATTCAATATATATTATGTAATTACTATTATGAATTTTGTGTATATTATTTACTTGTCTTGCTTTATATTATTAATATATGCATATATATCTTTGTTCATATATTGTTAAATTTTGTTTGTTTCTGAATTTTATATACATGCAATCTTATTACATATGTTATTTAATGATTTTCTTTTTTTTCATTCAATGTGTTTTGAGAGTCATCCAGGTTTATTCTTGCAGCTGAGGTCATTTAACTTTTATTATTATATAGCTGTCCAATGTAAAAGATATCAAAATTTCTTTATCCATCTATTAGACATTTGGTTTGTTTCCAGAATTTTGCTTTACCAACAATATAGCTCTAAAAATTCTTATATGTCACCTGTTGCCCAAGTGTGAAAGTTCTTCTGGAGTATTTAACCTGGGACTGGAATTCTGGGTCATTGGATAAGAACATGCTAAGCATTACCATGTAATGCCAAAATATTTTTGGAGACCATAGAGTTTTTGAGGACTTGAAAGAATTTGAGATTGTTAAAATAGAGAGAGACAGGATGGTAGGTTATGAGGAGACAAGATCAAGGAAAAGTTTGGTTAGTTTGTTTTTGCACCCGTGTGTTGGTTTGTATGTTTTCAGCAAAGGACACATATAAGCATATTTAGGAGAGCACAAGGGAAGAAACCAGTAGAGAGAAAGATTCTAAACACTAAAGTAAGAAGCTGCACAATTGCACAAGTTCCTGAAAGAGAAGAGAGAATATGAGTTCAAGAGGTAAGAGGGAAAAAATGAAAGCAGGGAGACATCAAGTGAGTAGGGACCACAAGGCTAAGATGTGAGAACTGAGAATAAAAACAGAGTCTTTCAGTTGCGCTCCCCAGGGTTTCTTTCCACTGGTTAAAACTGGTAACAAAACAAAACAAAAACCAAACAAACAAAAAAACAATTGCAGTGCAACGTATAAGTGAACACATTATTCCTTCATAATTTAAAACGAATGATATTTTAAATAAAGTGAGAGGGTGTTAAGTCATAGTTTTTCCCACATACTAACACAAGTTAACGGGGGGGAAACGTGTGAATAAAGTCCATGAGCATTATATGAATACTTGAAAACTATTCTCTTGGAATTATCCCTTGAAAAATATCTCTTGAAATTAAGCCAGTCACTATTTTCCACAGGTATTAAGGTGGTTCAACTGACTTTTTTTAGTAACAGAGCTATCTATATTCTTTGAAAGAATACACATCTGGTTGAATACTCTTTTTCTTATTACTGTTATTACAACAATAGTCAGGAAGCTATATGTTGAATATTACCCTGAGCATTACCAGCACAAAGACCAAGTTGGAGAAAATTCAGATATTTGAGATGCCCATGGATAGCTACTTGAGTCAGTTGGAATAACTGTGTCAATTAATCAACTGCTCATAGAAGTGTGCATGACAGCTTTTTTATGTTTTGGCCAAAATCTGTGTGTACACACACACACACACACACACACACACACACACACATATTTATATAGCATATTCTGGATATATATTATACATAAAGGTACATATCAAATATATGAAATATTTGTATTATCTTCTAAAGATATACATTTTTTGAATATATATATTAAATATTTGTGTTATCTTTCAAAACTATTTTTAATTTTTTAAATGCTTAGACTTTTGGGGAAAGCTAATTTTTTCTGAATATGAGTTTCAGGATTCTACCTTTTGTCTCAAGAAATGGCTTTAAAAGTGTCATTTAAAAATGTGCTGAGAGGTAAAAATTGATCAAATGAAGAATAAATGCTTCCAGACTTTTGCTACTGTTTGTATCTAGGCTAGACAAGCCCTTTTCAGTTTATTGTTATTCCACTCTCCCTAATTTTCATTGTATTTAATGACTCTGTCACATGTGTCTGCTTTATGTTTTTCAAATACTTAATCATCTACTTGGTTTGTCCCAGAGCAACTTTTTATTTACAGATGCATCTTAAATATATACGTTGGTTCTTTACTATTTAATATCCCTGGAGGATAATCTCACTGGAAAATACTTTCTGCTGTCTTTCTTCTAAAGTCAATATCCATGCCTTGTTTTTTTTGCTGTCGGAGGTCAAAACAGCAAAAATCCCACAGACAGGCTAGCTTTAGTTAAAAGCAGGCAGCTATACGTTTGGAAAGCCCATGTAATTTATTTGGTGCAGGCAATATCTTTAGCGGGAGAAAGGTTTCCAGTTAAGACTTGCTGTTCTTCCGCTCTAATGTAACACCTTGATATCTCATGTGAGGTCATCAGAATCACATATGCATTTATTCCTTTGGAAAAACTGCCACATGAGTAACATATTGAAGCTCGACATGATTTTTCCATTGCTGCCAAGCTCTAAGGTCACAAACAGTTCTAACCTCGGCTGGAAAGAGAGCATTTTATTTCTTACTTTTTTTAAGAAGAAGGTTTCTGTTTTCTTTATAACCCAGGTCACCTCAGAAAAGATTTGTGATTCCTCTTCCTTATTTTCCTAAGAGAGTGTTTTAGCTTCTGGCCCAAAGTCCTGATTTTTATACAGGTTGGGTTTTGGCATTTATTCTGTCCTTTGCTCCCAGTGGGGTACAAAGAACCACAACACAATACAAAATGGTACTTTTTTAATCCTCACTTCCCCACTCCGTATATATGCTTTTTTTTTTTTTTTAACATCTTTATTGGGGTATAATTGCTTTACAATGGTGTGTTAGTTTCTGCTTTATAACAAAGTGAATCAGTCATACATAAACATATGTTCCCATATGTCTTCCCTGTTGCGTCTCCCTCCCCGTATATATGCTTGAAAATAGAAGTTATATGAAAAAAATAGAAGTTATACAAAATACATGTGTCCAGATTTATAGTGGAATTTTGAAAAGATCCTGTTGTAAACTGAAAGTTATAAGCTGGCCTTCCCACACTAGTTGCTGATAACCTGCTTCATCTGTCTTATGTCTGAGAGCTAAGCTTAACCTGGAGATGGGGCAACCTTTCCAATTCCGAAGTCAACATGAGAATAAACAGTGATGTCGTAGGTAGGAGATGATTTATATACCTCTGGCTCCTCCTCAGACACCCGTGGAAATGTTTCAAAGACCTTTGTGCCCAGAATAGTTTTACTTTTTTGCTTGCAGTAGATTAGTAACTATATTGACTCTAGGAGCCTGTTTTAATGAGTTCATTTTTTTTATAATAGTGTGTAAATAATTTTCAAAGTATGTTTTCAGTCTTTATCTCATTTAGCTCGTTAGATCATTGTAATTTAAACAGACTAAATAAAATTACCCCATTCTCCTGTCAAAAAAAACTGAGGTCCAACGTATTTAAAAGAACCTTCTCAAAGTCTCATAATTAAGAAATTATGGAGGGGAATTCTAGATTCCTGGCTCTTAATCCAGGTTCTTTTTACTATGCACCCTGTATTACATTGAAATATGAAGCATTCTTCTCAATTCACGTTCAGAATCTTACCCTGACATTAAGTGTTTAATATCTTTCCTGGTTAGAAACATGCTTAGACAAATTTGCTTTAACCAATAAATGACTGCATAAAAGCCCCTTTATCTGTGTTAGTATAAATCAATTAACCTCCTTTACTTTCTGCTGAAAGTTCCAAACTTTAAATGAATTGCCCATTAACTTTGTGTGCCCAGTGTACTAACAACAATAAAAGCAGACATCTATATGATGTGCTGAGTGTTCTATTATTATCAATTCCGTTTTTTTATGCATTCCTTAAAGAGGGACTTCAGGAGTTGGCCCTGATATATTATATTGTGGCAAGGTTTTGCTGATAGAGAAGCTGCTATGTGTGACTCCATTGCAAGAATGACTATGATAACTTAAATAGTTTTTAAGCAATGTCCTTCCAACAATAAGGTGTAAGAATTTCTGCGCTCTTTATGCCAAATAAGCGCATATTCACCGTGAAATTCTCACAACTACACAATGGGAAAATGAGCCAAAGATGCAATTTACATAGCACTTTGCAAATGATTTATAAAGCTTCACTTTTTTTTTTTCCTATGAGTGAAGGTAAAAATAATTAAATTTATTTCTCTGAGCAGAAGAGGCCATCTAAAGTTGTTTGAAGCATAACTAAAATCAAAGAACAAGTCAGGCACATGGCAAAGAAGTTTGCTGGAGTTCTGAAGAGGATATATTTGTAGTTTTTATTCCTTCCTTCCTTCCTTCCTTCCTTCCTTCTTTCCTCCCTTCCTTCTTCTCTCCCCTCTCCCCTCTCTGTTTCTTTCTTTCTTGATGATGAAAGAAATGCTTACTTTCAAATGTAACCTGTCGTAGTTTTATAAAGTCCAGAGCATATTATATAAATAGATAACTGCTTATATTTTCTCTATTTTTATCCACTTTTTGGTGACACCTGACTAACCACCCTAACATATCACATGTTGTATAACGTGGTCCTCCTACCTATGCCTGGTTTGCAACTCCTAACACAGGCAACTCACCATATAAGTTCCACAAACCTGAGTTGGCCTCCACCCTATTCCAGATGACCGATCTCCCAATCAAATTCTTATGTCATAGGAATAACATATGCTACAGGATGTATCTAACTGCTTACCCTTAACTTCTGAAATTCTCTCTTCAAGGATTTGTAACCAGCTGTTCATTGCCCAAGCCACAATCACTTCTTCCCTGACCTTTGCCAGTAATAACTTTGCATTTGGAGTTCTGTGTTCTATGGCTCTCTTCTAATAAAGTTTCCGCATAGAAGCCAGGGTGATCTCTATAGAATATAAGTAGTAGAGTAATTCATTACTTCAAATCCATCATACGCTTCCCCTTGTATTTAATGGTAGTCACACTTGACTGACAAGGGGCCTTACATGCACTGGCCCCTGGCCATCTTTCCTACTTAGTTTCTTTCTGTATTCCCACTTGTCACTGTGCTTCTGCTACTTGGCTCTGTTTTATTTAAGAACTTCTGTGCACGTTCCTTCCTTGGCCTAGAATGCCATTCCCCTGCCTCTTCCTAAGGATGAATTCTGCTCATCTCTAGGTCAAGGACGGGCAAAGTTCTATAAAGGGCCAGATAGTAAATATAATTAAGCTTTCGGGTCATATGGTCTCTACTGCAACTATTCAACTCAGCCACTGTAGAGCAAATGCTTTAAATGAAGGAGCATTGTTGTGTTCCAAATAAACTTTATTTATGGACACTAAAACTAGAATTTTTTATAATTTTCATGTGTAATGAAATATTCTTCTTTTTTAAAAATTTAAATGTAAAAAAAAAAAGAAAAAACATTCTTAGCTCAGGGCACATTAAAACAGGTAGCATAGCCTGCACACCTCACCACCTAAATTTTAGCTTAACACATGAAAAGCTGCTCAACATCACTAATTATTAGAGAAATGCAAATAAAACTACCATGAGGTATCACCTCACACCAGTTAAAATGGGCATCAGCAGAAAATCTACAAACGACAAATGCTGGAGAGGATGTGGAGAAAAGGGAACCCTCTTGCCCTGTTGGTGGGAATGTAAATTGATACAGCCACTATGGAGAAGAGTATGGAGGTTCCTTAAAAAACTAAAAATAGAATTACCATATGACCCAGCAAACCCACTACTGGGCATATACCCAGAGAAAATCATAATTCAAAAAGACACATGCACCCCAATGTTCATTGCAGCAATATTTACAATAGCCAGGTCATGGAAGCAACCTAAATGCCCATTGACAGATGAATGGATAAAGAAGATGTGGTACATACATACAATGGAATATTACACAGCCATAAAAAGGAACGAAATTTGGTCATTTGTAGAGATGTGGATGGACCTAGAGACTGTCATACAGAGTGAAGTAAGCCAGAAAGAGAAAAACAAATATCGTATATTAATGCATATATGTGGAACCTAGAAAAATGGTACAGATGAACCAGTTTACAGGGCAGAAATTGAGACACAGCTGTAGAGAACAAACATATGGACACCAAGGGGAGAAAGCAGCAAGGGATGGGAGTGGGGGTGTGATGAATTGGGATATTGGGATTGACATGCATACACTGATGTGTATAAAATGGATGACTAATAAGAACCTGCTGTATAAAAATTTAATTAAATAAATAAATTTTAGCTTAAATGTCATTTTAAAAATTTGTTTATTTATTTATTTGCCACACTGTGCAGCATGTGGGATCTTATTTGCCTGACCAGGGATTGAACCCATCGTTCTCAATGGTGAAAAACTGAAAGCACACAAAAGATCCCGAATAGCCAAAGCAATCTTGAGAATGAAAAATGGAGCTGGAGGAATCAGGCTCCCTGACTTCAGACTATACTACAAAGCTACAGTAATCAAGACAGTATGGTACTGGCACAAAAACAGAAGTATAGATCAATGGAACAGGATAGAAAGCCCAGAGATAAACCCACGCACATATGGTCACCTTATCTTTGATAAAGAAGGCAGGAATGTACAGTGGGGAAAGGACAGCCTCTTCAATAAGTGGTGCTGGGAAAACTGGACAGGCAGATGTAAAAGTATGAGATTAGATCACTCCCTAACATCATACACAAAAATAAGCTCAAAATGGATTAAAGATCTAAATGTAAGGCCAGAAACTATCAAACTCTTAGAGGAAAACATAGGCAGAACACTCTATGACATAAATCACAGCAAGATCCTTTTTGACCCACCTCCTAGAGAAATGGAAATAAAAACAAAAATAAATGGGACCTAATGAAACTTCAAAGCTTTTGCACAGCAAAGGAAACCATAAACAAAACCAAAAGACAACCCTCAGAATGGGAGAAAATATTTGCAAATGAAGCCACTGACAAAGGATTAATCTCCAAAATTTACAAGCAGCTCATGCAGCTCAATAACAAAAAAACAAACAACTCAATCCAAAAATGGACAGAAGACCTAAATAGACATTTCTCCAAAGAAGATATACAGACTGCCAATAAACCCATGAAAGAATGCTCAACATCATTAATCATTAGAGAAATGCAAATCAAAACTACAATGAGATATCATCTCACACCAGTCAGAATGGCCATCATCAAAAAAATCTAGAAACAATAAATGCTGGAGAGGGTGTGTAGAAAAGGGAACATTCTTGCACTGCTGGTGGGAATGTGAATTGGTACAGCCACTATGGAGAACAGTATGGAGGTTCCTTAAAAAACTACAAATAGAACTACCATGTGACCCAGCAATCCCACTACTGGGCATATACCCTGAGAAAACCATAATTCAAAAAGAGCCATGTACCAAAATGTTCATTGCAGCTCTATTTACAATAGCCCGGAGATGGAAACAGCCTAAGTGTCCATCATCGGATGAATGAATAAAGAAGATGTGGCACATATATACAATGGAATATTACTCAGCCATAAAAAGAAAAGAAATTGAGCTATTTGTAATGAGGTGGATGGACCTAGAGTCTGTCATACAGAGTGAAGTAAGTCAGAAAGAGAAAGACAAATACTGTATGCCTACACATATATATGGAATTAAAAAAAAAAAAAGAAAATGTCATAAAGAACCTAGGGGTAAGACAGGAATGAAATCACAGACCTACTAGAGAATGGACTTGAGGCTATGGGGAGGGGAAGGGTAAGCTGTGACAAAGTGAGAGAGTGACATGAACATATATACACTACCAAACGTAAAATAGATAGCTAGTGGGAAGCAGCTGCATGGCACAGGGATATCAGCTCAGTGCTTTGTGGCCACCTAGAGGGGTGGGATAGGGAGGGTGGGAGGGAGGGAGATGCAAGAGGGAAGAGTAATGGGAACATATGTATATGTAAAAAATAAATAAATAAATAAATAAAATAAAGACTATTACAAGACACAAAGAAGGACACTACATAATGATCAAGGGGTCAATCCAAGAAGAAGATATAACAATTGTAAATATTTATGCACCCAACATAGGAGCACTTCAGTACATAAGGCAAATGCTAACAGCTATAAAAGGGGAAATTGACAGTAACACAATCATAGTAGGGGACTTTAACACCTCACTTTCACCAATGGACAGATCATCTAAAATGAAAATAAATAACGAAACACAAGCTTTAAATGACACGTTAAACAAGATGGACCTAATTGATATTTATAGGATATTCCATCCAAAAACAACAGAAAACACTTTCTTCTCAAGTACTCATGGAACATTCTCCAGGAGAGATCATATCTTGGGTCATAAATCAAGCTTTGGTAAATTTAAGAAAATTGAAATCATATCAAGTATCTTTTCCGAACACAATGCTATGAGACTACATATCAATTACAGTAAAAAAAACTGGAAAAAATGCAAACACATGGCGGCTAAACAACATGCTACTAAATAACCAAGAGGTCACTGAAGAAATCAAAGAAGAAATAAAAAAATACCTAGAAACAAATGACAATGAAAACACAATGACCCAAAACCTATGGGATGCAGCAAAAGCAGTTCTAAGATGGAAGTTTATAGCACTACAATCCTACCTCAAGAAACAAGAAAAGGGCTTCCCTGGTGGCGCAGTGGTTGAGAGTCTGCCTGCTAATGCAGGGGACATGGGTTCATGCCCAGTCCAGGAAGGTCCCACATGCCGCGGAGCAGTTGGGCCTGTGAGCCATGGCCACTGAGCCTGTGCATCCAGAGCTTGTGCTCCACAACGGGAGAGGCTACAACAGTGAGAGGCCCACATACCACAAAAAAAAAAAAAAAGAAGAAGAAAAATTTCAAATAAACAACCTAACATTATACCTAAAGCAATTAGAGAAAGAAAAACAAAAACCCCCCAAAGTTAGTGGAAGGTAAGTAATCATGAATATCAGATCAGAAATAAATGAAGGAAACAATAGCAAAGATCTATAAAACTAAAAGCTTGTTCTTTGAGAAGATAAAAGAAAATTGATAAACCATTACCCAGACTCATGAAGAAGAAAAGGGAGAAGACTCAAATCAACAGAATTAGAAATGAAAAAGAAGTAACAACTGACACTGCAGAAATACAAAGGACCATGAGAGATTACTACAAGCAACTATATGCCAATAAAATGGACAACCTGGAAGAAATGGACAAATTCTTAGAAAAACACAACCTTCTGAGACTGATTCAGGAAGAAATAGAAAATATAAACAGACGAGTCACAAGCACTGAAAGTGACACTGTGATTAAAAATCTTCCAACCAACAAAAGCCTAGGACCAGATGGCTTCATAGGCGAATTCTATCAAACATTTAGAGAAGAGCTAACACCTATCCTTCTCAAACTCTTCCAAAATATAGCAGAGGGAGGGACACTCCCAAACTCATTCTACGAGGCCACCATCACCCTGATACCAAAACCAGACAAAGATGTCACAAAAAAAGAAAAGTACAGGCCAATATCACTGATGAACATAGACGCAAAAATTCTCAACAAAATACTAGCAAACAGAATCCAACACCACATTAAAAGGATCATACACCATGATCAAGTGGGGTTTATCCCAGTAATGCAAGGATTCTTCAATACACACAAATCAGTCAATGTGATACACCATATTAACAAATTGAAGGATAAAAATCATATGATCATCTCAATAGATGCAGAAAAAGCTTTCGACAAAATTCAACACTCATTTATGATAAATATCTATCCAGAAAGTAGGCATAGAGGGAACTTACCTCAACATAATAAAGGCCATATCTGACAAACCCACAGCCAATATCGTTGTCAATGGTGAAAAACTGAAACCTTTTCCACTAAGATCAGGCAAAAGACAAGGTTGCCCACTCTCACCACTATTATTCAAACATAGTTTTGAAAGTTTTAGCCACAGCAATCAGAGAAGAAAAAGAAATAAGAGGAATCCAAATCAGAAAAGAGAAGTAAAACTGTCACTGTTTGCAGATGACATGATACTATACATAGAGAACCCTAAAGATGCTACCAGAAAACTACTAGAGCTAATCAATGAATATGGTAAAGTGGCAAGATACAAAATTAATGCACAGAAATCTCTAGCATTCTTATACACTAATGATGAAAAATCTGAAAGAGAAATTAAGGAAACACTCCCATTTACCACTGCAACAAAAAGAATAAAATCCTAGGAATAAACCTACCTAAGGAGACAAAAAAACTGCATGCAGAAAACTATAAGATACTGATGAAAGATATTAAAGATGATACAAACAGATGGAGGGATATACTATGTTCTTGGATTGGAAGAATCAACATTGTGAGAATGACTATACTACCCAAAGCAATCTACAGATTCAATGTAATCCCTATCAATCTACCCCTGGCATTTTTCACAGAACCAGAACAAAAAATTTCACAATTTGTATGGAAAAACAAAAGACCTCGAATAGCCAAAGCAATCTTGAGAGTGAAAAACAGAGCTGGAGGAATCAGGGTCCCTGGCTTCAGACTGTATTACAAAGCTATAGTAATCAAGACAGTATGGTATGGGCACAAAAACAGAAATATAGATCAATGGAACAGGATAGAAAGCCAGAGATAAACCCACGCACATATGGTCACCCTATCTTTGATAAAGGAGGCAAGAATATACAATGGAGAAAAGACAACCTCTTCAATAAGTGGTGCTGGGAAAACTGGACACTGTAAAACTCTTAGAGGAAAACATAAGCAGAACACTCTATGACATAAATCACAGCTAGATCCTTTTTGACCAACCTCCTAGAGAAATGGAAATAAAAACAAAAGTAAGCAAATGGGACCTAATGAAACTTTAAATCTTTTGCACAGCACAGGAAACCATAAACAAGACGAAAAGACAACTCTCAGAATATGAGAAAATATTTGCAAATGTAGCAAGTGACAAAGGATTAATGTCCAAAATATACAAGCAGCTCAATATCAAAAAAACAAACAACCCAATCCAAAAATGGGCAGAAGACCTAAATAGACATTTCTCCAATGAAGATATACAGATTGCCAATAAACACATGAAAAGATGCTCAACATCACTAATCATTAGAGAAATGCAAATCAAAACTACAATGAGGTATCATCTCACACTGGTCAGAATGGCCATCATCACAAAATCTGCAAAGAGTAAATGCTGGAGAGGGTGTGGAGAAAATGGAACCCTCTTGCACTGTTGGTGGGAATGTAAATTGATACAGCCACTATGGAGAACAGTATGGAGGTTCCTTAAAAGACTAAAAATAGAACTACCATATGACCCAGCAATCCCACTACTGGGCACTACTGGGCATATACCCTGAGACAACCATAATTCAAAAAGAGTCATGTACCACAATTTTCATTGCAGCTCTATTTACAATAGCCAGGACATGGAAGCAACCTAAGTGTCCATCAACAGATGAATGGATAAAGAAGATGTGGCACATATATACAGTGGAATATTACTCAGCCATAAACGAAATGAAATTGAGTTATTGGTAATGAGGTGGATGGACCTAGAGTCTGTCATACAGAGTGAAGTAAGTCAGAAAGAGAAAAACAAATACTGTATGCCTACACATATGTATGGAATCTAAAAAAAAAAAAGTTTCTGTAGAACCTAGGGGCAGGACAGGGATAAAGATGCAGATGTAGAGAATGGACTTGAGGACACGGGGAGGAGGAAGGGCAAGCTGGGATGAAGTGAGAGAGTGGCATTGGCATATATACACTACCAAATGTAGAATAGATAGCTAGTGGGAAGCAGCCACATAGCACAGGGAGATCAGCTCCTCGGTGCTTTGTGACCACCTAAAGGACTGTGATAGGGAGGGTGGGAGGGAGATGCAAGAGGGAGGGGATATGGGGATATATGTATATGTATAGCTGATTCACTTTGTTATACAGCAGAAACTAACACAACAATGTAAAGCAATTACACTCCAGTAAAGATGTTCAAAAATAAAAAAATTTTAAAAATTTTTAAAAAATGAGCTATGTCAAACTGTTTGTTTTAGGACCTTTAAAACGCTTTGAAAATGGAACTTACTCAACATAAATGTCCTGTTGTGTTTCTCATTGTGTCCTGTCTTCAAATTAAATTTGAGAGAATATTTAGTCTTATTTGTTCAATCTATAAGTACCAATGCGTAACAGGCATAACAGTGCAAAAAACCCCACTTCTGTACATTCACACCTGTGTATCACATTGTTTTTATAGAAAGATCAAAGAGACAATGCATTATTATAAGTCTTAAGAAAAGATTTTTATTTGACATTCAAATTACTATCATTATCATAGAAATGGATTCCTGTGGTATCATTTGTAAATCTCATGGTGTGTCTCTCTTGGATAAAGAACCAGAAGAAGCAAAATAGTTTTGGTGCTCACTGTGGATGCCCATTTGTCACCCTACTTTCCCCACCCACTCCTTTCTCAGTGGAAGAGCCCCAGTGTGATCATGAGCCCAGGAAAGCTAACCCTGCTTTAGCCCCAGAGTGAATGTTGATAAGTCTTAGCCAATCTTGACAGTTCCATCCCTCCTGTTAATGGAATCACCAGGCAGGGGCCAAAAACACCCAAGAGGTTTGTCTTGGGGGCTTTTGTGAAAGATATTCCTCCCTGTCAAAAAGAGACACCGCCCTTCCTGTGTTTCAACAAGGTCATGTGAAGGCATGATGTCCAGAGCTGTGGCAGCCTTCTTGGGAACATGAGTGAGAAGCTAAGAAAATGAGAGAGATGCTGCCTGGGAAGCTGGAACCTACCTTCCAGTTCTGTGAAATAATGAAATATTGTGTTGATTAAGCCAGTGATTCTCAAATTATAATGTGCATCTGATTCACTTGGGAATCTTGTTAAATTTAAGATTATAGTTCAGTAAGTCTGCATGCTCCCAGGCGAGACTGATCCTGCTGGTCCAGGGTTTCACTTTTAGTAGCGAAGCTTTAGGCCTCTGTTAATTTTGTATTACTTAGAGCTGGAAGCACCTTAACTGATACATTATACAAACCAAATCTGCATAAAGAGCAAGAAGCTGATTTCTCTCTATTGCTATATGTATTAGTCATACTAACAAATACAGATTGTGTAATTTCTTCATGTTGTTTTAATCAGAAAAAAAAAATCATGTTATTCTGTCTTCACAACGAGTCTGCCGTTCACTGAAGTATTGAAACCCATAGAGGCTGTCTTATTTGATATCACTATGAGTTATATTAAAATTGAAACCTTATTTTAGAACTTAGTATTGTATTGAATTTCAGTATTGTGAAATTTATTATTGTGAAACTTTAGTTTTGAAAACTAGTTGAAACTTTAGTATTGTGTTTGTATTTGATGGCAATATAATTATTTTCATCACAATTTTTCAAAAATGTTGAATGTTGGAAACATATGAATTCTCAAAGAGATAATCACTATTAGATATGTTCGTTTGGAAATTAAATCGGTTAAGAAGAAAGTTTACTCAACTAAATTTTTAAGTAGGCATGTAAACCACCATTTTTTTTTTTTAATTACACAAAATTTTTTTGAAATGTTGTTTTGGAGATATGTCAACATGGTCTGAAATAGAGTGGAGACAAAAGAATCAAGATAGTGAAAAATTAAAGATGCATCTAAAAACTCAGAAAAATTCCATTTTCTGATTTAGATCTTTCATTTAGACATGTTACAGGCATTGCCTATCTGGAACAATGCAAAGGTTTAAAGGATACTCTTGGGAAGTGAACATAAACAGTAAACAAAATTGCATCAGTACAAAATTAACCTGGGAAAATATAAATGATGCCATGAGGATGAAAATTGTTTGAGTCTCATGATAAACACAACATGGCTTCTTCTGATGATTGCTTGTTACATACAGGAAATGGATATTCTTTGTATATGTTGTGATAATTGCTGTCGACCCAATAACATTTATCTAATGTGCTAAAAATATGTTTTGTGTAACAAAAGTAACTGTTGCAAAGAGATCTAATTACATCACACTTTTTTTTCATAGTTTCTGAATCAAAATAAAAGTTATGTCAGAAATCATAAGTTCATTCTGTTCTGAGAATAACTAGCTAGATTAGCAGCCAACCCAGATGCAAGGGCAATTGATGGGTCACAAAACAAGTCCACCAATCCAGGAACATGATGTTGACTTTGGCCAGTCCCTAAAGAATGTTAGTACAAATATTCAGGGTGGAGTTGACTTTAGTCTTTCTTTCTTCTAGCAGAATGCTTAAAATGAAATCTGCAAACCTCCTTCTTAAAAGTGTTTATTCTCTGATGAAATTGTAAAAGAAAGTTTTTTAAAATTTCATGAATTTTCTAGACACTTAATGAGATCCATTTCTACAAAAACCCATGATCTTGTGTAAAAGAGATAAGGAAATGGGATGGTTTCCTAGGCCCCAATTTTTTAGGCAAATCATTATCAGGGGCAGATTTATGTTTCTTTGGTCCTATAGAATCAATGCCAACTCACCATTCTCTGAATTATAGAATTCCTCAAATCTCTAACTATATGCAGACTTTGAGTGCTACAGATTTATAAAGTGTTATCTAATGCTGTATTCAGCGTTGGGTGATTACTATGCTCTTTGCTTTTGTGTTGTATAATTTGTTTATGTGTTTTATATACATAGCTCATGCATACTTTTTATATTCTGTTTTAGATATTAGATTATAAGTTGAATCATCTAGATTAAGAACTATAGATCTACATAGAAATCTCATTTAATTCTTTAATAAGTTTGGCCATTTAAGCTCACAAGGGAATAACATTTAATAAAAAATTAAACACACTTTACTAAAGTATTTTATAAATATTGTTAAATAAAAAGTTTAATAAAACATTTAAGAAAAAGTATTATCATCACAAATATGTATTCATGGTACCAACCATGAATTGTTTTGGATGCTAAAATGATTGATCAGTATGTTAAAACAGGTCATTTTCATTTAAAACCTGTTTAGATGCACGTGGTGGTACTCAGCTAAAGGGAGTAAACAAAGGTTTCCAAACCAAGTCATACATTTTGGGCCCCATTGCGTAATCTCATGCTGGGCTACAGTTGTTTCTTTCTTGTAGAAGTTAAAAAAAAAAGAGTGTTGTTGGGCGTAATGAAGTAAAGATACTAGAATCAAAGATGCTACTGTTCCATTTAGATACAAAGATTCCACACCATTTCATAACTTTTTCAAATTTCCTTTAACACTTACGCCTCTAGGTTTTATCCCTCCAAAAATATGTAATGTTCTATAATAAAGATAAGTTATTTTAAAATATGGCCAAATGATGAGGGTATGACAACTTAACATCACATATTTAGAAAAATAGAAAGAATTGATAATATCTGCATGTTTTAGCCAGTCTTTCTTTCAGCGTCTTCAGCTGAAATTTACTAGCAGTTAGTCTTTGTTTTCTTATAGTAAAAGAGCAAGTGAAAAAATCAATAGATCTTTAAGTTTTAAAAGATGTCATGTGACATTGTTAAACTCTAGGTTACTAAGGCTATTGCAGAAAATTAAAATTATATGATGCTGCTTTCTTTTAAAAAAGATCAATAAAAAGCAATTTTATTTGAGCTGTGATTTTCAAAATTTATAACCCACAGATTTAGATTCACTGTACAACCAATTCAGCGATGAGCAGAGTATGATCATTAGGATAGCTTTAACAGAATGGGCTGTTAAAAGAAAAATGAGTTTAGTCATCACAGATAGTCTATATACATTTTGTTTTCTATATTTAAAGAGACATAATTAAAAATAATAATTTAAAAAATCTGCAGTGCTGCCCATTTTGTGTAATAGTATCTTCTGGGATTAAAGACTATAGTACTGTGTATCACGTGGAGAATTGGCCCCTATAATAATGCATGACACACACTGGGTACTCACTATGGGGCAGGTGCTGGGCCAAACACTTGATCTGCATCTCTCATTCCATCATGCAACCGCTCCTAAAAAGTAGGTATTCTTTTTCTTTGCGTTTTAAAGATCTGGAAACTGAGGCTTCAAGTGATTGAATAACTTGCTCAAGGTCAAATCATGGGCAAGTATTCGTACCCAGATTTGAATCCAAGCAGTCTAGGGGCCGGGAACCATGGCTTACTCATCTTGGCATTCCTAGAGTGTAGCACAATGCTGGGCTCCTAATAGGCTCCTAAGCCTTAAGTGCTTTAAAAAAGAAATACATGGAGCCCTTGTGTAGCCGACTAGCCTTTGGAGGCCTTGAGAAACTGAAGGGAAGAGCTGAATCCTGGTCTAACATCCAGGCTCAGCCGTGTGAAAGGCCCATCACTGAATCATCCTAGCACAAATTATAGGCTTTAAAAATGGTTTGCAAATGTTACATTTTTGAGTTTGCTGCACTGTATGATATCTTAAATTTCACTCCCCTCTCTGGGCAGCGTTCATTCTGATTGTATGTTGGTTTGTCCGCTCAAGTAGAGAAAGCCAGATTGAAAACAAACCACGAATACAGATTGCTTTCCTACTCTGATTCCTCCTTTGTGTTTATCACAGTATCAGAACTAGGATGCCCTTAGAGATATGTGCAGAAGGGCTACCAGGAATGAAATTTCAATTCCAGTTTGGCACTAAGTAAGCAACTCTTCCAAATGTCTTTACAATGTGCTGACTGTAATACTTTGACCAGAAACCACTGGTAATAGCAAGAAATTAGGCCCTGGTTAGAAACATATTACTGCATTGCCAAATCCTTCTGTGGAATTCAACTGCTACATATTTTTAGGTTAAAGAAAACTGGATCTTCTGCAATTCGGCCAAATCTGACTTTGGTTTCAAATTACCTCAGAGAAGAATTTTTAGCTGATAATTCACTTTATATGGTTTGTTTCACATGGAGATATATTCACAATATATTTGGTAAGTAAACCTCTTTTCTATTAAAACGGCAACACTTACTAAATAGTAGAAATTCCCAGTGGAAAATACTGGTTATACTTGGGGGTTGGGGGGGGTGAGTGGATAGGAAGTATGAAATCTTAGATCACTGGATATCGGGAAGTGGGGATTTAAGAAGAGAAAGAAAGACTGAGAGAAGGACTCTGAGGACTCCAGAAAAGTATCTGGAAAAGTCTAGGACCTTATTCTAGGGAACATTCCTGCTTGGGTGGCATGCTGATTGGGCTTGGTTGGTTGTTTACATATGTCATACATATATACATTGTACACACTGATATTTTTCATTTCTCTTGGTTAATCTCATTCCTTTTATCTTGAAAGATAATGAAAACATGTGGATGAAAAGAGACTTCCTGGAATATCTCTCCTAAACTGCATTAGGTAAGATAACAACGTGAAGTAGATGCACATTTCTCTAGTAACTTGTAATCTTCAGCCTTGTTTAAATGAGCACATCAGGAATACAAATGCCTCAGGAAAAAAAATAGAATTTCTAAAAGGAAAACCAAAACATTTCTAGGGCAACAGTTGATGCCAAGGAGAGACTTCACTACTTATTCAACGAACACTTATTGAGTGCTTGCTGTATGGAAATAGTGAAAGTAATAGTAAAAAAAAAAAATAATAATTAACAAAAAGACATTATAATTCATAGTCCCTTCTCCAGAGGAGCTTATTTTGTAGCAAAAATTTCCAATTTGACATTTTGAAATTATGGGTTCACTGAGAAATTCTAACTCCCAAATTCTGATACAGATTCTTAATTGTGATAAGCCCGAGCCCTGACCTTTGTAAGTTTTACTTACTTGGCCATTTTTATAATTGATCTTAATGCAGGTTTTCTTATTTTGCAGATCCCTCCCAAGTCATTTCTGACAATTAATTTTACTAACTGCTTACCCTAATCCTGTAAAGTGATTTGTGTCTACTTGTTCTGAGCTTGTTGTCAATCTAAGAGATTTTAATGAGCAACAGTGAATATATTCTCAGCAAAGGAAGTTCATTTTCTTTACCTAAATAAACTACCTTTGTTTCAGTGATAAAACTGCTAATATGCTTATCCATAATTTTTTTTTAATTTCAAAAACTTATGTTGCATTTAATGAATGAAAAACATTGCAATTTTACTTCATGACATATTAAGAAGGCTTCAGATACAAACTTTGGTCATAATGTTAGAGAGGAAGAAATTTTCCTCTACCCTTGTAGGTCCTTCTGGCTAGTTTAAGAATTAAACGGACGTGAGGAAGATTAACAGGAGAAAAATCGAACACAGTTTAATAACATGTATACATGGGAGAGACCCAGGAAAACTGAGTAACTCACCAAAATGGCTGAAACCCTCACCTTAAATACTATCTTCAGCTAAAGACCAAAGAGGATTTTGGGGGTAGTGGTTTGAGACTTCAGAGGAGAGGAAGGCAGTTCACATGGAGATGGAAAAGCAAATATTGGGTAAACAAATGTTTGCTGGGCCCTGCAGAGACAGTGGGATATAGAGTGGGCTCTGACCCACCACACCTAGCCCGTATTATTTGCAGATATCTCTGGTGGTGATAGCTCTATTCCAGGAACAGGCCCTTTATATCTAAATTCATTGAGGCAGTTAAGGGGAAGGTAAAAAGAAAGACTTTCTGAGTCTTCCGTTTCTTAAAAATAATCAGCCTAAATTAATTCTCATGCCAAAAGGGACACATTTTGGCGTGGCAAATTTTGCTCCCCTACAATAGCAATTACAATAGTTTCTGCTTATTCCTATTTTAAAAAGGAAGCTTTTAATTGAAATACATACAGACAAATGCACAGAACAAAAACATATGCTTATTTCTTTGGACTAACTAGCATAGTCATATACAATCATGGACTACATTATATATGTAAAGTGATATCACTTTTTAAAAAACTTAAAGGTTTTAAGTTTTGGATTCTTTCCCCTCATTTCCGTTCTTTGGAAGCAAATGTTAGAACAAAATAACCCAGTTTCCTTAAATTTGAGGTACACATTTTTTGTTTAAAGAATTTAGAAGCACTCTTGGGTGATACATTATGAAGGAATGTAAGGCCTATACGTAGACATATTTGCATTGCTAAGGAGGAAAATTTCCAGTCGTTGTGAACATTCTTCTTTTGCAGGTTTTCCTCAGCTCTTTATAGAGGATAATCACCATGCCAAAATGTCGAGAAACTAATGGTAATCAGCAATGAGGATTTAGCTTTTTGTACACTCCTTGGAAATAGACATCCTCTTTGAAAGCTAATCTTTTCATTAATTAACAGATTGTTTTACCTACTAGATGCAAGAATAATAACGAAAGAGTTGTAGCATATTCAGTAATATATTTAGTCATACACACAATCAAATGTGTCAATTTATTTATCAATCTATGTATAAATACTTAACGTAGTTGACTTATTGAGGTATATGAGTTTTCAAGTACAAGTTCAAATGATTTAGACTACAAAGTTTGTGAGAACTTGGTATAGTATAGCCAAAAAACACTGACATTACAATCAAGAGTCATGTTCTGATTTGTATTCTACCAGTAAAAGCTGTGTGACTTTTGGCAGATTATTTTAGCTCCAAAGGCCTTGATTTCCCTGTCTCTTCAAAGTCCACCCATTTCTAACATTCAGTGATTCCTTATGGCTGAGAGCCTATATAGAGATCAATTACCTGGTTTCAATAAATTCAGTGTTTTTAAATGATTACCTAACTGGCTTACTTAACTTTATCCTTGTAGTTCCTTTCATGAATTTCACATTGTTGTTTTGTTTTGTTTTTCATAGCATCATTGCTTCTGATTGTTTAACTGCTATCTATAATTTGACATAGGTGCTTGATGACATAACATATTTTTATTTAGGACAGGTGCAAAATACTGAGAAATAGCAAAGATGATAATAAAAATCCATGAGCAGGATTGTGTACGTGAAGGAGAGCACTGAAAAGATAATTTAATTTACTGTATCCATTTTTTTAACCTCTTTATCACCACGTAAAGTAACTAGCCTGTCACCTGTGCCATTTGAACCATTTAGTTACTTATTCAGACATTTAGGATTACGATTTAGCTAACTAAAATCTGAACTTTCTCCTCATCTTTTCCATGAAATTGCTCTTATTAAGGCTTTTTAAATACCATATTGAAGCATCACTTTTCATTCCTTGTTTTCCTTGATCTATGCATGATATTTACACTTGCTTGAATCCCCTCCCCATCTCCGCTCCCCCCTAGTTTGAAATCTCTTCTCTGACCGTTTTGATTTAGAATTCTTCACCGGCTCACTGTATGGTCAGCCCACTCAAGATGGCTGTTCTCTTGCTCTTTGTACATCCCCTGCTCTACCAATCACTCACATGACTATCCAATCCTCTTAATTATAGGGCTTAATCAGTAACTGCCTTTGTGTTTGCCCCCAGCCCCAGCTGTTGGTTTCCCTGGTAATCGATGAGGCAACCTGAGGTCAATTCCCCGTAAGTGGTAGCCTGCTTCTCCTCCGAGTGGCAATGCTATGTCCTGCCTGCTGCCTGCCTTACACAGTGAGGTGTTGCTCCAGGACCTTTTGCTTCAGACATGTAAGATCCCCTGTCCAATAAACCATGAATGCCTCTGTCACTGTTTCTAGGCTCTTTCTTCACTCTCAGGCTGGGCAACTACAAGGCTTGGGGGCCATTGGGGTGCAGCCCAACACTCACCTTCCTTTGTCTACATAATACTGATTTTATCCCTAGCTCCATTCTGGGATCTCTTCTGACTCCACTCACTCTTGGGTGAGTTCATGACTTCAATTCAATGCCCTCCAAATATCTATCTCATTTTCAACCCCCAGATTCCTATTTCTAAGAGCAGCTTACTCTGTTTCGATCTCCTACAAGACCCCCGAATTTAACAAGAACAGAAATAAATTTAATTATCTCTCCCCTCCATTCCCATCATGCTTTTTCTCCTCGTTATACTTTTAATACTGGCATGCTGTCCATGTGGCCATCTAAGAGAAAAATCTAGGACCCATGTTATTCTTTATTTCCCATGGTTTCCTAGTTATAAAAGTAGACTCTAGAGTCCTTGTTTGAGTTTGAATTCCAGCTCGACAGGGCCTCTACTTACTATTGGTGTGACCTTGGGGAAGATACTTGACTGCTCAGTGCCTTAGTTTCTGCATTTGTAAAATGGAGATAAAAATTGAATGAACACCTTGGGGTTGTTCTGAGCGCTAAATGTGCTATGTATAAAGTTCTTAGAATGTTACCTGGCAAAGAGTGTGCGCTCAGTGTTGGCTTTTATTGTCATGATTATCACCATTATCGTTACTTTCAGGTGGTAACTCCTGATTCACTGCTATTGCCTTCTGGGACTTTGTAATCTCTACCATGGACTATTGAGCTAAAGACTCCTCAATGTTTTCTTGCCTTCAGTCAATCCCTGTCTTAATTTATGCTTTGCTCTGCCACTTGAGTGAACCTACAGGTTTATTTTTTCTTTTTTAAATTTTTATTAGAGTATAGTTAAGTTTCTGTTGTACAGAAAAATGAATCAGTTATGCATATACCTATACCCACTCTTTTTTAGATTCTTCTCCCATATAGGTCATTACAGAGTACTGAGAAGAATTCCCTCTGCTATACCTACAGGCTTATTTTTAATCTACTCTATATTCTATTCATATTGTTTGTGTGTTTCTCTACTTGACCAATATTAGTAAGAGGAACAAGAATATCTTATAGATCTTTCTATTTTCAGTGCTTGGCATAGAACTAAAATGTAAATCTTTGTTAAACTAAATAATGAATGAATGTTCATTTATTTAGAACTATGATGTAATACAAAGCCTAAAATTTCGGTCATTGTATTATTATATTTACTAAATAGAGTCCTGAACAGACGAGAGAGAAAAAAAAAGTAAATGTTGCTATTACTCTTTGTGTATTTAAAACATATAATAAATAAAAGTTTCATGAGCAGGAGTGAGCTTGAATATCTAAAATAATGTCTGTTGGGTTTAAACTCCATACTCCATTTAGAAGAATTTTACACAGATTGTTGCAGGAAGTTTCTAGGTTTAATTTAACACCTTTCTGTCTAAATAGACTTCCTGTGGCTAATCTTTTACCCTTGAATGAGGCCAATTAGAAACCACTTTTAAATGTTTTCTTAGAGAATTAAAAATCTATGATAGGCCCTCTATAACTAACCCTGCTAGGAAATTCAAGAACTTCAGGACTGTTGAGCCTGTCACTAGGTGACAGACAAATATATGACACCTCCCTCTTTGCCAGGGTGCCCAGGACAACACAATGGGTTCTCCCATTAGATGAGGTAAGTTAAAGCCTACAGTCCACATTTTATTCTGGTTAGTCAGCATCCAATTGACTGTTACTCTTTTAAAAAAAAACGGAAGTGGTGGAAACTTTGCAGTTATGACTAGCTATTTTGAAAAAACAAGGATTAAAGAATAATAATTTCTTCTGAGCTTATTCTTTGGATACATTCTGGCTGTGCCAAAGGACTCATTAATTCAATCAGTACAAGCATCAAATCCAAATCATTCTGGGAAAAAATCAGTTTATTCAATAATAATCTATTTTACTTCAAATTTAGACATGACCATAAAATTATACTCAGAGCAACAATTCTGAAAATTGACTTAATGATGGGTTTGATTGGGCTTGACAATTAATTAGGGCTTTCTGAAAGCAGAATTGTATATTTTTCTTTGGTGGTGAATTACTGCCTGAGATTGAAGAGTCAATTTTCCATGGTTTTAAATGGCAAAGACATTTATTTCTAAATGAATAAGGATTTATGCATAACTACCTTAATTATAAATACTAATTTGAGAATATAATACTTATTTTGTATATTACTCAAATAGGAAATAATTACTATATTTTCTGAAATCATTTAAATTTTTATTATCATTCAGTGTCTATATTCGAATTTAAGTTTTTCCTTATCTATGCTTCGATTCTTTACTAAATTATATGCTTCCAAATTGAGAAATTGCCTTGGATATGTCTTTGTCTTATCTTTCCACCATGCTTTTAACATATTGGATATATAAAAAAATAACCAAAGCTTCCATTTAGGTATATAAATTTACTGTTTATATACCTTTTAATCCACAAAGAAACTTTATGGGATAAGTACTACTGTGTATATTTTATAAACGAAAAATCAGAGATTGAGAGATTTTAAAGAACCTTTCACCCAGTTTCACTTGTGTAGAAAGTATAGAGGGGGCTTCCCTGGTGGCGCAGTGGTTAAGAATCTGCCTGCTGATGCAGAGGACACAGGTTCGAGCCCTGGTCCGGGAAGATCCCACATGCCGCGGAGCAACTAAGCCCATGTGCCACAACTACTGAGCCTACACTCTAGAGCCCCCAAGCCACAACTACTGATCCCGCATGCCACAACTACTGAAGCCCACGCGCCTAGAGCCCGTGCTCTGCAACAAGAGAAGCCACCACAATGAGAAGCACGTGCACTACAATGAAGAGTAGCCCCCGCCCACCGTAACTAAAGAAAGCCATTGTGCAACAATGAACAGGCAATGCAGCCAAAACTAAATAAATTAATTAATTTAAAAAAAAAAGAATGTATAGAAGGTGTAAAGGCCCATGACTCTTTCCACCATGCCATACTGCATGGCATATTGATTATTACTAAAGACAGGCCCTTAAAAAGTAGTATATAAGTCCCAGATAAATCTTTGGTTAAAAGTTACTCAGCGGAATAATTGAAAAAAATTCCATGGAATTTGATAAAATGCCCAAGATCAGCTAGGAAACTTCTGAGGAAGACCAGAAAACAAGGGCTTGGCATAGCCAATGTCAGAACTTAGTATGAATCTACAGTAAGTCAGATGGTATGGTACTGGTTCAAGGAGAGAAAGGAAAGAAATGACCAACAGATTTCTTAATAAAGATCCCAGAAAGATATCCACTTTGTTACTGTGTGATGTGTCATCTTAGCTAAGTTTGAACTGTGCTTCTTAGAGTTCCCATAGTTTTGCTTAGAATGACATTTTTGAAACCTTCATTCATTACACTAGCTCATTCATTACACTAGTTCAAGGGCCAATTCACAACTCCTACCAATAATTTTTTTCTAATCACCTTAACCAAAAGTGGATCGTACCATCTCTGTACCTCTGTGACACCTCCTTACCTATTCTTTAAAAGAACAGATCTTCTGTAGAAAAATATCACAGTATTTAACCTTCAATTTAAGTAAAAAACTACAAAAATTTAATATTCCAAGGTTACTGCTTGGTTGAACATTTTATTAACATGACATTTTAATATATAGAATAGGACTTCTCAAACTTTGCTCTTTTAAGATATTAATAGGTGCTTTTAGAAAGAAAGAAAAAGAAGAAAGTAAATTTGGATACATTTGGCAAATGCTGTCAAATATTAACTACCTATTGGTTACTAACAGTGATAACTAGCTTACAAAGTTCTCTGAAAAACCTGGAAGTAAAGAATTCCTAAATTTGTTTAAGCCAGTCTTTTCTATACTTTTTGCCCACAGAACACACTTTTCTTCCAAAATCCTTAAATTTCACTGCATTTAGAGTAGAAAATTCTTATGGTGCTTTCTGTCATTTTTCTTAAAATTTAGTTTAATTTTTTGAATAAATAATCCATATGTTTCAAATATCAGAATAATGCAGAAACATTACATTTAGATTTTTCTTTTCCATCCTGTGCTTGTCCATTACTCTCATGATTAGCCATTTTTTAGATTCTTGTCTATGCTTCCAGTGCTTCTCTCATCAAACACAAGGCAATTAAAACACAGCAATATATTTTATTTATCCTTTTTTCTTAAAAAATAATACAGTATATTACACTGTTCTATACTTAATTTTTTTCACTTAAAAATATATCATGGGGGCTTCCCTCGTGGTGCAGTGGTTGAGAGTCTGCCTGCCGATGCAGGGGACACAGGTTTGTGCCCTGGTCTGGGAAGATCCCATGTGCCGCAGAGCGGCTGGGCCCGTGAGCCATGGCTGCTGAGCCTGTGTGTCCGGAGCCTGTGGTCTGCAATGGGAGAGTCCACAACAGTGAGAGGCCTGAGTACCACAAAAAAAGAAAAAAAAATATATATCATGGACTTCTTTCCACATTAGTATATAAAGGGCTTCTTTATTCTTCTTTACAGTTGTATAATATTCCATTGAGTGGCCATGTAGTGGCTTATTTCATCAGTTCCCTAAATTTGGATAAATATATTGTTTTAAAACTTATGCTGTTACAAAAAATGCCACAATGAATAAACTTGTATGTGTGTCATTTCATAGATGTGGCAGTATATCTATAGGATAAATTCCAAAGATTAGTAGGTCAAAGAGTGAATACATTTGTGATTATTAGAAATTACCAGCTCACTCCTCATAGAAATCTCATTCTCCTCTCCCACAGTCTGTTTCACTGTAGCCTTGACAACAGAATGTGTTTTCAAACTTTGAATTTTGCTAAAGTTATACTTGGAAATGATAATTTAATTTATATTTTCTCTTACTATAATTGAGGTATGGAGCATTATTTAATATGTTTAAGGATCATTTGTATTAATTTTTCCAGGAAATATGAATTCACATCCTTAGTTTATTTTCTTTTTGAGATTTATTATTAATGAGATAGTATTAATGAGATGAGCCCTTTGTGTGATATGAGTTCCAATTCTGCTTGCCATTTATCTCCTAATTTTGCTTCTGATAGTCTTGATATTTATGTCATTAAAAACGTTTAATCTTTTTTCTTTTTGTGGTTGTTTCTGAATTTTGGTTCTGGAGGACTGTGTTTTCCTAAATGATCACAAAATCTTCCATCCCACACACTCTTCTTACAATGTAACTGAATTCGCTTGCTATGGCAGCTATAACAAAGTACCACAGGCTTTTTTAAACAACAGAAATTTATTGTCTCACAATTCTGGAGGCGAGAAGTACTAGATAAAGGTGTTGGTAGGACTGACCTCTTCTAAGGCCTTTCTTCTTGACTTGTAGATGGCTGTCTTCTTTGTCTTCATATAGTCTTTGATCTAATCTCTTCTTATAAGGAAACCATTTATACTGGTTTAGGGCACACACCAATGACCTCATTTAACCCTAATTGCCTCTTTAAAGGACATATCTCCAAATACAGTCATATTCTGAGGTAGTGGGGATTAGTGAATTTGTGGGGGAACACAGTTTAGCTCATGATGGTAACTGTGACGTTCTTACACCCAAGAAGTGGAATCTGTTTCCTCCCTTTAAATCTCGATGGGTCTTTTGACTGCCTCAATCAGTAGAGTATGGCAGAAGTGATACTAGGTGACTTCCAAGGCTAGGTGTTAAAAAAGACATAGATCCCACTTGAATCACTCTTTTTGGAATGCTGGCTCTAGAGAACACAGCCATTATGCTGTGAGGAAGCCCAAATTATCACACGAAGAAGCCGATGTTGAGGAATTGAGACCCCCAGACAACAGTTACCAACAACCTCACGCAAGAGAGTAAAGAAGCCTTTGGATGATCCCAGCATCCAGCCTCCAGGTCTTTGAGCCTTGGCTCTAGGCATCATAAGACCTCCTCTGCTCTAACCCATCAGAATTTCTCACCCTTACTTTACACCCATCTGAGGATTGCATCTCCTTTGGAACGTTTTCTGATATACAGTGTGTAGTATTGATCAACATTTAACTTCTTCCAGGTGATTACTCAGTTCTCCGAATGCTATGAGTTAAAAATTTATGTTTGCCCATGATTTAAGATGCAGGGTTTTTTTTTGAATTTTATTTTATTTATTTTTTTATACAGCAGGTTCTTATTAGTTATCCATTTTATAAATATTAGTGTATATATGTCAATCCCAAACTCCAAATTCATCACATCCCCCCACCACCACTTTCCTCCCTTGGTGTCCATACGTTTTTTTCTCTACATCTGTGTCTCAATTTCTGCCCTGCAAACCGGTTCATCTGTACCATTTTTCTAGGTTCCACATACATGTGTTAATATACGCTATTTGTTTTTCTCTTTCTGATTTACTTCACTTTGTATGACAGTCTCTAGATCCATCCACATCTCTACAAATGACCCAATTTCGTTCCTTTTTCTGGCTGAATAAAATTCCACTGTATATATGTACCACATCTTCTTTATCCATTGGTCTGTCAGTGGGCATTTAGGTTGCTTCCATGACCTGGCTATTGTAAACAGAGCTGCAATGAACATTGGGGTGCATGTGTCTTTTTGAATTATGGTTTCCTCAGGATATATGCCCAGTAGTGGGATTGCTGCATCATATGGTTTCTATTTTTAGTTTTTTAATGAACCTCCATAGTGTTTTCCATAGTGGCTGTATCAATGTACATTCCTACCAGCAGTGCAAGACGGTTCCCTTTTCTCCACACCCTTTCCAGCATTTATTCTTTGTAGATTTTTTTTTTTTTGCGGTACACGGGCCTCTCACTGTTGTGGCCACTCCCGTTGTGGAGCACAGGCTCCAGACGCGCAGGCTCAGCGGCCATGGCTCACGGGCCCAGCCGCTCCGCGGCATGTGGGATCTTCCCGGACCGGGGCATGAACCCGTGTCCCCTGCGTCGGCAGGCAGACTCTCAACCACTGCGCCACCAGGGAAGCCCCTCTTTGTAGAGTTTTTGATGATGGCCATTCTGACTGGTAAGAGGTGATACCTCATTGAAGTTTTGATTTGCATTTCTCTAGTGATTAGTGATGTTGAGCAGCTTTTCATATGCTTCTTGGCCATCTGTATGTCTTCTTTGGAGAAATGTCTATTTAGGTCCTCTGCCCATTTTTTGACTGAGTTGTTTGTTTTTTGGATATTGAGCTGCATGAGCTGTTTATATATTTTGGAGATTAATCCTTTGTTCATTGATTCATTTACAAATATTTTCTCCCATTCTGAGAGTTGTCTTTTCATCTTGTTTGTAGTTTCCTTTGCTTTGCAAAAGCTTTTAAGTTTCATTAGATCCCATTTGTTTATTTTTGTTTTTATTTCCATTACTCTAGGAGGTGAATCAAAAAAGATCTTGCTGTGATTTATGTCAAAGAGTGTTCTTCCTATGTTTTCCTCTAAGAGACTTTTTTTTTTAAAGACACCAATTGTACTTGAACATTTGTAACTATTTTTTAAATTTTTAAAAAATTTTTGGCTGTGTTGGGTCTTCATTTCTGTATGAGGGCTTTTTCTAGCTGCGGCAAGCGGGGGCCACTCTTCATCGCGGTGCGCGGGCTTCTCACTCTCGCGGCCTCTCTTGTTGCGGAGCACAGGCTCCAGACGCTCAGGCTCAGTAGTTGTGGCTCACGGGCCTAGTTGCTCCGCACCATGTGGGATATTCCCAGACCAGGGCTCAAACCCGTGTTCCCTGCATTAGCAGGCAGATTCTCAACCACTGTGCCACCAGGGAAGCCCCCTCTAAGAGTTTTAAAGTGTCCAGTCTTACATTTAGGTCTCTAATCCATTTTGAGTTTATTTTTGTGTATGGTGTTACGGAGTGTTCTAATTTCATTCTTTTACATATAGCTGTCCAGTTTGCCCAGCACCACTTATTGAAGAGACTGTCTTTTCTCCACTGTATATCATTGCCTCCTTTATCATATACTAGTTGACCATAGGTGCATGGGTTTATCTCTGGGCTTTCTATCCTGTTCCATTGATCAATAATTCTGTTTTTGTGCCAGTACCATATTGTCTTGATTACTGTAGCATTGTGGTATAGTCTGAAGTCAGGGAGTCTGATTCCTCCAGCTCTGTTTTTTTCCCTCAAGACAGCTTTGGCTATTTGGGGTCTTTTGTGTTTCCATACAAATTGTGAAATTTTTTGTTCTAGTTCTGTAAAAAATGCCATTGGTAATTTGATAGGGATTGCATTGAATCTGTAGATTGCTTTGGGTAATATAATCATTTTCACAATATTAATTTTTCCAATCCAAGAACATGGTATATCTCTCCATCTTTAATATCTTTCATCAGTGTCTTATAGTTTTCTGCATACAGGTCTTTTGTCTCCCTAGGTAGGTTTATTCCTAGGTATTTTATTCATTTTGTTGCAATGGTAAATGGGAGTGTTTTCTTAATTTCTCTTTCAGATTTTTAGTCATTAGTGTGTAGGAAGGCAAGAGATTTCTGTGCATTAATTTTGTATCCTGCAAATTTACCAAATTCATTGTTTAGCTCTAGTAGTTTTCTGGTAACATCTTTAGGATTCTCTATGTAAAGTATCATGTCACCTGCTAACAGTGACAGTTTTACTTCTTTTCCAATTTGTATTCCTTTTATTTCTTTTTCTTCTCTGATTGCCATGGCCAGGACTTCGAAAACTATGTTGCTTAATAGTGGTGAGAGTGGACATCCTTGTCTTGTTCCTGATCTTAGAGGAAATGCTTTCAGTTTTTCACCATTGAGAATGATGTTTGCTGTGGGTTTCTTGCATATGGCCTTTATTATGTTGATGTAAGTTCCCTCTGTGCCCACTTTCTGGAGAGTTTTTATCATAAATAGGTGTTGAATTTTTTCAAAAGTTTTTCTGCATCTATTGAAATGATCATATGGTTTTTCTTCTTCAATTTGTAAATATGATGTATCACATTGATTGATTTGCATATATTGAAGAATCCTTGCATCCCTGGCATAAATCCCACGTCATCATGGTGTATGATCCTTTTAATGTGTTGTTGGATTCTGTTTGCTAGTATTTTGTTGAGGATTTTTGCATCTATATTCATCAGTGATATTGGTCTGTAATTTTCTTTTTTTGTAGTACTATTAATTTTCTGTTTGGATGATCTGTCCATTGGTGTAAGTGAGGTGTCAAAGTCCCCCACTATTATTGTGTTACTGTCAATTTCCTCTTTTATAGCTGTTAGCAGTTGCCTTATGTATTGAGGTGCTCCTATGTTGGGTGCATATATATTTATAATTGTTATAGCTTCTTCTTGGATTGATCCCTTGATCACTATGTAGTGTCCTTCCTTCTCTCTTATAATAGTCTTTATTTTAAAGTCTATTTTATCTGACATGAGTATTGCTACTCCAGCTTTCTTTTGATTTCCATTTGCATGGAATATCTTTTTCCATCCCCTCACTTTCAGTCTGTATGTGTCTATAGGTTTAAAGTGGGTCTCTTGTAGACAGCATATATATGGGTTTTGTCTTTGTATCCATTCAGTGAGCCTGTGTCTTTTGGTTGGAGCATTTAATCCATTCATGTTTAAGGTAATTATCGATATGTATGTTCCTATGACCATTTTCTTAATTGTTATGGGTTTGTTTTTGTAGGTCCTTTTCTTCTCTTGTGTTTCCTGCCTAGAGAAGTCCTTTAGCATTTGTTGTAGAGCGGGTTTGGTGGTGCTGAATTCTCTTAGCTTTTGCTTCTCTGTAAAGCTTTCGATTTCTCCGTCGAATCTGAATGAGATCCTTGCTATGTAGAGTAATCTTAGTTGTAGGTTCTTCCCTTTCATCACTTTAAAAATATCATGCCACTCTCTTCTGGCTTGTAGATTTTCTGCTGAGAAATCAGCTGTTAACCTTATGGGAGTTCCCTTGTATGTTATTTGTCATTTTTCCCTTGTTGCTTTCAATAATTTTTCTTTGCCTTTAATCTTTGTCAGTTTGATTGGTATGTGTCTTGGCGTGTTTCTCCTTGGTTTATCCTGTGTGGGACTCTCTGCACTTCCTGGACTTGGGTGGCTACTTCCTTTCCCATGTTAGGGAAGTTTTTGACTGTAATCTCTTCCTCTTTCTCCTGTTGTATGTTTGTCACCTACTGCAGCCTGTCCTTTCTCTCTCTCTTCTCCTTCTGGGACCCCTATAATATGAATGTTGTTGTGTTTAATGTTGTCCCAGATGTCTCTTAGGCTGTCTTCATTTCTTTTCATTCTTTTTTTTTCCATGGCAGTGAATTCCACCATTCTGTCTTCCAGTCACTTATCCATTCTTCTGCCTCAGTTATTCTTCTACTGGTTCATTCTAGTGTATTTTTCATTTCATTTATTGTATTGTTCATCTCTGTTTGTTTGTTCTTTAATTCTTCTGGGTGTTTCTTCTTTAATTCTTCTAGGTCTTTGTTAAACATTTCTTGTATCTTCTTTGATCTTTGCCTCCATTCTTTTTCCAAGGTCCTGGATCATCTTCACTATCAGTGAATTCTTTTTCTGGAAGGTTGCCTATCTCCACTTCATTTAGTTGTTTTTCTGGAGTTTTATCTTGTTCCTTCATCTGGTACATAGCCCTCTGCCTTTTCATCTTGTCTATCTTTCTGTGAATGTGGTTTTTGTTCCACAGGCTGTAGGATTGTAGTTCTTCTTGCTTCTGCTGTCTGCCCTCTGGTGGAAGAGGCTATCTAAGAGGTTTGTGCAAGTTTCCTGTTGTGGGGGACTAGTGATGGGTAGAGCTGGGTGTTGCTCTGGTGGGCAGAGCTCAGTAAAACTTTAAGCTGCTTGTCTGCTGATGGGTGGGGCTGGGTTCCCTCCCTGTTGGTTGTTTGGCCTGAGGCAACCCAACACTGGAAACTACCTGGCTCTTTGGTGGGGCTAATGGCGAACTCTGGGAGGGCTCATGCCAAGGAGTAATTCCCATAACTTCTGGTGCCAGTGTCCTTGTCCCTGTGGTGAGCCACAGCCACCCCCCACCTCTGCAGGAGACCCTCCAACACTAGCAGGTAGGTCTGGTTCATTCTCCTATGGGGTCACTGCTCCTCCCCCTGGGTCCCAATGCACACACAACTTTGTGTGTGCCCTCCAAGAATGGAGTCTCTGTTTCCCCCAGTCCTGTCGAAGTCCTGAAGTAAAATCCCACTAGCCTTCAAAGTCTGATTCTCTAGGAATTCCTCCTCCCGTTGCCAGACCCCCAGGTTGGGAAGCCTGATGTGGGGCTCAGAACCTTCATTCCAGTGGATGGACTTCTGTGGTATAAGTGTTCTCCAATTTGTGAGTCATCCACCCAGCAGTTATGGGATTTGATTTCATTGTGATTGCACCCCTCCTACCATTTCATTGTGGCTTCTCCTTTTCTTTGGATGTGGGGTATCTTTTTTGGTGAGTTCCAGTGTCTTCCTGTTGATGATTATTCAGCAGTTAGTTGTGATTTTGATGCTCTCGCAAGGGGGAGTGAGCACACATCCTTCTACTCCGCCATCTTGAACCAATCTCCACTAAATGCAGTTTTCATTATACAATAAATACAGTGTGTGAAATAGGATCACTTTTCAACTTTCAATTCTGTTCTGTACTATCCATGCTATAATACCACACTATTTTAATTATCAAAGCTTTATATTATGTTTGCTATTTTACTCTCAGGTGGGGCTAGTCCCTCTAGTTATAGTAATGTAATCTTTAATCTCATGTGCACTGGACTGTCATTAGAAAAGGCTACACATGATCAATAACTGTGCCCTGAAAGGGCACTCAATGTCAAAAGAATCTTACATTTCTGAAAGCCATGGGTCTTGTTTGGGCTATCTCTGATGAGGATTGATATTTTAAAGATGATATTCATCGACCTCTCTTTTAGCATCTGTAAATTTCCATTCATTAAGATCATTAACATATATCAAAGAATTTTCTTGTGGAGCAGGCCAAAGTTGCTATCTGCTTTCTGTTCAAGACAATGAGGTTGATGCCATATACATGCATATACGTTTTTTTTAGTATCTACTCTCCTTTTTGTTTCTGTAATTTAAGCCTTTATATCCGAAATTGTTTTGCTATTTTACTTCTGTTTTCTTCCTTCTACTGGTTTCCTCTTTCTCCTGTTATATGTTTGTCACCTACTGCAGCCTGTAAAACTATACTGAGTTCTCGTATTTCTCATCTTCCACTGAATCAGAAATTGCTACATTAAGGTGTTTTTGTTGTTGGTGTTCATGCTGTAATGTTGGGTTATAATTTCTAAATGCTTTGTGACAGCTTTTTTTCCTAGTGAATTTTATTCTAGTGAGTTTTTCTCATATTTATTGTAGTTTTGTAACTTTAACTTTTTCTTGTAACATTATATTTTTTTAAATTTCCATAAAACATTTGTATTTAAAAGAGATGGATTTACCTGGATAACTATGAGCAGATGATTTCTCTCTCTCTCTGTGTGTGTGTGTGTGTGTGTGTGTGTGTGTGTGTGTGTGTTGGTGGCAGGGGGGTGCAGTGGTGCTGCTGGGCTGGGAAGGCAAGAAAAGGGCCAGGATAGCTTCCAAATTTACAATCCTGGATCCTTGTCCCTCTAGGTATTGCAGGATTCTGTAACATTTAAAATGTATGGCCCCTGTATAATTTTTTCTTATTTCACTGGTTGTTTTGAAGAAAAAGTCAAGCACAGTTCTGCGTATATAATGAACATACAGAGTATGGAAATTCTCTTTGTAGCTTTTCTCTGACCTGATTTGACTGTTCTATAAAAGTTAGAAAATGGTTGGCTTCTATTTTTGCATACATTTAAACACAGAAAGCAAATAAATGTTGCAGTTTGAATAGCTAAAATCTTGCCTCAATAATTCTGTGTACTTTTCTTGGCATCAACCTCACTGTCTTGAACAGAAAGCAGATAGCAATTTTGGCCTGCTCCATAAGGAAATTCTTTGATATTTGTTAATCATCTTAATAAATGGAAATTTACAGATGCTGGAAGAGAGATGGAGGAGTATCATCTTAAAAATATCAATCCTCATCAGAGATAGTACCAACAAGACCCTTGGCTTTAAGTGATGAAAGATTCTTTTGACATTGAGTGCGCTTTCAGGGCACAGTTATTGATCATGTGTTGCCTTTTTTTTATGACAGTTCAGTGGACAATATTAGTACAGTTATCATGAAATTAAAGATTACACATTTTTGACTAATGTATGAAATCAATAATCATTCAAATGTATCCCTTCAGTTGAAACCTATTTGTATACATTTAATAAATAAAAAGGTTTTTTATATTTGATGTTTGAATGGTTTAATTAAACCAACAAAAATAAAGATATAAATTAAAACTATGTAAATTTTGTAAATACATGCAAAAATAAAATCAGCATGTACACTGTAGTGGAAAAAGTTATTATTTATTCTTTATTGAAAATAGATATATAAATTTAAAAAATGTATCTAAGTTCATTCTAGTTCACATATATAACCATGTGAAATTATTTTATGTACCTGCATAATTCTTTATGGAGAATTGTGTCATCTTGACATATTAAGAAACAAGACATTTATTAATATACTGTAATAATCTATACATACTTTTAGGAAATATCTTTCAGTATACACTTTAGGAAACTTGGATAATTTATGAAATTGAACTTGGCAGCTCAAAAGAGAGAGAGAGAGCCAAAATTTATGTTCTCTGGCTACTGTATTTCAGTAGCTTGCTTATGAAATAGCTATTTAAATAATTTTTTAGGGAGAAAAACTTAAAAAAATCTAAATTTATTGTCATTTGTTGGAAATTGAAATATTCATAAGTATTTATCAGCATAAGTGGATTTATTTTTGCCATTTGAAACCTAAGCTAAAAGCTTGGTGAAAATGAACTTCCTTTTCAAAGATTTACAATTCTTCATTTTTTTTTTTTTCTGTGGGAACAGAAATGCTGAAATATCATTTTCCCTTTAAGAGTACAGTATTTGTGTTTCAGAGCCAAACCAAACTAAAGCCATCTGGGAACTTGCCATTCCTCACCTTTCAACTTATTCACTGAGTGGAGATGATGACCCACAGCTCTCACTGTTTTGGCACTTAAGTTCACCTCAACAACTGTTGAATGAATGCCATTCATTTGCCCATGTGATTTTTATCTGTCTTTATTATTTTCAATTTGTTTTCTGTAAGTCTGTCTCCTGATCCAGCAATAAGTTCTTAACCATGTATAATTATTTTTTTATACATCTCAATTCTAAGTATAGTGCTAATCACGAAATATAGGTGAATAGTTATCTGTGAATTCCATAGAAAGTGATGACCTATAAAACTTAGAAGATTTCAGCTTCCAAGTCTGATAGACAGCATTTTAAAACATTCTATTCTAAAATCCTTATTGCATATCACTGAAACTACACAGCATATTATTGCAAAGATCTCCTGTGTTCTTGCATTACATGCCTTCTCCAGTTTGCGCTTAGTCCAGACCTAGATACCCCAGAGATATGATCAGTTAGAAGGATAGTGGTTCTTCCTTCAGGGAGGTCCAGCCACTTAGAAATGATAGACTAAAAAAGTAGTCAAATACATAAAAGTTAAAAATTGTGATAAACGCTATTAAGGAATAAATTAGGTCCTGAGATAGAAAGTAACAGAAGACTTACTTTTGATTGGGTAGTCAGAGGATTCTTCTCTGAGGAGGAAATTTAAGGTGAGAGATGAAGTATAAGAGCCAGCCAAGTGAACAGATAGAGATACATTATGAATTGCAAAAATTTCAAAGACAGTATATGTCTTAAACACTCCATTTGTATTTATTTCTACTAATAAAAAATATTTATTTATAACATTTTATTTACCACTTATTTTGTGCCAAGCACTGTTCTAAGGGCTTTATTTGAATGGTCTCATTTAAAATTCACAACCTATTGGGGATGTTATTAGTGGGATACTACTATAATTTTTTTTATATAAATTATTTATTTTTTGGCTGCTTTGGGTCTTCGTTGCTGGGCGTGGGCCTTCTCTAGTTGTGGCAATCAGGGGCCACTCTTCCTTGCAGTGCATGGGCTTCTCACTGCTGTGTCCTCTCGTTATGGAGCATAGGCTTTAGGTGAACAGGCTTCAGTAGTTGTGTCACATGGGCTCAGTAGTTGTGGCTTGCAGGCTCTAGAGCACAGGCTCGATAGTTGTAGTGCATGGGCCTAGCTGCTCCGCAGTATGTGGGATCTTCCCGGACCAGGGCTTGAACCCATGTCCCCTGCATTGGCAGGTGGATTCCTAACCACTGCGCCACCAGGGGAGTCCAATACTACTATAATTTTTATTTTACAATTTGAGAAAATTGTAGCCCAGAAAGGTTAAGTAACTTGCTCAAATTTATTTCAGTTAGATCCTTCATTATGGGGCCCCAGTAATGAAAACTTTTTGATCATCAATTGTGCTAGAAAATAATCTATTTTTTTCCTTTATATAAATTTATTTTTTCTGCATATAACCTTAGTGATCTTAAAGTAAATCGCTCATAAACATTTGATTATCCTAATTTCATAAACACAATTAACATATTTACAATCACACATGATGAAAATCTTGGAATTGAAGTCATCTTTAACTCCACCCATTGCCTCTTCCTCCACATCCAATCAATAGTCAAGATGTAGTGGTTCTACTTCCCTGTAGTCTTGTAACCTTAGTGTCTTCCTTTTTGTTCCTATCGTCTCCACTATAGTTACTTTATCATAATATTCTTTAAACCACTCTAAAAACTTCCTAACTAATGTCCTACTCATTTGTTCCCAGTTTAATTCATCCTTAACACTGCTTCCAGATAAATCTTCATGAAGCACAGCCATAATCATGTGATTCACAATTTCAAAACTCTTCTAAAAACTCTGTCTTGCCTCGTGAATTACATCCTTATCTCTTGACTTTGACATCTAAGACCTTCCACAATGCAGTCTACCTGTTTTACAGCCAATAGAGAAAGCTTATGCCAGCTCCCAAGAGTGAATGTTAACTTTTTAGCAATTTTGTTAGCCAATTGTCAAACACAGCCATTAAAAAATTAAATTATATAGGGGCTTCCCTGGTGGCGCAGTGGTTGAGAGTCCGCCTGCCGCTGCAGGGGACGTGGGTTCGTGCCCTGGTCCGGGAGGATCCCACATGCCGCGGAGCGGCTAGGCCCGTGAGCCATGGCCGCTGAGCCTGCGCGTCAGGATCCTGTGCTCCACACGGGAGAGGCCACAACAGTGAGAGGCCCGCGTACCGAAAAAAAAAAAAAAAAAAAAAATTAAATTATATAAACATAATTAAAAGTCTTATTAAAAACAAAGGTAATAAATACTCAAAACTCATCACATCTTAATCATTTTACTATATTTTACCATTATGCTCTTGAGGTTATTTGCATGTATTTTATCTGCATGGTGGAAATACTCTATAATGAAATACTACCTTGCATCTCCTATTAACTGTGCGTGCAAGAATGTGAACTTGGTAGATTGAAATCACCATTGTGGGGACAGCAAAATATAGGCTGTGGACCAGCTGTCTGGTTTTGTATTAGAGCTCAGCCATGCTTGTTCCTTTATGTATTGTCTATGACTGCTGTTGCACTGAAATGGAGACTAGTTTTGACAGAGATGGTTGGCTCCCAAGCCTAAAATATTTACTCTGGACCTTTAAGAAAATCAGGGGTTGGCCATCGCAGCAGAAAGGCAGCTAAAGGTAATAGGGAAGAAAATAGGAGTGGCCCCACCTCCTAATACTATCACGTTGGGGATTAAAATCTCAACACATGATTTTTGGGGGGACATGAACCTTCAGACCACAGCATTCATCAATTTCTCTCTTCTTATCTGACTCCCAAGTTGAAGACCCAAGATGATTTCCATCTCAAGCAGGAAATATTCCCTGAGAATAAGAGCAAAAAGAGAGTTTCTTTGTCTGAACTTCAGTATGTTTCACTTATCCTGTAATCTTCCTAAATTTTATGTGTAAAAATTTTACCTCCCTAACTGAAGTTAGGTTTCTTGAAGAAAGGAATTATGTCTTCCTTATGTTCACACAGCACAGAGTACTTCCAAAGCACTCAGGATAGAGCCTTGCACTCAGATGCTGAGAATGTTTCATGAGTGAATAAATTTCTCATAAGTCTCTGTATTCCCTACAGTGCTTAATGGTGCTGAACACATTGTATTCACTCAATAAATAGTTGTTGATTGATTGATATGTTAGGAAACATAAAAGCTGAAAGTACTTGAAAATTAGACTTATATTTTATTGAAATGCAATAAAACTATCTTCGGTTCCTAAGTATTTTAATGCTTTCAACTATTGTTTCATCTTTCCATCACAGTCAAATTTTTATGCAATGTCATGAGGCTGTTGTCTGCTCAAATTTATAAGACGCTTAAAAATGCTCAGGCCCCATAGCAATGCCAGGATCTAGGAAATCTGCAGTCATTTATGATTAATGATGCTCTGTGTTTTGTGAGGGATTATTAAAAACAGAAGCCTATGACTTCACTGTTTCTGACAATAACTTTGAACACAGGGTCAGTCCTTCAATTTTAACTTTTCTTTGTGAGATTAAAAGAAAGTAAAAACAATGGCATTGGGAGCTTCACCCAGATGTGACAAAATAGGAGACACAAGTTTTCAATCTGTTTCTTCCAATGAAACGCCACCTCATTCATAGAATATTGATGATGAGCAAATGTTACTGAAGGGCCAATCTAGTCATCAGAAAAACATAGAGTTCAGGACTCTATCAGGCATCACATGGTCAATTCATAGAAGATGTTAACCAAAAGACTTAAGAGCAACTTAAGACTGACTCATAACAAATGTAGTTTAATATTTGCATTTCCCTCCAGATGAGTAATTGGAACGAGAGTTATCAAGTTCCAAAAAAATCAAAGTATTCAAGGTTCTATCAAAAATGTAAGCAAGTACTGAACGTTTCCTGAAGAAAAATGTTGTACAACATAAGGACCATTTTTATTCAATTACTAAAAATAATAATCATGTGTTCCAGCAAATAAAAGTAATAGGAACAACACAATAGTTTGCTTTTAAATGGAAATTCCAGATTTAAGAACATACATAGTTCTCCCTCTGCTATCTTCTTATTTACTAAATATCTATAATTTACCTATAATTATCTAGGATAGGTTATTTGATTGCAGTTATTAATGTTTTAAAAAGGAATGTATGCTTTGACAAAAATGAATTCAAAGTTTTCAACTCTGCTTACTGGCAAAACTTTACAATCCATAGGAAATAAAGACTAACTTCTTAGAAGAATTAGTACAGCCTTCAAAATACACCATTGCACTGAATTCTTTCTCTACTACCATCTTAGAAGCATCCTCTTTAATTGTCAGGTAATGTGGCAACCATATTCAGAGTAGCTGCCTGGTATGTAACTTTTTCTGTGTTACAAGCACCTCACTGGTTGCTAGGCCACAGTCTGACCTTAAATTTGTATGAAAAATTAAGTGGAAGACCAACGATTGAGTTGTGTTTTTTTTCAGTTTAATATGATTGCCCTGGAGTCTGGCAGGGGAAGAAAAAACCAGCTGCTTGATAGGAATTGTCACTTTCCAGTCCTTCAGTGAAACAGCATAAAAAGGATTTAGCTGGAGCCAGCTTTCAGCCAATCCTTCTTCCTGAAAATGTGATGATGTGAGGATAGACAGGCCTGAAGGACAGAATAATCCAAAAAGTTTCTTCCTCACTTTATTACAAGTTAACTTCTAGGGATTTTTTTGTTTTTCTTTTAAAATGGCTTCATTTGTCCTTTTTGTTTCAAAGCAGTAAAATGATATGTTAAAGCTATACAGTTAAACAGTCCCGGGCCGCAAGAACAAAGATCCTATCATGTCATGTTTTCAGTCGTTACAGTAACCCCAATTTAAGATAATCAAACAAGAGATATCTGAGAAAGAGCGCTCATTCATAATTATGGAGTTTCAAACCTTCTTTTCTATTAAACTGAACAGAATGTGTGAATTAGAGGGTGTTGTAATGTGCTGAAGTAAAGCTCTTTGCAGTTAATGTCACAAGGAAGTGAGTTATAATTTTGTAATAAGACACCTTTCTCTTTAAGTAATAAGTTATGATGTTGCTTTCTACCACAGAAAAAGCAGTCCTCAATTTGTAGATTTGTTTTTTTGGTTGTTTATTCTAATTACATTACCTATCCTTGCATCTATGCCTTCAGTATTTGACCAATAATTTTCAAAATACTGTACATTGTAACTAGACCAAAATGTTCTGGATGTGGATATCTAAAAATGTTGGTTAAGCTCCAAGAACTGGAAAATACAAATAATTGGCTCAAAAACATTGTTGTTAGTATTTCTTCTTTGCATTTTGTAGGTCAAACAAATTAGAAACAAATAATAGAAATGTAAAATACTTTGCTGTGTTTTAAAAATTGTCCCAGACCCATGAAGTAAATCAATAACATACCTTGTACCCTCCCCCTACAAAGGAATGCAGTTTTCAAAAACTCTCTATGCACTCCTGACTTTCATTCATTCACTCCTTTCTACAGTAAGTATTTATTGAGCACCTATTATGATGAAGCATTATGCTAGGTCCTGAAGATGTAGTAATAAAGAAGGCAGGCATGAAACCATTCTCATGAAGCTTACACATCTAGCAACATGAAATGGACTATAAACAAGTACATTAAAAATAATGAAAAACATTAGGAAATGATGTCTCCCTGTGGAGGTGACTTTTCAGCTGAGATCTAAATGACTGCATGCACCAGTTATGTGACTATCTGTACAGAAAATCTGTACAAGCAGAGAATGCAGAGGCCTGAGGTAATAAGCTTGATGTCTGAAAAAACTGAAGTAAAGGTACCCATGGCTAGAGCCTAGTGTGAGGGAGCAGAAGAGGTTGAGAAGAGATGGGAAAGAATGGTGGGGCTAGATCACATACAGCCTCACTGGCAGGGCAAGGAGGTTGGAGTTTCTTTAGCTCTGATGGAAAGCAATTAGAAGATTTTAAGGAGGGGAGTAATATGATTTAATTTATGTTTTTAAAAAGATCCCTCTCTCTGCTCTTGAAAAGAACAGATTGTAAGAGAGCAACACTTGAGGCTGACTTCTAATCACTCTTATTGCTGTAGAGGAGACTATGCGAGACAACCTTGAATAGGAAAGGGGTTTGTGTATCTAATGGAATTCTCATAAACTTCTCCTGTTTTGTTTTTTTAAAATCTGTCTTTCATGTGTGCTGTGAGCATTACCTTGCCTCTGCTCCCTGAGATGCTGTTTTTCCCCCATTCCCCAATCTTCTGTATCTACAAGGTATATCTCCTTTATGAAATCTTCCTCTATCATAATAGAGTAAATATATATGGAAATAAATACATCTTCAATAACAAATCATAACTTAGAATAATAGGTAATAATAGTAGCTATAAAAAGAACTGCTAATAGCCATAATAATATTATAATAATTGGGGCAGATTCAATTTATCTTAACAAAAAGATGAAGCAAAAGATATTGTTCTCTTATACAAATAAAAAAGACTCAAAGGAGTCAATAAATTGACCAGCTGCTGAGTAGGGAACCACAGGTTTTCTAACAAAAAAGCTTCTGTTTGTTTTCACTATTCTAAGTTGTCCTTTTAGCAGAAAACTTATTCTGTTTTGCCAGTTACTGGGGATCTTGGCAGGAGTCAATATCAAAGAGAAGAATGCTCCCATGTATACTTGCAAGTACAGACAGAAATATCAATAGGTAAAAGTTACTATTCTGACCAGTACTAACATCCTCATGCTTACAAAATATGCAATGAAATATGAATACGAAATAGCAGAACCTTATTTCAAGAGACTAGGAAAGGAAGGAACACAGAGTGATTGTTAATAACATGTAGTTGTGTTCCTGTTCACATGTACAAGGGATACTGCATGCTTAATAACGTAATTGTGTTAGTGCCTTTTCAAACAGTAAAAGTCTATAGATAACAGCTTCACATCCAGTTTGTGAATACAGTGTGGTACCGTAACACTGCCATGGTCATGATTATCTCCCTATTTTAGAGTAAGTGATAGCCACAGAATTATACAATTGCCAAAGCAGAATGAATCAGATAACAAACTGATCCTGTTTACCAATTTCCCCCTTTATCACCCATCCCTCCTTGGCTACCTTAGGTAATAGGATCATAAGAAAAGAATGGTGCACATAAATGATCTATGAAGACCGATTTCGACACACATCCTGAAGTTAGAGTTCTTGAAAATCCATTGTGGATTTCCTCTGTTGCACTATGCCAGGAACCACTTTTAAGTCAAAGGGAGTAAATTATGGTACCTAATTATCCTTTTGGCTGGTTGGAGTCTAATTACAATCTTAGCCCACTGAGGTAAATAGAAATTGCTTCTGAATCAATAATTTGAGGTTGATTCTCACAGGGTGGCTACAAGGAATGTCAGTCAATCCATCTATAAAACTGAGCTGCCCAAGAGGTTAACTTTGTTTTGTATTAGCACATAATGGAAGAATTAAACAATGCCTTATTTCAAAATAGATTTCACTTTAAACAGAGAAAGGTTGAAGAGTATAACCACATTAGGTAGCTTAAAATAAAATTAAAAATGTCATACTTCACTTATATAAAAAACAGCTCTATATTGTAATTAACTTTTAAAAGGATGAAATAAAGGGGATGAAAAGTTATGCCCTATTTTGAATTGCAGAATGTAATTTCTATTTTCTTAAAATTCCCTTTTGGGCTTCCCTGGTGGCACAGTGGTTAAGAATCCGCCTGCCAATGCAGGGGACACGGGTTCAAGCCCCGGTCCAGGAAGATCCCACATGCCTGGAAGCAACTAAGCCCGTGCACCACAACTAATGAGCCTGCGCTCTAGAGCCCGCGAGCCACAACTACTGAAGCCCGCACGCCGAGAGCCCGTGCTCCGCAACAAGAGAAGCCACCGCAATGAGAAGCCCATGCACCACAACAAAGAGTAGCCCAGGCTCGCCGCAACTAGAGAAAGCCCACACGCAGCCAAAAATAAATAAATAAATTTAAAAAGAAATTCCCTTTCTATTAATTTCCCACTTTTGCTACTGGAAAGTTATGTAACTTAGACTCAGTTAAATAACTTATATTCAGGTTTCAGAAACACTTATCTGATGTTTAAAAAACTTTATGAGCATTTTGAAACATGTTATGTAAAACCCAAAAGCTATATTTTCCCACCAGTATAAAGCTGGATTCAAATTTGGAAAGATGGATTGATTATTCTATCAGAATTGACAAATCTTTATTATATATAATTACAGTCTGTCCTGATTCAAATAAATTTAATAAAACTATTTTAATGTTGTAGTGTATCCACTTTGCATTATAGAGCAGTCCATATTTAATACATACTTTGATTTACAATTGTTGAGCTACTATGAGATTTTAGAAGAGAAATTAAATAAATGTATCTTTTTAAAACAGTTATGTGAAAGATTGTATTTCAAAAGAAAACTTACTATATTTCCACATGAAAAATGGAATATTCAGTCATCTAATTGTTTGGACTACATAACAACAAATACCAAGATATTAAACAACATTGACATTTTACGAAGTATCAAAACAATAGAATTTTATTTTACTTTTTACTCACATTTTGGTTATCATTTAGAAATAGTATTAGATTCAAATTCAGTTAAGTATATTTTTCAAAAAGCATTATTTAAAGCAAAAAGCATAGCTTACTCTTCTTGTTTGAATAGAGCAATGGTTCTCAACGGGGGTTTATTTTGTCCCCAGGGGGATGCTTGGTAGTGTCTGGAGACATTTTGATGGTTGTCCATGGTGCAAGTTTGAGAAACCCTGGAGCAGAGAGGTATTAAAGAACCTTAATACTAGAGAGTGCTTTAAAGATGAAATTAAGAATGTAAGCATTAAGAAGTTAGGGCCTGGGTCTACCTGGCTAACAATAGTCTTGTACATTGTAGAAACTTAGTAAACATTTGTTGAATAAATACATTAATAAACAGGTAAAATATAAACAATTGTTCCTGAAGCCTTGTTCCGTTTTTTTGCGTGTAAAAAGACACAAGTAGTTATTCTTTTCTATACCAAAACTGGTTAGTAATCATCGCTGTAGGGCAACATATCCTATTTAATGTATGGGAAACATTTTTAGGATTATATTTATGACATACTTCAGAATGCATGTAAATGAAGAATTGAAATATGTTTTAGCTCATTCTAGTATAAGGGACGTATTAAGATGGATTTGGAAATACATACGTGTAGCCATTTTATTATACTGTGAAATTACTGCTCATTCTTATGGAAAAATAAAATTTGTGGAAAGGGCCTTTTTGCAATTTTTAGTCATAAGTGATAGAATTTTTATATACCCCAGGCAGTAATATTACTTATAAATTTATACCATACACCACTTTAACTTAAACTTTTTTTTTTTTTTTATTAAGAGGAGTGATCAGAGTCAAAACCATATGCTGTGGCTTTGCCCTTTGGAACTCTCAAATATACTGTAAGAATAATTATTCCTACTTAATGGAGTTACCAAAGAGAATGTGGTGTTGGATGGTAAAACGTATGTAATCTAATGAAAACCCTCTGTAAACTCTCTAAAGCCTTGTGCTAGGAGTTTTGAGTTTTGTGGGTTTTCTCTTATTAAAAGACTAAATAGCAGTTGAAATCTCTAAGAGAATAAATGGATGTTAAAGATTCAAAAACGTTCCTTCTCAGAGGATTCCATCGTAAGCGTATAATAAAGAGTATGGTCCTTTGGGAAATCAGAGTCTTTATGAGAGAGAGGGAGGAAAACTTTTTATTATATTTATATTTCTCAAAAATATACCATGTTGAATTTTTCTTTATTTGGAAAGTAAAACATAAATGTAGACCCTCATCATTTTCTTTTGATTAGCCTCCTAAGTGTCTTTCTGCTCAGCCTCTTTTCCATCCAGGCAATTCTTTGGAGCTTTGTTTTACGTTTTCAAAAGCACAGATCTGGAGGTGCCTATCCCCAAACTCCAGATACTTGACCACCTTAGCATGTGAGAAAAATTCTTTTAAAATCTGCTCCTTACCCTTCTTGCCAACTCTGTTCCCACCACCCGTGCAATTTCCACATGCATCTTTTCCTGTCTCTATAGATGCCATGATCTTTTATGCTTTTATGTCTTTGTTTTTTCTTTTCTTCTTTTCTAGCTGGGAAATGTCAAGGTATCTTTCAAATAGTGTATCTCTAAAAGTCTTTCCTAACCTGTCTTTGACTTCTCTTCCCTAGGTTCCTAAAAGAACTTTTACACACCTATGTGAAAGGATTTACCACATACTAAAATTATGTTTATGTATATTCTCATCGGCTGCTGCATCTGTGAAAGAAGGGGTATATGTCATTAATCTTTGTATCCTTGCTGCCAATGCCTGGCACATAAGTGTTTTATAACTCAAAGGTGAACCACCTATTAGAATGGATAAAATTAAAAAACTAATCAAACCAAGTCAGTCAAGGCAAGGATGTGAAAGAACTGGAACTTCCATACACTGCTGGTAGGAATAGAAAATAGTACAAAAACTTTGGAGAATAGTTTGGCAATTTCTTAAATAATTAAACATCTGTTTACAAACAACCTGGCCATTCCATTCCTAGATGTTTACTCAAGCATATGTCCATACAAAAACATGTACATGAATGTTCACTGCAGCTTTTATACCCCCAAGTTGGAGACAACCCAAGTTTCTGTCAACAGGTGAATGGATAAACAAACTGGTATATCCACACAATGGAATACTACTTACAGCAATATAAGAGTGAACTATGGAGAAATGCAGTAATGTGAATAAATCTCAAAGTAATCACGCTAAGTGAAAGCAGCCAGACAAAAAACAAGTACATGCTGTATAGATCAATTTTAATTTGCTATTAAAATGCAGACTCTCAAAATGCAAACTCTTCTACAGTGACAGAAAGTAGCCTCATGGCTGCTGGGGTAGGGATGGGGTGAATACTGGAGAGTTGAGAAAAGGGACAGGAAGGAAGGGTTGAGGAAACCTCTGAGGGTGATGGGTATATTCACTATCTTGATTTTGGTGATGGTTTCATGTCTGTAAACATATGTAAAAATTTGGCAAACAGTGTACTTTGAATATGCGCTGTATGTTCAGAGTCAATTATAACTCAAAGCTTTTTTAAAAGGAAAAGAATTAGAAGGTGAAATCCTGATGAAAAGATATTTTGCGGGGAATTTATAAGGTAGATGCTGCTGGTTTTCTTAGGGTATAAGTGGGTAAGTATATATATTTATTGACATAATTTGATAATACATATTATCCTTTTTCAAGAACTCACAGAATTATTGATTTGGGATATGTAAAGTCAGACACTATTCTACTCTATTAAAAATTTGTATATTCTTCTCTGTTAATAAAACATGATTACTTAACATCTATATTTACTGCGGTGTCCCAGCAAGAAAAATTGAACTGAGCATAAGTCTAATAATTCCACCAAGGTCACTGTGTGGCTGCTGGGTAGGTACTCTAACCTTGTTGGGCATCAGCACTTCATTTTGTAAAATAAGGCTGTTGGTGTAGAATGAACACAGTTCAACAAATATTGAGGCAGTTTTTTACAAAACGCTTGGGAAAGGCTATTTTTTTACAAAGACACTTAGGAAAGTGGTGGGAGTGTTAAAAGATAAACTGAGATACATTAAAATGTTCAAGTTTACTTGAACAAACACTGATTAGAATCCGGCCTGCGGCGGCAAACCACAAATGATTAGGCGGAGTTTTAGGCGCGAACTCCTCCCACGGAGTCGGCAGAGGCTTTTAGGGAGCAGTGTTGGCGGGAAACCTCGGTGCTTCCCAGGTGAAATCTGAAACTGCACCGCTGTACAAGGAGGGCAAGGAGATAGAAGAAAGAGGCAGCCACTCCGGATTGGTAAGTGGCTGGTTTAATAGTCAAGGGAACTTAACATCGGAGGCTTGTCTTGGGCGCTGCAAGCTGAGTAGATCTCCGCTCCACTGGCGCCTGCCAGAGTCTTACAAATTTATACAGAGACCTTAACATGGCTCAGTCTGTAGCGTCCAGATCGTCTCAACAACACATTGCTCTCTCAAGACTGAGTCTTTGAAAGTGGCTCCCACTGTGGCAAAGGTGGGCAGAACATGCGTTCCAAGGACAGGGGAGCGGTGGGGAGCCCTCGCGCATGCCTGGATCCAGCTCCCAGGTCAACCCTGGGTCACGCACCCTCTAGATGACCTGCTACAAGCAAACACAGGAGCGAAGCAAGGAAATTATTTGATTGGCTATAGCTTAAGTGGTTGCCTTATTTGGGAAGGCCTAGTTGGCTTGGTTATTCTTAAATTCATTTCCTTTCTTCGTTTTCTTCAGTAGCAGTGCATTTACAGGAATTAGCTCTGGCTTAGGTCTTGGTTTGCTCATGAGGGTACCAAAGCTTTAGAGCCACCTCAGTCTAATGGACTCTTTGTTTAATTACTTTAACAGTAGATGAGATTCAGGGTCTCTCAAGAAGTTTAAAATCTAGAAGGGAAATGAGGTCATGCATAAATCATTTTAAAGATGCATAAATTATTTTAAAGACATGCTAGGTACATACTATTGTTATGTGCAACATAGGAGCCAAATACTCTGAGAGGACGGTGAGGTCCCTTCTGACTGGAGAATGGAAAGCTTGTGAAAAACATCTCATTGGATTCTGCCCTTGAGGGATGGGTAAGCTTCCAGTAAGGTGGAATTGTGCTCTTGTGGCAGCACACAGTCTAAATATTATTGGGCCAAACAGGTGGGAAAAAAGATCATCTAAACAGAGGTGACTTGGCCGCAGTGCACAGAGTAGGTTTGATAAAAGGTACTTACTGATGTTGACTGGAGCAGACTATTCTTAAAAACAAGTGGGAATATGAGAGGGTTTGGAAAAGGTTTGGTGCAAATCCCAGAGGGCCTTGCATGCCATTGTTAAGAAGTTTGGATTTATGTTATAGAATCGCATTTCAGAAAGCAAGTTTATGAAACTCTGCACTTAAGCATAACTACAGAGTAAATATGAAAAATCTTGTTTGGAAGTTAATTTTGCTCTACCTAGTCTGGAGAGCACTGATACTCAAGCTCAAGCACACAATTGGATTATCTGGTTTACAGGGAAAGGGATTAAACTCAGTTTTCCAGATGTCGAATTTGAGGTGCTAGTGAAACAGTCAGGTACAAATGGCCATTGGGCAACTGATACTAAAAAGAATCAGTTTAGGTTTAGAATAAGCCTAAACCCAGAGAGGTTACAATGAATGAAAGACGTTTTATTTATTGATGGCTTATGGTATACAAGGCATTGTTTTTTTTTTTTAAAAAAAAGCCTGTTAGCTTATGTAAATTCTCACAGTATCCCACCGGGACACTTTTCCGTCTGCCTCGTTTCAACTCACATCTCTGACCTCTAAACATGGGGAAGAATACTCCAAGGCTCAGTTTTGGACCCCCTTTTCTCTTCTCATTCCCTAAGTGGTCTTGCCTCCAGTCTTATCTTGGAGCACAGTCTTTATGTTGAAGACATGTATATAAATGTCCTGGGCTAGACTTTCCCAGAACTTTGTATGCCTAATAGATACACTGAACTTAACTTAACCGAAGGCAGAGGCTTGATTTCACTTTTCTCACCTGCATTTACTTCTGCGCTTTCATAGCTCAGAAAATGGCTACTCCAAACTTACTGAGGCCAAAAAAATAAAACAAAACAAAAAAGGAGCCATTCTGTACTTATTTTCCTCTCTTATACGTCACATCCAATCCATGATAAATCCAGTAAGCTCTACCTTCAAAATATATCCAGAATTCATCTATTCGTCATCACCTTCACTGCTACTACCCTGGTATAAAGCAACATCATGCCTCACTGGATTAATACAATTATTCCCTAAATGGTCTTTTCCCACTTTTGCCCCCTTCTAGCCTATGATCCATATACCTGTCAGAGTTGTTCCTTTAAAATATGTCATATCATGCCACTCCTCTGCTAATAATCCTCAGAATAAAAAAGCCAGAATCCTTACCAAAATGCCTAGTGACCTGTCTAAGCCCCTCTAACTTCTCTACCCCTTGTTCTAACCAGGGCTGCATTTCTAGCTATGCCTGGAACTCACTGAGCAGGCTTTACTCTCAGCGCCTTTACACTTGCTGTTTCTTCTGCCCTGAATGCTCTTCTCTCTTATATATCTAAGGTTCACTCCTTGCCTACCTCTAGGTCTTTGCTTAAATGTCACTTGTTCAAAGAATCTTTGCTTAACCATCCTGTATATAAACAAAACAAACAAAACTAACCTTCTCATTTCCATCACTCCCATAATAGGTGCTCAAATATATTTTAATGAATATTCAATATTTCAAAGAATCATAAAGAATCATCTGTATATTGAAAATAAATACCTTGTAACTTAAATAAATGTCCCAAAGGTTTTTTTTAAATAGATCTTTATTGGAGTATAATTGCTTCACAATAACTGTGTTAGTTTCTGTTGCACAGCAAAGCGAATCAGCCATATGCACACACATGTCCCCATATCCTCTCCCTCTTGAGCCTCCCTCCCATCCTCTCTATCCCACCCCTCTAGGTCATCGCAAAGCACCGAGCTGATCTCCCTGTGCTATGCTGCTGCTTCCCACCAGCCAACTATTTTACATTCGGTAGTGTATATATGTCGATGCTACTCTCACTTTGCCCCAGCTTCCCCCTCCCACCCCGTGTCCTCAAGTCCATTCTCTATGTCTGCATCTTTTTTCCTGCCCTGCAACTAGATTCATCCGTACCATTTTTTTTTTTTTTAAGATTCCATATATCCCAAAGTTTTATATCTGGTGTGTTGTAGGGCTGAAATTTGAATCAAATTCTTTTTGACTTCAAAACTTTATGAGTATTTAAAATGCTATGAATATTTGAATACATGAAAGTCTTCTTCAAAGAGAAATATTTGAAACTGTCAGAGGAGATGGAATTATGTAGTGGCTAGATTATATAGATGGGCTAGGGAGAGACACTAGCGTAGGGATTCTTACTCTTTTTCAGGTCATGAATTCCTTTGAAAATCTAATGATACTCTTTGACCCTCATTCTCTAAAACACACGTAAGCATGTACCACAGTCTTGCATAATACTACATGTAATTTATAGACTCTACCTTCTGCTCTAGCTGAAAGAGACAGAAAGATGGTGGGAGAGGGTAGATTTGGAGAGAGTTTGTGCAGACTAGTCTCTTGGGAATTTTGAGAGTAAATGTAAAGGGAGGGCAGGTGGGCCTTCCAGATCCGTAGGCTATGTCTCTGACTTCTCTGTTTATGCCTAAGTTATTCAAACATCATTGTCTCATAGAGTCAAGACAGAAGGGACACAGGAGATCATCGACTACCATCATTTTGCACATGAAGCAGCGGGGCCCACATGGCCCCAGTTTCTTGCTTGTGTACCTCCAACTGGCCAGTAGCAGAGCAGGGATTAGATTCCAGGTGTCATGACTAAGGCCAAAGCTCCTTCTACTGTACCATGTGGCCTCCTCAAAAGCATTGGGTTGTCCTCCTGTATTTCTGAGATATTCTCAAGGTGCTTCAGCATACAGGATATTGGTGTTTTTCGGTATCAAAGTGTATATTGAGTATAGATGTTGGACACAGCTTTGCACTGGAATTATTCTTTTCTATTGCTGAAACATGCCAAGAAGTCGTTTTGTAACTAACTCATGACTTTGAGCAAATTACTGGTTAGTTATAACTGATGAAAGAATATTTGATGGTTAAGTGGGAACTTAAAATCTAGATAAGGCTTAAAATACTAGTGCAAGAATTTCATTATCCAACTCGCTTTAATCTGCAATTTGGTTTTCATTGTGGAGACAGCTGAAAGAGTGCAAGATTGTGACATTGTGGTCAATTGCACAATTACGAGGAATGTTATACATTCCAGATCTTTGTAGAAACAGTACAAAATGTCAGTATATATTCATTTACTTGGAGAAGCTTAAATAGTACTTAAAATTTTCAAGATCTGATAGTAATACTGAAGAGTAATTAAAGGAAATAGTGAACCCATGTATTTGTATTTATCTATTTTACTCTCCACTATCCATTTATCCATGGATTTAAAAAGAAAGGGTTTTGCCAAAAAAGTGGAAATCCTCCTACATTATTTATGAGCTCTCTCGGAGTGACTGACAAGACTACCCAGAGTGCTAATGTCCTCTCTTCTCTAGCTTATCAGTTAACTAGTGAAATTTAATGCGAATGGTGTCCGTTTTATATTTAGAGTGTAACTGTATAAACAGAAGCCACTGAGAGAATCTTGTTTTAGAGTTTTCACCTCATTTAAATTCTTAATTTATCCCTTCAGTTTAGGAAAGGCTATTGTGGTGTGGTCCTGCTTCCAATTAATGAGCTTCAGAAAAGGATTAGGTTTGCCTCACTCAGTCTTTCCAAAATAGACTAACCTTGAATCACACAAACTCTGAAGAAAAGGTAAATACTCTGTTCTGATTCAAATTAACTTCGACAGGGAAGACAATCCTAGGTTGTTTATTTTATTATAGCATGAGCTAAGAGTCCCAAAGTTTTAAAGCTGATAAAACAGACATTTTTTGAAAGTTAAAAAAAATTAGTTTGGTACACTTTTTACTTTTATTCCATTTTTTTCACTTATCTAATATTTTTTGTTTCTAGTCATTCAATAAATAGTAGCAGTAACTAATAGCTTGTATCAGTGTCATAAAGTCCAGAACGTTTGGGTGATTTTGTTATTTGAAGTTAAATCCTGAGGAGCCAGTGACAAAAAACTCCAAATATATTAAACATCTTAAGCATATTTATGAATATGCTTCATATTTTTGAAATTATAAAGGAAACATAATTGTGTATATATTTATAAGGTCACTTTAAGGATATTCATTGCCCTATGATGAATTTTTGGTGATTTCATAGAAATCAGGACATCTGAAAGTATCACAGTCTAGCTTCCTTTTTCATGAAGGTAGGTATCCATCTCCCCCTCAAATCCATCCCCATACTCATATCCAAGATTAAAGACTACATGTGATGGAATCTAAGATGGCATCAATTTCTTAGTCCATCTTTGGCAATACTTTTAAATGTACTTCTACCGGAGTCTGATTTATTTATTCCTGAATTCTTTGAAAATATTCTGATCATACCCATAAGCACATATATATTCTAGTCCCTTCCAAAGATAAAATAAGCTCATACCTTACTTACATGAGAGGAATGTAGTACATCTGTTGGTGTTTAATTATTAAAGATAAGAGTTTTTTTAGAAGTAAAGAAAGCAACAAGAACATTCATTGATTTAGGTCAAAGTATTCATGTTGTTAAAAACAGACCTTAAAGTTTTGTTTCACATAAATCTCTCAGCCTGGGTTAAAGCAATCAACACCACTGTGAATGAAGATATGTTTGAATTAAAACAATTAGGCTTGATTTTCTTGTCTTGCATCTCACAGCAGGTATTCAAGCACAGCCAAAACTTGGATGTGCTGATACCTGTAATCAACAGGAAAGGTCTCTTTTAAACTAACAAATCATCCCTCCTGGTAGAAGTATAAACAAAACCCTAATTGCAGATTTTGCTAACTATTCTCCCCTGCTGTGAATACTAGTTAGTTTCTAGTGTTTAAGCCTAACCTCAGCTATAATTTATAATTGGCAAAAGATAAGAGCTAATTCTCTAGATTCAGCCAATGTTACTGTGAGTTCTTAAACTGAGCCTATACCAATCAACGATTTCCTAATTACCAGCTAGTATCAAGCATCTTGAAATGATTTTTTAATTGCAAGGGACAAATAATAAAACATATAGTGGTGATAAAGTGCTAGACTGGAAGCACTTTTATTTTTATTAACTCATTTAATCTTCACAAAGTACATCTGAGGTAGATACTAATATTATTCCCACTTTACAGATGAGGAAATTGAGGCTGTGTAGTAGCTTGTCTAAGCACCACAGCTACTAAGCAGTGGAGGTGAGATTTGAATCCAGGCTATCTGTGTTCAGGGTCTGTGGCTTGCCTTTGCCACTAAAAGTAAAGCTATAAATAAATAAAAATTAACCACTATTCCATTTTATACAGATAAATTGAACATGTCTGCTGAAAAGCTGCTTCATGCAAGCTTCCTAGGTCTTATGCATCACCCAGGAAAGGGGTTCATGGATTCTAAGAACCATAGTTTGCAAGTCAAGGCATAGCTTTGATTAAAATAATTGATTGGGAGAAATAAATGAAATCTAAGTACACAATGAACGAACACCCCTATCTGTTTCTCAATGTGTCTATCAAGTGCTTTACGGCTAGATTCTCCTGCTCCCTGACATATTCTTAGCCCACAAACTCAAAACTTTTGAAAGTGTCATTAACTCTTTCAGGTATTATATTAGTGTAATCAATGTAAATAATGCCACAATTTTAGTCAAACCTTAGTTTACTTGTTTAAAGCCTTGCTACTCTCGTGTGGCTGTCAACCACCTACAACAGCATCACCTGGGAACTTGTTAGAGATGCAGAATCTCAGGCAGCAAATCCCAGACTTATTGAATCATAATCTGCTCTTTAACAGGATAACCCAAGTGATTTTTATGTAAATACTGTTTAAAAACAGGTGGTTTATATCACTCTATTTAAAGACGAAGAAAAGCTGACGTTTCAAGTCCCATAAAGTAAGTTCTTACGAATGTGTGTTTCTTACATCTGTACAAAAGAAAAAGTAAATAAATATTAGCAGAAAATAAATATGACACCATAGGCAGTTTGATTAACCAATGAGATTCTCATTTCATTTTTATTTTATTACTTTTTTTTTTTCCAGAAATGTGAAGCAGGAGTAGGCTAGTTAGGCTTGAGGTGTTAACTATGTACAACTGTGGTTTTAACCTCTCCACACATCCTTTTTCTTAATTAAAACCCACTCCTTCCCAATTAACAGTCCTTGTTGTTCAGTGGGGCTAACCCCACGCCTTACTCCAGGTTTAAGGGTGGGTTTCAGACCCTGGCTCTGCCAATAAGGGTATATAATGATTGGCCGAGGGATGACACATGATTCCACATTGACCAATGAGAGCTCTTCCCAGGGCTGTCTCCACCCACCCGCCTCCGCACTCTAGGGGAAAAGCTGTCCCTATTTGCTGAGATGGCGATGACTAAGGGCCAAGGGAGCCTGGAGTTTCCAGCCACCATCTTTGGCCATTCTGAGGCTGGCGAACCATGCCTGAGAACGAAACAACAGAGAAAAAAGCGGACCCAAGAGACAGAGATGCTTGGTGACTCTGGTCAGACACCTGGATCCAGTCACAGCTTTGGATTCATCCCATGAACTTTTCAGGTATATGTCAGTCAAGTTCATTTTTTTTTTAAATTGAGATATAATTGACATAACATTATATTAGTTTCAGGTATACACCATAATGATTTGATATTTGTATATGTTACAAAATGATCACCACAGTTAAGCCTAGTAAACATCCATCACCATACATAGTTATAAATCTTTTTTCTTGTGATGTACTTTTAAGTTTTACTCTCAGAAATGTTCAAATATGCAGTACAGTATTATTTACCATAGTTACCATTCTGTAAATTACATGCCCATGACTTATTTACTTTATAACTGGAAATTTGTACCTTTTGACCCCTTTCACCCATTCCCCAACACTCTCCCCATTCCCCAACACTCTCCCCATTCCCCAACACTCTCCCCATTCCCCGACCACCGATTTGTTTTCTGTATCTATGAGCTTGGTTTTTTGTGTGTTTGTTTTAGATTCCACATATAAGTGAGATCATTACAGTATTTGTCTTTCTCTGTCTTACTCATTTCACTTAGCATAATATCCTCAAGGTTCATACATGTCACAAATGGCAAGACTTCATTCTTTTTTATGGTTGAATAATATTCCTCTGTGAGTGTGTGTGTGTGTGTGTGTGTATATATATATATATATATATGCCACATCTTCTTTATCCATTCATTTGTTGATGGACAGTTAAGTTGTTTCCATATCTTGGCTATTGTCAATAATGCTGCAATGAACACAGGGGTGCAAATGTCTTTTCATTAGTGTTTTTGTTTTCTTTGGATAAATACCTAAAATTGGAATTGCTGGATCATATAGTAGTTCTATTTTAATTTTTTGAGGAACTTTCATACTGTTTTCCATAGCAGCTGCACCAATTTAAATTCTCACCAATGGTGTACAAGGATTCCCTTCTTCCACATTCTCCCCAACACTTTATATTTCTTGTCTTTTGGATAATAGTCATTATAACAGGTGTATGTTGATATCTCATTGTGATTTTGATTTACATTTCCCTGATTAGTGATGTTGAGCACCTTTTCATGTACCCGTATGATGTCTGTGTGTCTTTTTGGAAAAAATGTTTATTCAGATCATTTTTAATCAGATTGTTTGTGGTTTTTTTTTTTTTTTTTTTGCTGTTGAATTATATGCATACTTTATGTATTTTGGATATCAACCGCTTTTCAGATATATGATTTGAAATATTTTCTCCCATTCAGTAGGCTGCCTTTTCCTTTTGTTTCCTTTGGTGTGGATTTTTATTTTAAAATGTGGCTATTTTCTGTTTTGTAAAAATAATTTTCTCCATTCCAAAATCTTTTTATTTAATTGACCATGTATTTGTATTTTAGTTTGCATCAAAAAGGCTTTAAGGCGACGTACTAAGATGCAAGCATAGAGTTTGAGAGCTTTAAATCCAACACTTCGCTGCCTAGATTTGCAGTCTTGCTTTCTTATTAGCTGTGTGAGCTTGGTCATATGACTTTACTCTTTCCTATCTTGGTTTTCTTATTTGTACAATGTAGATACTACCACAATCATATATATTTCTTAGGGTAATTAGGAATATTCAGTGATTCATATCTTAATTGCTGAGTACAGTCGTGAAATATAAGTACAATGGGCTTTAGGTCCTACTAAGATACAACCATAGGCTTATGTAAAATTAATTGAAAATAGGCAACAAAAATGGGAGAAAGTAAAATAAGGATTAGAAATGAGAATGTGCCAGGTGTAAGTTAGAACATAAAACACGTGCCACAAAATCCTGCACACATGCCAGAAGCAAGCCCAAATTTCGGTTCCCAGCTTCTTCGTTGCGAAAGTGGAGACCATCAGTTACTTGATTCATAGCCTCAGATGAAAAATTCTTGCCTTGGAGCTGTTCAGTTGTGCCCGATTTTTACATGAACCGATCTTACAACTGAAATATTTTTGTGCATAACTTTTTAATGTGATTAGCATAATTTGTTTTGGATAGATAACCAGGACTGAAATTGAGGTCAGAAGGTTTAAGCATTTAAAGGTTTTTATAAAACATAGTATACTTTTAAGTATTGCAAAGGGTGTACTGTATACAGAAGTGTTTTAACCAATCAACCCCTCAGTAAATTTTGGTAAAAACTTAGGTAATTAGCTATGAATGTAGTTGTTAATACTGAAAATATTTTGCATTTGTAATTTTTATAGTTGGAGACATTGTGTTGTTATTTCTATACTATCACTAAGCAAACCATTCAGAACAGATATCTTACCAATGTCAATCCAACAGAATTAATTTTCTACATGAAAATTTTCTTTTAACACACACTAAAATATCATTTACTAAATACAGTATTTATTTAGAAGGGTTTAAATGTGTAGCTTTTAATTTTTGACAGCATTAGTAAATGTTTAGAAAGAAACACAAAAACAAATTTAAAATTTTAGTAGCTTAGCTTCACCTTACAATTCAATGTAGGTATTTTTGGTTGGGATTGAGGAGGGCCTCTGTTCCATTCAGCACAGTCAAGGACTCAGGTTGATGGAAGCTCTGCTATATTTAACAATGGCTTCCACAGTCATTCAGAAATCAACATCCAATTCATGAGTTGGTGGAAGAGAGTATGGAGAAAACATATCCATTTTCGTCTTGTCCCCAAAGTGACAAATCACTGTTATCACCATTCCATTAGTAAGAACTGGTCATATGGCCTTGCCTAAGCTCAATTTGTACAGCCTTGGGGATATTACATAACTTTCTAAGTTTCAATTTTCCTATTTGTAAAATGGGGATAACAGTAGTGATCAGCTCACATGGTAATTGTGAAGGTTATATACTTTGTAAAGCACTTAGCTCAGTGTCTGATTCATACTAAGGGCTTAATTAATAATAATACTCATGACTGTCATCATTTTTAGTATTAGAAAAGACATGCAACTAGATATATATTACAAAAATATTTTAAATTACATATAATTACATTTAATAATTCTTCAAAGAAGCCTGAGAAACAGGAAAAAAGTTACCTACCGAAAATAAAAAAAATTAAGTCTGGGCTCAATACGTAAATACCAGGAAATAAAAAAAGAAAAAGAGAGTAAAAAATGTTGTGGTCAAGAATTTGATCACTGGACTAATGTATAAGGCATGTTTATATGTGTAGTTACGTGGTAAATATAGTATCCATTCTTCCTTTAGAAAAACAAATGAAGATACACTCTGAAAAGCTGAACTGAAGCATGAAGAAGACTTTGGATAAAAGGGATGGTGATAAGTTCTAATATTCCGAGTTAAGTTTAAACATCATTACAAATATTTGTCCAAAATAATCTAAATATGAAGAATAGTTATTGAAGGATAATGTGTGTTGTGAAATTAACAAAATGAGATCGAAGCATGAGATTATTAAAGTAAAGGAAAATGTGAAGGAAGATGCTATGAAGGCTGCTTTGCTGCGAATGAGGGGAGAGGAGTGGCTTGGAATGAGGTTGAGGTGACAAGCAGGGAGAAAAACAGAAAGAACATTTATCTGTATATTGGAAGTGTGCATGTGTTAGAAAGTAGGGATACATGATGATATCTGAGCTTTCAACAAATCACTCTGGATTAATTTTGGTGAATGGACTGGAAAAATCTAAGAGTGGATGTGATGAGTCCAATTAGTAGGCTGTTAAAGAAGGTTAAGAAGTGCTGATAGCTCACACAAGATTTTTGGCATTAGAATAGAGAGCAATTGGTACATTTGAGAATATTGACTGTAGAAATGGTAAAAACTTAGTAATGGTTTGGGCATGTGGATGAGTAAAAGAGTTGTGAAGGTGACTCTGGGTGTCTGGCTTGTGATCCTAGGTAGTGGGTGGTAATGCCACTTAGGACCAAGGTTGAGGACGCGTAGGAGAGAACTTGAGATTAGTTTGTGACAAATTGAGTTTAAGTGACATTGGGACATGCAAGTAGTGAGGTTATATAGACATTTGGATATATAGATTAAAGATTCAAAGGAGCTATTTGTAGTTAAAATATTAATGCATAGTCATATAGGTGGTATAAATGAAGCTTAAATCAGTTTCTTGACCTTGGCACAATTGACATTTTAGGCCAGTAATTGTTGTGCAGGGTGTACTGTACATTGCAAGATGTTCAGATCATCCCTAGCCTTTACCCAGCAGATGCCAGTAGCGCCCCCCACCCCAGTCATAATAACCAACAGTGTCTTCAGATTTTGCAAATGTTCCATGTGTGGGGGAATCAGCCCACTGAGAAACACTGGCTTAAATGATAGTAACTAATAAGGAGAATACAGAGTAATAAGAAAACCATATAGCCCTATTGAAACCAGTAACTTGGTTCCAAACTACGTGGCTCAGGCAATTTTCGTTAGTTGGAATAATTGTCATGGATATAAGAGGAGATAAGAACGGGAACACAATGTATTTGTATGTGCAGTTGTAAGACTAGTCAAAGTAGCATCCAAGGTAGATGGAGAAATGAAGCCAGAAGGACTAGAAATTTCCAAGTGGCTGAAGATGGGATTTACCAGAAATAAAGAATTAAAAACGTACGAAATATCTGTAAATTCTAAATTGAAAGTGGTATAGCCTCTTCATATAGTTAATCCTGCATATCTATGACTAGCTTAACTGAGTGACAATGTCCTTGCTGATGCCATTTTCAGAAAAAGCAGGTTTGGACTGTGTCTCCGGAGTTAACGTGGACATTGATCAGAGCAGAATCTTTCTCATTTGAGTTTAATGACAATGAATTCTAACAGCTCCACAGAGAGTCTTGGTATCCTTGAGGGTTGGTAGAATCTCAGGACTTTGTTGAGTCCTATAGAGTAACATTATTAGTTACGTGGTACTATTAACAGTATTTTCAATATATAGTTTTTATTATCTGCATACATTTAGATTATGCATGTTAGAAATATTTGTTCCAATCATTTTGTTGGTAAGTATCCCTTTCATTCCTTGAAAAATATGCCAATATATAATCATTTTACAAAACGAAACTAGTAGAGCCTGAAGTACAGTTAAATTGTACAACATTTGTTTTTCTTTTTTTCATTAAAGTCATTTTCTTCATTTACAAATATTCAGTTGAATAGTGTTTCCTAAAGTACTTGCATTTAACTTGCACTTGATTATTTGTACTATAGAATGCTCTTGATAGAAACTTTTGATTTTCTTTGCTGTTTAACTTTGATATGGAATACCCAGTTGGGCAAGTTGTAATTTGCCTACAATGCCAACTCCTTTGAAAGTGAGAATGAAAAAAAAATGGAAATCTCTTTTAAAATAATTTAAAGATCTCTTTTTTCCCCCCTTAATGACCAGAAATTTCTAAATCCTGGTTTCTAAAAACCGTGCCATTTTGAAATTTATCTGGCGGATAGCACTGCTCTGCTGCATTACATGTGGTTGATGTTAGTCACATCCTTGATGTAACATAACACAAGCTGGCTAAGGTAATCCGATGTGACATATGACAGCATTTTGAGCCAGTCTGGGATATTTGAAAATATGCCATCTTTCAAAGACTATGGACAGATAGCATGGTGAGCCAAGATTGTGAACTCTGCTGCTTTCATTTTGAACAACCACAAGGCAAGGTTCTATGATAATTAAAGGGTGAATTCCAACCTGGTAGACTCTAACAGACACTAAAAAAAAGTACAATTTCTTTTCTTGCTGGTGAGTTTATACTTGAAACCACTTAAGTTAAATCATTAAGAAAAATGACCACCAAAGAGGATGTTGATTAAGCATTAATACAGGTACGTGAGAAAGATGATGCAGAAATGAGCTAACAGTAGCTGGTAATATATAAAGAGGTGACAAGTAGGCATTTCGTATCTAGTTATTTACCATTTTTTCAAAGTGCTCAGATCAAATAAGTATCAATTTATTAGCTTTAGAGGAAAAACAACCTAGAAACATGAGCACCCAGGCGAAAATGTAAGTTTTCTACATATGTTGTTGAGTTTCTCTGTAAAAAGTCTCTCTGTCCTCAGTCTAATTTATTGTGCAGGCTGTGGAGAATTTGAAAACCATGTTTTCTTCTAGGATTACTTCAAGATCAGCTCCTTTGGTTTTAAATTTGTTTCACATTTGTTTGAGCAGAAAATACTAGCACTAATAATATCTGATGAATAGTGATGAGTTACAGAAATGAAAATAACCTGGACACTAAATTTGATAGAGGATGGAAAAGGAAATTGAACATAATATGTACATCTTAGAATAAAAACGTAAAATTGTACTACAAGGTAAAGGGTCAGGAAAGCTGGGGTTTTTTTGTGAGATTTACAACTGAAAGTTGTAATATGCAATTGCCTTACTCAATTATACCTTAAAATACCCTTAACTTATACAAAGCTTTTCTTATCTTTCCGTGTAAGTTATTCCCATGTAAGAAATCATTAAATAATTCCTGTATCAATCTATTAATAACATGATTTAAGTAAATGCAGAAAACAATTCACTTTCTTGTGAATTAACACATCCTATATGCATATATAAATATATATATAAATACATTTTTCATTAGTGTTTGCACATATATTTTAGAATACTGAGGTTTGCTGAACTGCTGAGATGAAACAGGGCATTGGGGAAAAAGGCTGTTTTTAATTAACTTAGGTGCAACAGGAAAAATTTCCAATATTTTAATATTACTCTTACAACTTACGGTTTTCTAATGCTTTCTCCTTTGAAACTCGAAAGTACATATCATTAAAGATAGATTATTTTATCCATTTAACAGAAAGGAAAATCGAGACTCAAGGTTGTTCTAGGAATTGGTGGAATCCTAACTTCAATCCAGATTTTGAACCTGAAGTCTACTACCCTTTCTTTTAATGGTTCTCATAAAATTAGAAGTTTGTTGAAGTGACCCAAGATGTAGTGACTGATGCCAAAATTTAATGTCAAGATAAACAGTTTAACATTAAATAAAGGATGGATCTGTTACCCTGAAGTTATTCTTCAAGAGTGCTGAAAATGCTCACACAAATTACCTTCCAAATTCTAACTGATAATTAGATTTTAAAAAGGCTGTAGGTAAAAACTTTGTAGTATTTTGCCCTTTATGCTATAGGATGTACTGGACTAAAGACATAATAATGCCCGATGATATCTTCTAATATAGAAGATCCGATATTTTTTGATTTGATACAAACAAACAAAAAATATTTCTAAACTTACTGCTGTTATAAAACAGTCTAGAAAAAGCCCATTAGAAAAACAAAACAAAATTTTAGAAGTTTGTCTCTTTGGAGCTCACTAAAGATTAAAAGGTATAAACTGAGAAAAATTAAGGTCAAGCAAATATTTTATTTGCTAGGTTGGTTTCAAAAATGCTGTTTGAACATTTTAGGGTCCAGCTGTGGGTGACTCCTTGCCATCTCTTCTAGACATATGTTCCCTCACCAGAAGGAGAGAAAGGATACTAGAAAACAAGATTTTAGTGTTTGTTATGTGCCTGCTATGACTACATTTTTCACAGATTATTCTCACAGAAAGCCTGTGAAAAGGTAATGTTATCCCATCGTATATACAAAGAATTGCGGCTCACAGATTAATTTATTCACAGCAAAACAGCTAATATGTGGCTGACTAGGGATTGAACCCAGTTACAGAATTGAGATTTGAATGCTGAAAGTATTGAAAATTAATGTATATTAATCTTGGAAGAAATATAAGCAGATGATAAATGACAGAAAATAGAAAAGCAAATGAAAGAGAATGAAGGAGTTTTTCAAACTGGTAGTCTAGCATTGGTAAGGGCCTACCCAGGGAGAGTTGTACAAATCAGTTGGATAACAGACAATTCTGTTCAGATATCTAGTTGAATTAGGAATTGCCTGTATAATGAATTGGCATGCATTTTGACCTACTAAAATACTGTAAGGTAGAACATGGGATATAGAGCCAGCCAACTCTGAATTCATTTCCTCACGGTTTAGTTTACTATCTGTGTGACTTTGGGTAGTGTACTTAATTCTACTGATCCTTAACACATCCCTCAGCAAAATGAACATTCACGTCACTTACCTGCATTCTGTTCAGTTACACTGTGGTAACAGACATTGTCAAACTCTGAATGGCTCACAACAGCAAAGGTCCATTTCTTGCTTGCATTGAAGATACTTTTCAGGTCAGATACAGCTCTGCTCCTTGTTTTCTTTCTACTGGCAGAAGAAATCGCCCCTTCTGGCATGTGTTTGTCTCATGGCAGAGAAAAAAGAGATGCAGGAACCACGGGATGGCTCTAGAAGTGTCTGCTTGAATGGTTTGTGCATCACTCTCAGTGACCTTTAAATGTCCCAGAGGAAGTCACACACCCAAGCCTCCTGTGAGTGGAGCAGGAAAGTATCATTGTCTCACAGGGAAGGGCAGTGAATGACTGGGAACAATCCTGCAGTCTACCATTACACCCACAGGATTGTTGTGGTGATTAAATGAGAGGGACAAGTGAAGTTTCTGGCAGAGTTCCAGGCACATACTATGTGCTTTTGAAATTTTATTTCACTTTTATCCCCTGTTTGGGATCCAAAGTCAAGCTGAACAAAGGCTAAGCTCATGAAATATTTTAGCTGCCTATAATAATTTTCCAGTGTCCATTTTGTGTACAACCTTTATTATAGTAATTGAGAGAATTACAAATGAGTGAATCACTGTGTTTCTCATTAGAGACTGGGAATTAAAAGAAGAATTAAAGTCATATTTAAAAAGATGACAGTTACTTAGAAAGACCTTAATCCTTTTATTTAACTCTCAGTGAAGAATCGACAAATTAACACCTGGCTTCTAAAAGTACATTCTTCTCAGGAATTCCTAACTTCTTAGAAATACAACAGACACACACACAAAACAAAAAAAATATATAAAAGAATTAAATGAGAACGATTAGCAAAATAACGAGGTTTCAGTTGGAAGGTAGCATTTGGGAAACCAGATGAACATAAATTTTGGTGAGGATTATATTCCATTAAAAAAAATTTCTCTGGAATTTTTCAAATTTTAACACCAAAGGAAAATTCCCTATTGAATGTTTCTGAAAAAGTCTCTTTTCTATGTCATGTGGTCAACTCCAGCAAGAGTTTTTTATGAGTAATATTTTTGGTCTTGTAGATTTTTGGATGAATCCTTGAGGAAAAAGCCAACCAGTCTTGCCTTTGCTCTAAGAGATCAAAGACACCACTGTATTTTTGGTATGAAAAGCGTTTTTCCATAGTTGCCAAAAATATGCTGTTTTCCCATCAACTGTGTAGTGGCCATGCAGCGAGTGACAGCCCATGCAGTCACTCCAGGGTGGCTCTATTTCAACTTAATGGTAGTGCTTAATTTCAAAAGTACTTTAAGTCCCTTTTGGATAAAAATTATAACAGTACAAAAATAGTTCTTCCCTCAGCTAACAGTTAGTTAACAACACCCACTGTGTGAGGTATTACTGTAGTATGAAGCAGCCCTTTGGGAATTCACAGCATAGATTTCTGTGTGTTAGACCAAAGTATTCAGTTGTGATGACTTACCTGCCTCTCTTTTCACAATAAATTCAATGGAGGAAAAACTTTCAGATGAATACTAAATAGTTTAAATGCTTCCACAGAAATAAATTTTTTTTTTTTTAATTTATTTTATTTATTTTTGGCTGTGTTGGGTCTTTGTTGCTGCGCTTGGGCTTTCTCTAGTTGCAGCGAGTGGGGGCTACTCATCGTTGTGGTGCACGGGCTTCTCATTGCAGTGGCTTCTCTTGTTGCGGAGCATAGGCCCCAGGCACGCGGGCTTCAGTAGTTGTGGCACGCAGGCTCAGTAGTTGTGGTTTGCGGGCTCTAGAGCACAGGCTCAGTAGATGTGGCGCACGGGCTTAGTTGCTCCACAGCATGTGGGATCTTCCTGGACCACGGCTCGAACCCGCGTCCCCTGCATTGGCAGGCGGATTCTTAACCACTGCGCCACCAGGGAAGCCCAGAAATAAATTTTTGAGAATTATTTTTGTGGGAAAAAATGTATTAAGAAAGTCATTGGTATGCCATTCTTCAGTGTAAGCTATTTAAAAATGGAAACTTACCACATGATTTTAGATATAATACACTGAAACATATCCTCTCATATAGCAAATAACCAGTAAACTCTGACAGGCAATGGACAATAACAGGTGAATATTAATCACGTCTTATCAAGGGAGTCCCATGGTATGTAAAGTGCACTTGGATATCGTATGTGACAAAAATTTTGAGAATCTGTTTGTTTGTATTTTATCGTGCTTATTTTTAAAGAATTTCAATGTACCCAATATATAGCAAAATTAAATAACAACAATAAATTAGCAAAAAGTAAATAAATTAACAAAGGTTAATTAAAAGCCCCTGTCCGTCACTTGTGGGAGGGAGGAAGAGTGTACAGATAAACAAGTTGCTTCTTAAAGGAGCATGCCCTTTGAACCAAGGTTCAATTTATATGAGAGTGGAGAGTCCAGTTAACTCAAAAAAAAAAAAAAAAAATCCTGCAAAATATCCTCTACTAGGAACTATCTGATCTTAACACTAGTGTTTACACCCTTCAGATTTGCAGCATTCATTAGCTTTTTCCTGAATTTCAGACCCAACTAAATGAAGTGACGTGAAAAAAAATACTTTAATGCTTTATGCTCCAAATCATAAAACTGAGGATGTATCTTGAATGATTAGAACTAATTGGTGACTGCATACAGAGGTCAAAATCACAGAAATCTGTCTTACTTTTCGCTTCAGTTCACAGACACTGTTTAAGATCAGAAGTATAAAAGGGTTGCATGTTGTGTTAATTGATACAAGAGTATGTTTTCTGCTCACTTTTGATGCTATAAAATCAAATGCAACAGTTTGGAATGCAAACTGAAAGGAGAGGTTACATAGGTGTGGCAGCCTCACAGCCTAAACTGGTTTTTAGTATGACAGTAAGCATTCATTTGTTTCACCTCTGATATGTGGGTCTTGTTGCAGGAGTATTTTTGAGAAAATATAAAAAGGTCTGTGTGAAAAAGTTAATAAAGTACTCAGTTAAGTTTTGAAGATTTCATTGTCTCAGATTATCTATATATTTCATGAATTCTATTTCATCCAGTTTTTCCAAGTTACTATCTAATATCTCCACTTCAGTTTGTGTATATCCTGTCCAAAATATTCTGTAGCCTTCAGGGGATGTTTAGGTCCATATTCTACAATGTCTTATTATTTTTTAAGTCTATAATACATAGGTAGTTCATGTTTTAATTATTTTACTAAACAACATAACAAGGCTTTTAGTGAAATTCATGAAAAGATTAAAGAAAACCCACACTAAATCTGGAAGTTCATTTATATGATGTTAACTTTATGGACAAATTATGCTGCTTTAAGTAATAATGTTGTTGTATATGTATACATGCATCTTTTCTAAAATGAAAATTGATAGACATCTTTTTTCTTCTAATTCCTGCTTGCAAATGTCCAGAATCTGAAAACAAGCTTATACTCTCTATCAGAATGATCTATGACAGAGAAAAAAGACATGCTCTTTGGCAGAAATACATGCAGTAGGCTTAAATTGTTAGATTTTTTAAATGTTTCAGTGATGGTTATCTATAGCCCAATCTCTTCTGATGTTTGAACTGGCCTTATCATTACTGCCTGAATCATTATCAGGAAATGCTTTTTTAAAAGATTTCTCTAAGTTGGGAAGCTTTTAATCAGTTTTGCTCCTATTACAAAATCAAATCCTTCCATTCACAACAACCAAAATTAATAAGGTAGAGGCTTTTGCTCTTAACAATGTATTTATCTTTAGACTAATGCTATTATTTGGGAGTCCGAAATTAATAAAATCTACCAACATTAGTAAGATAACTAACATGTTTAAAATATGCTAAAGTGAAACTGAACCCATTTTGTGTTTAAATTCCTGAAGCTTTGATTAAATCCTAATACATATCATCTAGCTGCCCTGAATTCATTTGATGGAAACACTTGATAATTGTTCACCTTATACCCTTATCATCTATACACATTCTCAGCGCTCTCTACTTACTATTCCTTGTAAAAATAAACTCAAATGCCAAAGTAAAAAAAAAAAAAAAAGAAAAATTAAACAGCAGTCTGAACACTGAATAAAAAAAAGTAGCATACTCTGAAAATAAAAACAGAAACCTCTAAAATAATGTTTTATTTATCACATACAAACGTGTTTTCCTAAGAATTATTTCCAGTATGGGCCACCATATGGAAGTAGAAAGCCATTATAGGAATGAACTAAGATGGTTTGTATCACCTGCATAACTTGTTTTGTTCTATGCCTTCAGGCTTCAAAATCCGCTTCCCATATTTTTTTCCTTTCTTTAAAAATAATGTACATCAGTTTAATTTATCCCAGGTCCTGACAGAAGGATCAGATTTTAAGCATTTAATGCTGTGGTTTCAAATCCAATTTTTCAGTGTTCATCGTTTCAAAAGTGGTAGAATTCGGTTTTTGAAAAGGTTCAGGAACTTGGGAAGGACTGGCATACTTTCTAAAGTCCCACATTGATGTTAAAGGCAGCTCTGTATGGTAGAGAGCAGTTTGGTCTGAAGTTTTCTATAGTGCTCCAGGAAATACTAACCCTTTGCCTACTCTAACAAGAGCCCCTCTTAATAGTGTCAACCTAGGAATATTTTTTAAACTCCTAAAGCATATTGAATAAATAACCTATCTACAGATTTTCTGAGCTAGGACACTGATTGGTTGGTACATTTTCCTAAAAGGAGGGTATCAATATATCTGCTTAAGGCTTTATTCCACTGCGTGTGTTCGGAAACAGCTTTCCTTGAGACCAATGGGATTTTTATCCATTCAGACGCTGAAGCACTAGATCTTAGCACAGTAAATTCATTGTAGGCTCACTTTATTGGTGGCGGGGGAACCTCAAAAGGTCAGGAGTCCAGATTGCTTCAAGTAAACATCCAGAATCTCAGATGCTTTTCTGAAATGGGCCCAAGTTTATTTGAACCTCTCTTCTGGTTTGGAAATCAGGCTGAAAATTTCACAGAAACAGATTTTCTTGTGAGATCTCAGAATGTTGTGGTTTAAGTAAAGTAATAAACAAACTTGAAAAATGAAAGGCAAAATTGGCTCAAACTCACCTGGTTTCATTCTATTAAATGCCTGAAACTGAGTGGCATTGTGCAATATTTTAAAAAAGGAAAAAAACAGACTTTGGCTGTGGTTTAGCTTAGAATCATCAAATATTCCTGCTAAGGAGGTTTAAGAGAACTTTCTGTCATTCTATCCTCCTCTGTCTTTATGTTTCAATAACTTTTCATCTTTTTGTTTTTCCTTATTTTCGGTTTGGGAGACTTCAGTATTGGTCTTTCATTTAACATATTAATGAAGAGTAATTCTTTGATCTTCTTTTGAAGATGAATAATTTCCACTTATTTACGGGTGAGATCTCCTTGAAATGTGTGTTATGGTATTTATATGGTATATATAACATGAAGATAAGGTGACATTTTTTTGAATACTTATTATTAAATACCAGGCATAAGAGTTAAAACTTTTACATATATCATATTATTTGTCACAGCAAAACCATTAAGCAGGAATTATTCTCTCCATTTTATGAGTTATGAAGGAATGGTTTATGAAGTTATGGTAACTTGCCCAATTGTATACTATGTTATTTATAGCTAGGAAGTAGCAGAGGAAGGATTGAAGCCCAGGGTGTCTGTCTTTAAAGCCCATAATACTTTACTACTGCTTTACAAAGTTTCCTGTATAGTTGCTGAGGTTTTCCTGAGAGTTTTTTTAAAAAGCCATTTATCCTTTACTAATAACTTTAACCCTGACCATTGTATATAATGGCTTTATATAGTATATGCTAGCAGGAAAGAATATTTGTTTTGTAACTCTTAGATGTGAATAGGAAATTTCTAGAGTTACGAAAGCCTGTTTTAATGATAGTGCCTTAGATTTGTAAAGCACTAGATACAGAGACCTTTTGTGTTTATCTCATTCTGATCCTTCCAACAAACCAGGAGGTAAGCAGATAACACATCCTGATCCGCTTGTACCAATGACAAAGACTGAGGCTCCATGAAATTAAGATATTTTCCCAAAGTCATGAAACAAAGAGACATCCAGAAAAAACTTCAAACCTTTAACCTATGTAAATTGCTCTTTGCAAATCAATGCTTCAGAATTCCATTCTGTGATCTCCTTTTATTAACATCTTACTTTATTTTCTCACTCTTCCCTCTTTCCAATTACACTGTGTTTTCTCCACAGTACTTTTGCATATTCCAGCTCGCACAGATATTGTGCTCCTGATAGAAAGCACTCTCTGCTAACTGATAAAATCCAAACTACTTTTGCAAAGCCCAAAATAGTCTGGACACATGATACCAAAGCTGTTCTTGTGCTACCCATTTAAGTTATGTATCAAGTCTAAATTTAATCAAGGCCACATTTTATTTATACATTTCATGCATTAAACTCATTTAAACTTCTAGTCAGATTTCATTAGAAGAAATACTACCGTGCACATCATGCAGTAGTAAAGCTAATGTGCTTCAGGAATTTGAAAGGAGTTCGAGATCGGGGGTCTGATTTCAAAATTTCTTTTTCTTTCTCTCCTCAGAGCTTGCAGCAGGTCTGGCAGCAAGCGGCACAGTTTGTTTCCTAGGACACTAATACAGTCAGCATGCTCTGTAGAAATGTGTAAACACAGACATTCCCTGTAATCAGGGAGGTTGGTGTCTTAAGGCAAGATTATGTTTTTTTAGGAAATGCAATTTATGTTCAGGATTAAGTTTCCCTCGCAGACTGATAACGTCAGAGGTTCAGGGAGATGATAATAAGTATTGTGTCCTAACTCCCTGCCCTACATCTGAAGTCTCAAATCACTCTTCCTGGATCGCCTTCATTATCATGATCCCAAGTAAAATTATTTAGATTCTTCAGTTCTTAGAAAGATGAGAAAAGTAAATGATATGAAAATACAAAACACATTTTTAAGAATTTAAAGCTTCTATAAGCCTCATTGGTGGGTGCGAGGAAATACAGAGGGACATGAGGAAAAAATAAAGATGACACCAGGGCTAACATCCTTCTTCATAAATCAGGAAATTTAAGTTTATGTTGGGTACTTTGGTATTCTTGAGGTTGACGTGGGGTTGGGTAGCAAGTTAGACATGATTCTTAGAATGTAATCATTTTTGTCTGCTTGTGGCCTGGCCCTAATACTATAAAACAAGTTAAATACATGACAAATATTCTCTCTCTTTTCAAATAAAAGTTGAAATAAATCCACCCAGAATATAAAGTAAGCTTTCTCTCTAAATCCTTCCATCAAAAAACCTAACTGCTCTATTTCTTTTCCCATCTAGCAAAAAAAGTTTTCACTCGTTAAAGAGCAGTTTCCGTGCCAGAAACACACAATTTTTTTTGCCTAATACTAAAATCACGGGTTTCCTTTTTTTGCTTTTTGTTTTTTTATCTCCAGAGTTAGGAATCTGGGGTCCCCCACCCCATTTTAAACAGCAAATTACAAATTGTGCAAAAGAGAACTATGGCCTTGATCAGACAGCTGAGTTTTCTCCATCTTTACAAAAAAAAGTCTTTTCCCCAAATGAATTGAGTACGCAGAACTGGAACTTTTCTGACCACAAGGAACACTGAAGTGCTTTTTTTTTTTTAAATCATGGTAACAGGTATTGCTTGGGCAGAGGCCTTACCACGGAAACCTCAATCTGCCTCAGTCGTGACTTTGAGAGCGGGAGTGACACCAGGCAGACTGAGGGGGGCGTTTGCTTGTTTGTTCAAACACATTTTCTGAATTACTTGTGTGTGTCAATTAGGAGGATAGAACTGGAGAACGCTGCTTTGAGCTGATTTTCAGAGTAAAATCCTTGTGTAGCATTATAATAATCTGAATAACTAGATATGCTCTTACAGGCAGGGAATCAAGTCTGATAGAGGGGTTGGACCAACTCTAACTTCTGACTCCTGCATTTTCTAACAAGACATTTGAAAGAAAATACATCATAGTTTAGAAAATAATTCCTTTATCCCTTCTGTCTGTTCCACTTCCTCTAAAAGCAGAATTTTATGATGCTCAATCTAATTTTTTTTCAAGATCATTTATTCAATAAGAAGAATGGTCTCCTGGCCTGAGATGCAATATAACTAAATATGTATTTTTTTCCTATAAAGTTAATGTTTATGGCAGAGGTCTAAAGCACTGCAAATAAGGATGTGAATTGGAAACTGACATTACTTTAGCTGCAGTCCCGCTGTCTTAACTGGGGAGAAAAATATTAGCCCTTGTCCAACTTATCTTTTCCATGAGGTGTAAAAAGCACCCTATACAAAGGGAGACTGTGAAGCCCAGAGCTAGTGTGATTGCTTGCATGTTATTCATATACACACCCCTTGTTGTACAGGGGCACTGGGTGAGCCCACTGATTTTAACCACATGGCTGCGTGCAGAAGTGCATTGAGGGGTTTCCCCTGGGGTGCTCGCACGGTGTCCTACTGGCTTCCTGGGCTGCAGAAGAAAATGAAAAAGCTGAGTTCTCCCATTATGAGATTTCATCCAGATGCTCATGAGGTTATATATTTAAATAATGAGTCTTGGACTTTAAGGAAAATTACCATTTTAAAGCTTGGCCGACTATATGCATTTCTCCACTGGGTGGCGCCCGAAGGCCGTAATACTGAAGACAACTCAGCCTGGAAACTGAGAATCTAATTTTTAAAATATTTTAAGAGTGGATTAACTCAGAACTACTCTTCTAATCAGATTTTGAGGTTATAGTGTCAAATGTCGCTCAGATTGTACTTGTATTGCCTGCTGCATGGTCGTTAATAATCCCGCATTACAGAGAGCGCGTAGAAACTTTTGAGATACAGAGTTTATTTACCTGTGCTGGTAAACTGAAATTTGGAGAATAAAATATTTTCTAATCAATATATGAATAGAATGGTCAAATGATCACAAGAATTTCTTACAATCAAGTTGGTTTCCCTCCCCCCGCCATCATCTTTCAGTTTTGAAGGAAGATATTCCTTGTTCCAAATAACTTTCAAAATTTCAGGAAAACATCATTAACCTAACAGTACCCTTTCGCTATGGCCCATTATTAACAGCTTTTACAAACTGTCCTGATTATTTCTGGAGCTGGAATTTGGGGGACTGTATGGCCCATTCATTTCAATTTAAGTATATTCAGCTACTGTGTGCTATATGAGCCATTGACTGTAAATAGGAAATCTTATATAGAGATTTAGATTCTAATGGGGTATAGCTAAAGCTCCTTTTATATATGTGCTTCAATTTCTAGCCACCGAGTTTGGTGTTTTCTTCTTCCTTTTAGCATTAATTTCTGTCTTTCTAAGTATCTGCTGTGAAAATCCTATTTTAAGTCTTTCTTGGCTACTGAAACAAGCAGCATTACTAGTATAGGTAGGGCACCCATTAGGGCAAACTCTTGCTGCTTCTAGGACCTATTTATATGCTCCCTATTTCACCATACACCTTTCATTACTAGCCAGAGCCGGATATATGCAAAATTGTGAAGTAGGTGGTACTGTTTTTGACTGCTAATTCTCTTCTCTTTACCTGAACTTATCTTCACATCACATGTTGTATAGTTGAGAAAACAAGTACATGGGTATAAAATAGACTTGGGTTAGAATGTTGTTGCCACTATTTATAGTTTCTGTGATTTTTGGATAGTTTACTTACTCTCTCCGTACTTCCATTCATTTGAAAATGGGAATGGTAGTCTTTATAACTAAGGGTGGTTTTGAATATTAAATTAGATCAAACATACAAAGCACTTATGCCATCTTCTCAATAGATGGTAGCTATTGTCATAGGATAAGCATTTTAAAAACCTAACTCTATTTGTATGGCATTGTGATAGACTAAGGTGAAAAGATCGTAAAATACACTGCCCTCTGATCTATGCAGTCTAGTTGGGATAATCGTTCATTTGTTCATTCATTCATCAACAGATATTTATTAAATACCTACTACATGAAAGGAATTGTTCTGATGGTGATATTATAACAATGAACAAAAGAGAAGTGACCCTTGCCCTCACAGAACTTAGTTTGGTGGAAGAGACAAACTCTAAACAAAAACACATTATTCAAATAATGTTTTTAAATTACAGTGGTAAGTATCATGAAGAAAAAGTACAGCATAGTGAAAGCTCAGATATCATCTGAGGTCACCCTTACCTTTGCATTAAAAAGAAATATTGATCCGAACCTCTTTTATCAAGTTTTCCTCAAAAACTTATATCCTCTTCATGGCTATACAGATTCCTCCAGATTTATTTTTCTGAGAGTCACCTTTTCTCTAATTTCACATTCCTGTGAAACTCTTTATTTCTCTATGATATTAACTCCTATAGTGTTTTTCTTCTCCTGTCTCTCATGGATTAAGACAGATTACCCAGCTTTTCTATTGCTAACAATGTTTTATTTAAAAAAAAAAGGTCTCTAATGCTGAAATTGACGAATTTAATTGCTATTTATTAATGGCAACGATGGTGCAAATAAAGATTTATGGTGAAAATCAATGATAGTGTTCTCAACCTGGTGGAGAGAGATTTTATGACAGAAATTCATTCTGGTATCTCTCAAATCATATCAAGGAAATTTGTTTACCAAGCTTATTAACAAGGTGGCTCCCACTACCTTGGGCAAATTTAAAAAGAAGCAAATAAAAAATGACAAATTTTAACCAAACCTTAAATTAAAACTCTGCTAGGTTTGATCTTCAATTTAATTTTTTTTCTCCTCATTACTTCACAATGTCTCTTTAAGGAAGTAAAATTTATAAATTAAAAAAATTTCATGAAAATTTGTTTGAGCTACCTCAATAGCTATCATATACGCCAGCTGAATGAGCAAAATAAGTAAAATTAATCAGCGTGAGTAGAGCTAAAATAAAGAATAAAATGAGTAAAATACAAACTTATTTCTAATGCGTGTAAGTCTTTCATTGTGACCATCAAAACTGGCTTGTCATACATCCTTACTACAGTGTAGAAAAGTAAATTTGGAGTCGGGAGGCCTGGGTTCTAACTATCAAAGCAACTATTAATAAGTTTCCAAAACCCTCTAGAAACGTACTGTCAAATACACTAGCAAATAGCCACATGTGGGTATTCACATTCAAATTTTAAATAATTAAAATTAAATTAAAATTTTTTTTAGTTCAGTCACACTAGTCACATGTCAGGTTTTTAATATTCACATAGAGTTAATTCACACAGAGCTATCATATTGGACAGCTCATTTACAGACATTGCAGAAAGTTCTGTTGTACAGTGCTGTCCTAGAATGTCTGTCCTCAAATAAACATATTATTCCATTTTGTGCCTTGCCTTATCCCTAATCATTTTCTTAATATGTTTTGGAGAACAGGAATTTTTAATTTTAATGTACTTCAACTTATCCATTTTCCCCCTTTATGGCTAACATTTCCTGTGTCCATTTAGCAAAACTTTTTCAACTACAAAATTATGAAGACGTTCTCCTACTTTTTTTCTGAAAGAGGAAGATTTTTCCTTTTCTATAACGTTATGAACTAACATTGATCTTGGTGGAAATTTAATAAGTGCTAAATGATAACAATGGTAATATGAATGTCTATCTATGTGCTCAATAGGTAGGATATAAAAAAAAGAAAATAACACAAACAAGTCTATTTTTTTCCTTAGAAAGAATTATAGGGATGTGACAAGTAGTCCAAAATATTTTCTTGTGATTAAACTTCAGTTTTTCATTGTTGGAGCTGAGTATCAGCAAAGCAGATTTCATATGACTTCATGTCAGCAAGTAAATAGCTTGTTTTGGGAAATTAACCCATATATTTATTGTGAGAGTGTATGTTTATGGGTCTCGGTTATAACCTTCAACATCCAACTCCTACTTGTTTGAAAATGCCGGCTTTATAGATTAAAAATTCCTGACCTGGGGCTTCCCTGGTGGCGCAGTGGTCCGCCTGCCGATGCAGGGGACGCGGGTTCGTGCCCCGGTCCGGGAAGATCCCACATGCCGCAGAGCGGCTGGGCCCGTGAGCCATGGCCGCTGAGCCTGCGCGTCCGGAGCCTGTGCTCCGCAACGGGAGAGGCCACAAGAGTGAGAGGCCAGCGTACCGCAAAAAAAAAAAAATTCCTGACCTGTTACCGGAACACGTGTCCTGCTCAAGCCTGCCTAATCCTGATGGGCTTTCAACCCAGCGTTGACAGTCTGTTTTGGTAAGGGACAGTGGTGTACTTGAGAAGGGGAAGTGTTTAGACCAATCAACTTCATGCTTTCTGAAGTTTAGAGTGTGTGTAAGTGCGTAGGGTTCTTTGCGTTGTATTTTATTTGAAGTTTTTCACGTATCTACTCAATGATTAAATTGTGGCAGTTTTTTTTTCTGAAGTTAATCTATAAAAGAGTATTAGTTTGAGCTCTGACTCTGAAGTTCTGAGTTCATTTTGATGACATCCAAATAGTTTCTATATTCTCTACTCTCCACGAACTCTCATTCTAAAAGTGGGTAAAATATAAAAATGGAAGATACATGTGTGATAGTTCTCCAGAGATTTGGGGGGGAAAGATGTGCTATTAGTGCCAACATGAACTTTTAGTAGTTTGTCCTCAATCCTCCTGTGAGCTCACTGATTTTTCTTCACCCTAAATATATGATTCATCAGGAAGAAAATTGCCAGAGTGATTATGTAGTTTCTCTATGAGCAACATTTATTAGAAATAGAGACCAAAGAGAGATACTTTATATAGGAAGTTGCTGGTCATTAACATTTCTTCAAAGTTTGCCAGGCATTCTGCTCAAACCCATCTCTCTTACCACATAGAATACCTAATCTTCACAGCATCTCCAAAAGCTAGCCAATCTCCCTCACTAATCCCATTCTTCACCACCAGCTCAGTTTTATTTTCTTCTCAGCACTTACAACTATCTGAAATGGTTTATTTGTTTATTTTTTTGTCTACACCAATTAAAATGTAAGCTCCCTTCCAGCTGGTTTCCTGATAACGATTCACTGATGATGTGTTTTTTATTTCTCTTATCTGCATTTGACCCACTTTTTCCTGTTATAGGAAGAAATGCAAATGTCCTCAGTAGATTAGGTTAAGGCAAAATACAAATTAAGAAATTAATTATAAGCAAATTGTGTGGCCCTATATGGTTTTGCCTATTTTCTTTACGCTCTCTCCCTAGTATCAAGAATAGTGACAGACGTATAGTACGACACTCAACAAATATTTCTTGAATGAGTATCTTCCCACTCTATTAGACTAGGTAAAAAAGAAAATCATTCTGTTGTCTAAAGGCAAACCTGGGATAGAAATACAAACTTGCCGAGCATCCAAGCTCATAAACTTTTCCTATGCCAGTCTGCCTCTGAACTTCATTTTGAACAATAGAAACCAGTTGGTGAAGTAGAATTTAGCAGAATCTTAAAAGGGAACATTACCGTATCCTATGAGTTGACTCTAGCCAAAGAAGTCTCAGCAAGAAATGAATACCCGATTTTAGACAATAGGATTTCCAGAAAGTTCAGATACAATAAGTTTGAAACAAATGGCCTGAGGCTCTGAAAGAGAAGATGGCTGAGAAGAGATGGGAGGCCTTCAAAAGCGCATCATGTGTGCACTTAACTCTGACAAACCATTCCACTGTACTCTTAGTATATTTTGTTTCCTACTCATACTCATTCTCTCAGAGCGTTGTGGCATAATTTCCCCTCTGCACAAACTTCTAACTCTCAGGTGGTGATCTTAACTCATATTTAATTGCAAAATAAAACAAGATTAATCAGACTCTAGGAAGACAACTGTCTCCCGAGATTTTGTAGCTCCATCTAATGGATGGTCCAGAGGGTTGGTCTGGGGTTAATAAAAGTTACACAGAAACTAAGTTTTGCTTACCACGTGAAAAAGTTGTGCCCAGATGATTGTGAGATTTTAGTGAAGTACTGGGAGGGAGAAGCTAGGCACTATGTTTCTGCACTCTTGTGTATGAAAAAGAACCAGACTTGTGTTGTTTTACTTGGGTTTGAAACTACATATGACACTTGCAATAGTCTGGTTAAACCCACATTTCTAATTCTAAAGGTGGTATAGAGAGCAGTTTCTTTATCTTTTAAATAAGTGGACGTTTACAGAGAGAAAACAGACTCTCCGAAAATGAATAAAAGAGAAGCAGTTAATTTACTTAATGCTGCTTACAAGCCAAACTTACCTGAAGGAATGAAAGATGAGATTCTTAGGCAGGGAAATGTTAAGGGTTTCAGATCTTACCATGCCAGGCAGGTGGAGATGGGTGTGGGCCAGGGGAGGAGGTCATTCTGCTAGTAGAGGGTTGGAGGACAGAGGGCTGGTGTCCTAGCAACCGTGTTTCTGTGAGAATTTCTGATTCAGCTCTTTAGGGCCACAATTCTACCAAAAGATTTCAGTCAATAACATACTGGAGTACATGTCCTGCTAACTCAGGTGGCTCCGAAGCAATTCCTGGGACTCCTTCTGTGTGAAAGGGACTGAGATTCAGTCCATGGGTTATCCGTGTACAGTTCTTTAGCATTTTACTGCTGAAAGGCAATCATAGTCTTATTCATTCATTCACTCATTTATTCATTCAGTGAATTTATTGAGAACCTGTCACTGTTCTAAATGCAGGGGATACAGCAATGAAAATTAAAAATAACAAGCTTGTCTGCTGAACCTTGCATTCTAATGAGCGAAGGCAGAAATTAAACTGTGTGAATAAGTAAAATATATCATGTGCTAGATAGCAAAGTGAGCTATGGACAAAATAATGTAGAGGATGGGGTTAAGTGCATCTGATGAGGATTACAAGTTTACATAAGGTGGGTAGAGAGTGTGACATTTAAAGGAAAGACTGAAGGCTTAGGGAATGGGGGTGAGAGAAAAAAGGGGCATAGAAAGTAATTAAGCATACAGGTATCAGGGGAAGAGTGTCCTGACAGAAGGCACAGTAAACTCAAATCCTTTAACCAGGGCTGGCTTCATTGGATGGTGATCTTTGTGGTTGCACAAGACCCTTTGCACAAGACCCACACCATCTTGAAATTCTTAATAAAACTTGAGCAAGGAGTCCTGCATTCTTATTTTGCCAGTCCTGTCCGTAAGGCACTGCAGAGGAGTAGTAATGAGGTGCCCATCATCAGGGAGGAGTGAGCAAGAGGCGGAGTGGTAGATGTCAGGGATATAGTGAGGCAACACACCTTGTATGACCTTGAATGACCTTGAATAATGTTTCAGCAGGATCACTAACTGCTGTGCTGAAAATAGAGTGAAGGGATCAAGGCTAAAAACACAGTGATCAGTTTTAGGAGAAATATTGCAATGAAATCTCAGCAAGACTTGATGGTGGGGTAACATCTGGTCCTAAATCTAAAATACCATTGTATCATCCTGTTTTTAATTAAGGGCTTATGGGTTTCAATGCATTTAGATGACATTTTATGGACAAAAGGGAGAAAACCTTGTTATAAAGTGTCACTTGCTTGTAGGATGCAAGCCCAGAAAAAGGAATGTCAGTGTACCACTTATGACCTGTAATCTAAAAGTCTCATGCATATTTAAAAAAATGCCTTATAAACTATATGAAGTTATCATGATCATTATTATAATTGAGGAGTTTGAATTTGATCTGTAAAGGCTCTTTCCAATTCTTATTTTCTTTGTACATTGTCTTTTAATATCTGAAATCTGATTTCATTTTACTTACTCTGGCCCCAGACAGATTGGGTCTATTTTCAATTCATGTTTAATTTTGAAGGCTGTAGAGTTGTCATAGTTTTACGTTTTTATATACAATTATATATATTTCATCTATTAGAATCAAATGAGATAAGGTATATAAAAGTACTTTGGAAAGCCTAAATCACTCTATAAATGGAAGAGGTTAAGTAGTATGTTAGGAAGATTGTTCTTTGAATCTGTTTGAAATAATTTGTTTGAAATCTCTCTCACATTTTCCAGCAAGCTGAGAGAACTATATACTCATTTACTATAGCTAAGACATAGAACTTGCTTTCATTTTATAAAATTAAATTTTTGGAGATAGGTTAACTAGCAATTTTCTACATAGTGTAAAGATTGTTCTTCTGATATTGGCACTTGTAGCCTGTTTAGGATTTTCCTGCCAAATGTGCAGTTTCTTGACTTTTTTCAGTCGGTGAGAGAGAATTTTCTGTGCTCCTGCTTGTTTCCAACTTTAGACTTCTATTTACAGGCAAGAAAATAAGCTTTTTTCCCCCCTAAAATGTTAATTTGAAGTACTCATTCCCTGGATCAAGTTGTTGGCAATTAAAATTTTGCTTACAAATTTATCTATGTTTTTATTATCCAGACAGTGATGCAATTTTAGATATACTTCCTTAGGAAGATGGCCATCTTCGCAAAGGTCGAGTCCTCCATAATTGCTCTTGATCCCAGCTTCAAACATCAAGTATCAGCTCTTACTCAGATCTCCCTTTCCCAGCCTCCCTAAATTCCCAGATTAGGTCACACCCTTTTACTGCCCTCTGCTCTTCCTCCTGGACATTTGTCATGATTAGGTTGATTTTTTTTTTTTTTTTTTTTTTTTTTTGCGGTACGCGGGCCCCTCACTCTTGTGGCCTCTTCCGCTGCGGAGCACAGGCTCTGAACGCGCAGGCTCAGCGGCCACGGCTCACGGGCCCAGCCGCTCCGCAGCGGCATGTGGGATCTTCCCGGACCGGGGCACGAACCCGTGTCCCCTGCATCGGCAGGCGGACTCTCAACCACTGCGCCACCAGGGAAGCCCGATACATTTTTTTGTTTATCAGCTGTCTCCCCCACAGATTCTAAACTCATTTGGAGCAGAGACGGTGCTTGTTTGTTCTCCCAATCCTATAACACTACTTGGCAAATAGGAGTTACTCTGCATTTGTTCATTGAATAATTAACACTCAGGCACCTGCTTCAGGTGGGACTATTGTACTAAAAATTTTCAGAGTAAGATAAAATGTAAAAGATATTAAGAGCCATGGGATGAATAGTGATGAAGTAGCAAATTTTACCTTGAATTTATTAGAAATAAAACATAACTTTACAATTAGACTTTACTGGTTTAATTATTCAGTATTGGCTAGATTATGCTGCACTAAAAATCTGTCTCCCAAATGTTAAACCATATCTAGTGAGGTCACTGGGATAATTGCTCTAGAAGGTTACTCAGGGACCCCAGCTGACTGATCCCACTGTGTTGGGACATACCATCTCAAAGCGTGGTTTCCAGAGTCACTGCAACAGGGAAAGAGAGAGGGCATGGGGAACTCACAGCCACTGTTAAAAGGTCTGGGCTGGAAATGACGAGAGCCACTTCTACTCACAGCCATTTGGCCAATGCTTGCCCCATGGCCCTACAGGGGGCTTGAAAGTTGTCTTTTATGTAACTGAAAGAGAGGCAAAGTAGATGTGGGGAAAACTAAAAAATTTTATTGTTAAGTAAAATTTTTATACTAGGTAGTATTTATTTCAGGTGTTAGAATGAAGAATTAGAATTTATTATGTGATAATAAATAGGTAACTAGGTAGCTCATTCCTATAAAGCAACAGGACTGGATTGGAAAATATCATCTAAAAGGCAAAGTGCCTTAATTAACTTTGTCAGCTGAGTCCCAACCATCACCTTCCAGAAACATTGCCAAATTATTTAAGACCTTCCCTCCCTCCCTCCCTCCCTCCCTCCCTCCCTCCCTCCCTCCCTTCCTTCCTTCCTTCCTTCCTTCCTCCCTTCCTTCCTCCCTTCCTTCTTCTCTTTTTCTCTCTTTTAAACAATAAATTTGAACCTTGAAATTTATTCATAGCAGCATAGGTCATTTAAAGAAAAGAATAAAACCAATTCTAGTTTTTTTTTTTGAGGATTTTATACTTCTTTAAGTAACTTTCACAGGTTAAAAACATAAGTGGCAAATGTATACAAAAATTATGAAATGACAATACTTGATAAAATCATTCAGTCACCCTCCTTTTGAAAATACTTGAAAGAGCATGGTAATTATCATAGCGAAGGCTGTGACTAGGATTATGAAAACGGGGGAAAGTGTTACAAAGCAAAGTTACACATGGAAATGGGAACATACATTTTTATAAAGAGACTTGCACTGAGTCTACATAATCAGTTTTGACATTCTAACTAATTTTTGAGCTTACAAACTACTTATTTTTCAATTTAGTCAAATATTAATAACAAGTGTGCTTAGCCAAAGTAGTTAGTAAAACTAAGAAAAATAGTCAAACTAGTGGAATATACAGTTTTAGCTTCTAATCGTATCTGTGACAGTGACAGAAATGAGTGTGACCAAAAGCTGTTTTGGTTTGGAATCCCTGACCCCATTTTGGTATAAATGTTAGAAATCTACATATTCTGGATCAGCTTCTCAGAGGGATGTCTTACTGAATCAGACAAACTGACTTTTTAAGCCACATCTGATTCCACCACAATTACAGATGTACAAACTAGGCATAAAAGCCATATTAACATGTTCTCACATAATAACCAGCAACTGAAATCAATATAAAAGTGTTTATGCATTTTTGTGACAAATACATTTATGTTATAGAAATACACATTCTGGGAAACCTACTTTGGCTCACTGCATCATCCTAATTTCTTTTCTATAGAAGGAAGCTTTACATCAAATTACAGCATGCAATGTCAAGGGAGCTTTAGCAATGCCTATTTTGCTTTGTGTTTAGTTTATTGAAAACACGTCCTATATTATAGGCTGTAAATAATATCTTTTGAATTAAGATTAATACCAATTTAATACCAATTTGACAACTTACTTATTTAGTTTTCTTCTTATTTCTATGTTGAAAACTTTGTGAATGGCAAAGCAAATTTGTTTTTATTGAATACTAGTTATTAGTGTCTAGAGTATTATTCATTCATTCAAGTGTTATTGAACACCTACTAATGCCACTACTCTAGAACTTTGGTTTAAATCAATTAAACAAGATTTCTGCCCTCATAAAAGGGGAGGGAACAGATGTTAACAATTATAATTAAGGAGTCTATGTAGTGTGCTAGAAAATAAGTGGCATGAAAGTACTGAAATGTGGATGGAACAGGTTAGATCTCTTTGGGAAGGTGCCATCTGAGCAGCAGCTTGAAAATGTTGTGGCAGTAGCTACATAATAATTTGCAGAACATCATTCCAAGTAAAGGGAAGAACAGAGCAGAGGTCCATGACCGGTGTGTGTCTCCTGCATTTGCAGGAAAGCAAGGAGGCCTGTATGGCTTGAGCCCAGGAAGAGAAGGGGGGAATGGTAAGAGTTGAGGTCCAAGGGGGAGAACAGGGAACCAAGACTGACTTTCACTCTGAGTGAAATGGGGAGAGTTTACAGGCTCTGAGTAGGACATTGACATGATCTGAGTGGTGATTAAAACATTCACTAGCTGCAAGGTCAAGAATAAACAGTAGGGAAGCATGACTGAAGGAGGAAGATCAGTTGTGTGGTGATGGTGACTAAGAACAGGATGAGAGCTGTCTGGGTGACGAGAAGTAGTTAGATTCTGAACATACTTTGAAAATAGAGTCAATAGGATTTGTTAACAGATTGAATGGAGACAACAGGGGATGGGAAGAAGAGGGGAAGAGAGGGTAGAGGATAGAGAGGAGGGAAGAGAGAGGGGATAGAGAGAAACCAAAAAACAGAGGACTGAGTATGATTCCAAGGGTTTTGGCCCATGCAACAGGAAAGATGCAGCTGTTTGGTAAAAGAGCTTTGGGTGGGGGTGATGATGAGGAGTGAGGGTTTAGTTTTGGACTTGTTGACTTTGAGATGACTTACGCATTTGTGTGGAACACTGGGTAGTTAGTTGGATATAGGAAGCTAAAGACTTATTTTAATAAAAGACTATTTGGAGGAGGCAGGACATTAAGAACTGTTTTAGAGGCATTTATGTGATTTCAGTTAAAATAAGAAACTATTTTCCCTTCTGTCCTACAAACTATATTTTATAGCTGTATATATATCCCACATGGCTGGTTATAGGCTCACGGGTGGGAAAATAGCACCATCTTGTGGGTAATAATATACACATAGCTTGAGAAAATCTATGTGAACATGTACATTTTTCTGCATTCTAAAGGAATTTAATTCTGAAATAATTCACTAATACTTTGAAAGCCACACAAATGTTATGGGTGTATTTGGATAAGGCTATGTCTATGAGTTCCAGAATAACTGACAAAACCAGTAAGTCAGTCAGGCAACTGAATAATTCAAATAAATATCAATTGAATAAATTATTCCAATCTTCTAAGGAATCTGAATAATTATGTAAATTATAATGTAAATAGTAACTTTTAAAGTAGGAGATGAAGTAATTATATATGCATATATGTTTAATTTATGAAAGAATGTGAATTCTGCAGTCGACAGGCTTCTCTCTGTAATTCATTCATTTATTCATTCTTCAAACAGCTTTTAAAAACATTTTCTGTATATGCATTATTATACCAGGCTCAGTGAGAAACCGAAGAAATTATATAAATCAGTATCTTTGTCCTGAAGAAACTTATTACCTAAATGAACTTACTACCTATTAAAATTTAAGGAACATGAAAATTTGTAAATCATAGTAATAGAATAATAAGTACACAGCTATTTATGAGTCAACATATTTGTTTAAACTAGTGGTTTTCAAATTGAGTTAATTAATTGGAGTTGCTTTAGTCATTCCTCAACATTTTATCAAAAGATGGGAAAGTGTGTAGAAAAGTTTACTTTTGTTGTGTAAATGAGCAGATAAGACATATTGTTTAAAATACTGTATTAGGATACAAATTTTACAACAATTTGTTCTCATCTTTTCACTTTACTTTTATTGTTATACTCATATTTGCTTTGTTTAGAGAATATTTAGTTCACTACATATACCTAATGTAATTTTCCTGATAAGATGGATATTTTAAAAAAATAAAACAATCAAACAAATAGCATTAACTTACCAAGCATCATACAGCTATTCCTGGCTCTTATTACTGGAAAAAAGAAATCCAGGCAGGATAAACCATAAATGAATGAAGTTATTTGCTAAGAGAAGAGTGGAAGGGAAAGAGAAAGGGAATGAGACTTCTACGATTATACCTTTTTATAAAGTTTTGATTTTGAACTATGCAAATATTTTCCACATTTAAACAAATACTAAAGAAATAAACATAGTTGATCTTTGATCAGAGGGGGAAAAACCACTATAAACTACATTGTTGAACTACTTGGGGATATTTCTAATGTAAGATGGTTGTTATTGCATTAGGGTTCAATTTCTTGGGTATGATAATGTTATCGTGGTTATATAGGACAATGTCTTTGTTTTTAGGAGGTAATGGATAAAATGATGCTTAAATAATTAGGGATAGAGTCTCATTGTATCTGCAGTTTACTCTCCGATTTTTCTGGATAAAAAGACAAATCGGTATGTATGTCTATGCCTATATCTATACTTTTATCTACATTTATATCTATGCATGAAGCAAATTTTTAGCTAATTGGTGAATTTAGAGTAAAGGCATGTGAGAGTTCTCTCAACCTTTTAATAGATTGGATGTTTTTCAAACTAAAGAAATTAGGGTAAAAATGCTCTCACTTATCTCATCTTTTTAAAATAGTCTATAAAAATACCCTGAGAATTGCAGCCAATATTCAAAAAGTGTGATGTGATTTACTTGAGCTCCCAAAGTTAAAATCTGATGGAGATGAGATGCGAATCCAGACTTGACTGTTGGTGCTTTGCCCTTGCCACATTATGATGTTGCTTTCACAGCGGTTCTTCATCCCAATCTTCCAACCAGTTTAGGGAATACTAACTCCATTTCCTTAATCTCCTAATCGCAACTCTCTTCTGACTTTAAGTTCTGACTGTAACTGACTTTTTGACTTTATCAATTCTCAGGGCACTATTTAGTCTATAAAAAAAGATATTTGAATGCAATGAAAGTTTAGCCTCCAGCTACTTCTAAGATTTTAGGCTTTCATGGATTTTAAATAGTCTTCATCTCAAGTACAGAAAAATAAGATATGATATAATTTGTATATATGATTTTTCAACCTGAAAGACCATAAAATGATTTCTGAATTAACAACATGTAAACTTAAGTTCACTAAGAGTTAATAGTATATATGATGTTATATTCTGATTATTTGAATATGCCCATTCATATATACTCACTTACTCACTGTATACAAATCCCTGATTACTCCAGAAATTTTTACTTTGGCTATACTTTTTTAAATTGGAATATTGAAAATGGATGAATACCATCGTTGGAATTACAAGTAGATTTTAAAGTTTTTGTTTAAATAATTCAGTAATTTAAAAATTATTTTCAAGCAATTTATCTGTGAATGGCTTTCTTTCCTCCTATGTGACTCCTAATCTCTATCTACACATGGCAATGAAAGTTTCATTCACCAGTAGAGAAAATTCTGAAAGTGTTTACTTTGTTTTTCTTGCTAGGATAACGATTTCCTTTGCATTAATTAAATTTAGCAAACCTGCCTTACATTCCACCTTGCTTTAACAGAAGAAAGCATTGAGGAATGGTAGAAGGAGGGGAAAGGTATAAACAACGAAAAACACTCAGCAAATGCAATAACATATGGGCACAAATGTTTTGATGTAATAAATTGAGATCAATCTAATTTGGGTGAGGGAAATTTTATGGACTCTGTAAAGACAATATGATTTACGGGTCTATGTTGGACAAATTCCAATGCAAAATTTTTTCAGTATGTAAAAATCTAGGTCAAAAAAATTTGATGAAGACAACATTCAGAAAATAAGAAAGTTGTTCGCTGGTACTAGCAAGTAACTAAAATTATATATGTCTATTTATTAGATAGGATTCATATCTATGTTAGAGATATATCTATATATTATACTTACTGTCAATATACTTAACAGAATATCCTCTATTATATCAGGATGCTAAATATATTTAATATAATTTAATATGTTCACTTGACATTTATACAGCATTAGCTATGTACCAAGCACCGCCCTGGACAAATTGATATAAAATAAATGAAATGACCCTATTAATACAACCAAGTGGGAAAGAGAGATTTTATCGAGCTGCACATATTGGGGTCTCACCCTCCCCTACTCTGCAGATTTTGAGTCTCTTCATCCCTCTATTGGCTACCAGAGTTCTCCCTCTTGAAGCTACTTGAAAAATACTGTCTCTGAAAGTGAGCCGTTTCCCTCATGTTGGAGCAAAAAAGGAATTGAGATATTCTGGTTATTATGCACCCTTTTTCAACAGAGTTCTGTTATTTTCAGGTGTTTCATGGGAATCCATAATTATGGGTATTTTAATCATATACTTAGAAATGAATTTCAGACTTTTCTTGATGGCAGTTTTGCTCTCAAAATTCTCAGATGTGACCTTTTATCTTAGTTCAAATACAGAAAATGTGAAGTTAACAGTATTGCTGATAATAAAGCCACTGCCACTTTAGCCTACTTACTGTTTCCTTTCCTAAAGCAGTCAAAATAATTTTTTAAAGAAATAGCAGATAAATAGCAAGATAAATAATGCACAGAAAATGGCAGAAACCTTGACATAGGAGGACCTTTTAGAAAAATGATTCAAGTAGATTTTTAATAATCCTGGTGGCACAATTATGCCCTATTTAACACTGTGATACAGCAAGTATATTAAGCAAAATTAGGCAAATAGATTTGATCATAAGTCATTTCTGGAAAGAACACATGATGGTTGCCCTCTTTTTTTCATTTACACAAAGGCCTTTCATGCTATTTTAAAGTGCTTAATTGCTAGACAAAGTGATTCTCTTCTGTTTCTCTGGCCTCTTCTGACATTCCAATCGAAGGGATTAAATTAAAAACTGTCAGATAAGTGTCCTCAAGGGGTTTCAGAGTAAAACTCAACGAAGATCCAAAATAAAAGCGCTGTGATTATAAGTTACTATTTGCATTTATTCAGTTTCCAAGAATGTAATTAAAAAGAGAGGTTCAAGCAGTTTAGTTGCATACTTAATGGCAAAGAGTCTAGAGAAAAGTAAGAACTCTTGAAAGATACAAGATGAATCGAAAAGCAGTACTTAAAATGTAGCTCATTTGTCTTCTCTGCTTCCTTCAAAGATACTGTCTTTATACCATCTTCGGATACGGCTTCCTGGAAGGGGCAAAATTATTAACGCATAAGGGTTTATAATCCCGATCTCCTCTGCTCTCTGAGTGTGGATCCTGGTATCTCTTCCTTTGTTGTACTGAGTGATGGGTGGACTGGCAATAATAATAGGATACTGGAGAAATGCTGGATAGCTCTTTATCGACATGTGGCTCCTGGAGAGATGGAAATTCCAGTGGGAGAGAGAGGAAAGGTCTAGATTCGTGTGAATTGAGAATGTGTAGTGAGAGAACCTAGCAGCCACATCCCAGCCCTTCAACCCCACAACCCCACCCAGACCAGGGACAACTTGGGCTGAAAGTGCATGAACAGTAGGAAAGTTTTGTTTGTTTATTGGTCATTTGTATTCCTTTATATGTGTTTATACTTTTTGTCCTGATTTTTTAAAAATAAGCATTTAGTGTTTTATTCTTTTTAATTATAGGCATCCTGTTGCCTACTGAATAGCTCTCTCTGGATGTCCTTTAGGACCCTATGTGCAACACAATTTGTTGTTTTCTGTTCACACATGCCCCTCCTTTAATAATTCCCACTTTTGTAAATAGTATCATTCACCTAGTTGTGGAAGCTGAAAGTTTTAGGACCTCTTTGGATCTTCCTTCTCCCTCATTCTGCAAGTCCAGGTCATGACCATCCTTCTAATTCTGCCTCCTAAATCTCTCTTCATCCCATGACCACTGTCTGACTTCAGACTCTCATCTTTTCTTACCCAGACCATTTTACTAGGCTTGTATTTGGTCTCTCCACTTCAAGTGGATTGGTTGTCTACATTACCACCAGTTTTCTTCCGAAGACAAAGATCATATTCCTTTCCTAACTGGACTTAAAAGAGATGCTACTGTATCTGCCTGAAATTTATTTTACCAGCCTTCCCTCCAGTCTATCTTGACCACTCTTCAGCCAGACTAAACTTACACAATCCTTTTCATTATTTTGTGCAATCTGTTCTTCAAACACGCCTAAACATGTTCCCACCTCTGGGTCTTTGCACTTACCCTTCTCTCTTTTTTGAGTGCATTTCTCCCACCCACACTGTCTGCACATAGATTGCTTTCACTTCAGGCATCTTCTCAAATGTTGTCTTATTAGTGAGACCTTTCTTGGCCACACTGTCTAAAATAGCAATCCTCCCTAGGATACTCTTTATTCCCTTACTGTTTTCTTTTATTTCTGGCACTTCAGGGCCTCCTCACCAACTAACATGTTATGTTTTGTTTATTAGTTTGTTTCTTTTCCACTACTAGAATTTAAGCTCCTAAAGGACAGGGACTTTATTTTGTATTTTATCCCTGCACCAAGAACAGGGCTTGTCTTGTGGTGAGTGCTTAAAACATATTTGGAATGAAGGCAATGAATTAAGTTCATTTCAATAAGCTGAGAGTGTTCTCCCCTCTTATATGTCCAAATGACTCATTTTTCTAATCAGGCCAAATTCAAATTCATTTTCCTTAAAACACCATTTCTTTTACAAGAAATACCTAATGGCTCCATCTTCGAGATACTATTGTACTTTGTAAATAAGTATTTCAACATATTGTGTAAAGATGTTTGTTATATTATGTGTTTTTTCCATGGACGATGAGAATGTAAAATATTAGAGGTGATGGGTCATGTACTAGGGGCTCAAAAATACTTGAATGATTAAATTGATTATTGAATGGACTATAAATTAAAAACAAGTACTACACATAAAGAAAAATTAAACTAATTTTCCTTCTAAAATTTTTTTTCCTTCTTTGAAATATTAAAACTACTTTCTTTCTCTCTGGATAGTCAAAAATCACATTTATAGTACATATACTTATAATATTATATCTTTAAACACAGAAATACAAAGGGGCCCTGGACAGCTGGGCTTGTCCCTGACTTGACCTGTCAAGTTAATTCATTCTTCAGGACATAGGGAGATCAGTGTACAAAATCTACCTTCCTTAAAAGATCTCTATTGCCAATAAAGAACTCTACTATCTTTCTGGATCTGACTGAGATTTTTTAGAACTGTAACAATTTAATCTGGAGTTTGAAATTAAGCTTTTCTCCTAAATTATTAAGTTGTTCAGGAAAGCACCTTCTGAAAGATTTTAAATAACATAATTGCCTGACAATTACTTTGAACACACTGAACAATTTTCTTCCACGGAGAAGAAACCAAGTACTTGAAAAAAGAAACGTCACTGAGCTGTAACATACTGGAATAAGAGTCCAGAAACATAATGGCCAGAATTCCTTTCTTTTTCTCTGACTTGCCAAATAATCTGAATAAGCCACAATTTTCCTCTGGCTGAAATCATTGAAAAATCTTAATTCTCTTTATGGTTCTGTAGATCACAAAAATGGGTCCTAAAGGAATGGAATCATAAAGAAATGAAAAGACTTCTCTAATAACTTTATTCTTTAACTCTTAAATTAGGCTTAAACTCACAACCCCTGATCCCCAGTATTTCTGTTGGAAATTTTTAGAGCTATATCTATGGTCCCCACTGACATCCTAGTATTACTCAAATTTATACTTGTTTTCTAAAATTGGAAGTCCAGCTCAGCCTGTGGGTTGGCATTGCTTTGGCAATTAACTTGAATGTTTTTCAAGTCTTCTCTTGGTAGTAATTGTTGCTTATTCTCTGTCCCCATATAGTAATCAGTGGCAGTGCCTTAATTTGTCACAGTGTTTGGAGCAAATTTACCTTCACAAACACCTTATCATGAAAATTTAAATTTTAGAGACAACCACTTTTTCACCTTTATCTGTCATATGGAAATGGAATTTGACTTCCACCATCATTAAGAACTGCACTCCTGGGGCTTCCCTGGTGGCGCAGTGGTTGAGAGTCCACCTGCTGAGGCAGGGGACACGGGTTCGTTCCCCGGTCCGGGAAGATCCCACATGCCGCAGAGCGGCTGGGCCCGTGAGCCATGGCCGCTGAGCCTGCGCGTCTGGAGCCTGTCCTCTACAACAGTGAGAGGCCCGTGTAAAGCAAAAAAAAAAAAAAAAAACTGCACTCTTGTGGCTCAAGTTCTTCTCTGCTGTTAGACTAAAAAGTAGGGTTGTCAGAATTGATTCTTGTTTGGTCCTTCACTTCCCAAGCTCCCAGTAGGTAAATGGAATGATATTTAAAACTAGGTCACTTATTTTCAATTTTGGAAGTTTTTTTTTCCCCTACCCAATGGATGAGTCAAATTTAAAATAAGCTGTAGATTTAGAAAACTGCAGTAAATTAGTTGTAGTCCCAAGTAATCAGTTTTGTGGCTATTTTCATTGCACTGAATGAACTTTAGAGTTAATAAAAATTATTTTTCTGATGTCATGATAATATAAGTACCAACAACAATAATAATTGACATTTATGAGCACTCAACATTTATCAGTAACTGTGATACATACTTTATGTGCATTATTTCAGTTATTTTAACAACTATGATGTAGGCCCTATGATTCCCATTTTATAGAAAATCTTGACATTTATAGAGATTATATAATTTTCTCTTGTTCATACATTTAATAAGTGGTAGGTTGTAACTGAGATTCTGTCCCATTCCGTGGAATTTGTTTTATTTATTCATAAAATAACATTTACAATAATGCTAAATTGTAATTTCAGATGTATTTGAAATAATTATATCATAGTAGATGATCATAAACAAATATGAAGAATTAAGCAGACCTATCTCAAAAGGAGAACTGAGATCGTTCAAGCATTTAATTTACCAAAGTTGTGAAATTTCATTGTAGGCTTTAAAAAATATCAGAAAAGTGATGCCATATTAAAAGTATGGTTTTTTTTTTTGGGTTTTTTTTTTTTCGGTACGCGGGCCTCTCACTGTTGTGGCCTCTCCTGTTGCGGAGCACAGGCTCCGGACGCGCAAGCTCAGTGGCCATGGCTCACGGGCCCAGCCGCTCCGCAGCATGTGGGATCCTCCCGGACTGGGGCACGAACCCGTGTCCCCTGCATCGGCAGGTGGACTCTCAACCACTGCACCACCAGGGAAGCCCAAAAGTATGGATTTTTGTTACAAATTTATATTAGAAATTATAACATATTTTATATCAAGACAATAGTAATAATTTTTGGTTTGGAATTGTGAAGAGTTTTATTATATGACTCCTTCATTCTTTAATAATATTAAAATAATAGTAGGAGATGGTAATCTTTCTTTGTTTTAATGTTAAATAATCAATTATCTTAACTCCATAGTTATTTAAGATCCTGTTTAAAGATCAGACCTTTTCAGTATCCTAAGTTTGATTTTACCATGTACAGGAAAACAACATTACCTGTGAAAAACAACTTGAACACATTTTGGTGAAATGAATAAATGATGTGGGGGAAATCTCTGATTAGAAATTATATGTATCTGAGTACTACAGATCATAGGACTGTAATATATAATTCATCAAACTTGGAGATTCTTTTAGGGCTCTTGCAGTTTTCAAAAAATAAAAAGGAATGCTTAATGCATAGCAGGAGAGAGAAGTTTATTTCTCAGGTTCATCTATGAGTAGAGCAGGAAACATGTCTCAGCAGGTCTTAGGAGAAAGTCAAATGTGAGTCAAGGTCCAGGATAATTCTGGAAACTTGGTTCTTCCCCGTCAACCCCTGTCGTCTTCTCAGAAGTAGGTTTCTGTTGTTCCCTATAGGATCTCTGCCTCTGTGGGCAATTGCTTAGCTTCCCTCTGTTTCGGCTTTTACAGTTACTGCTTCTGCCACCCAAGAGCCCCTGCTGTCTTTTGTTCTGTCCATGGCTTTGACTCACTTATGACTTCTCCTCCCTCAGGACACACTGAGCTGCGGTAGCATTGGCTTTGGGGACCAAATAATTCTTTGTTGTTAGAAGGAGGCTGGTCTTGTGCATTGTAGGATGTTTAGCAGCATCTCTGCCCTCTGCCCACTGGATGCCAGAAATACTCAAGTTGTGACAACAAAAAATTCTGCATACATTGTTAAATGTTCCCTGGGGCACAAAATTATCTGTTGTTTCAACCGTTGACTTACACTTAGAATTTCTTCCTGTGTGTTCTATGTCACATTCTCTCTCTGTTTCTTCTTTTGTCTCTCATTACTGTCTCACAGTTAAACTCACTTCCAAAGAAGGAGAGCTTCCCAGAAGGTGACAGACATATATCCAACCAATATGGTCTTTCCATTAAAGTTAAGTAATATCTTCATCCTAAGCTCTTAAGGGATGCTAAATAAACCAAATTAGAGACACAATTTCACTTTATTCTGCTAGTGTTTATAATAATTTATTTTTATAAACTCAAGGGATCTTGCAGAAATAATATCTTTAGTGGTGAAGGAAAATTTATTTAAAGTTCAATGATTCCTTCATGTCTACTTCTGTTTATATATTTTTAAATCCAAGTAAAATAAAATTGACTACTTTTAAAATATGATCTTAATGTGGTTTAAATTTTTGCAAAAGAAATTTTATCTGTCTACCACTTCTATCAGTATATACATACAGATACTATACTTAAATGTATAATTTATGTTCCAGAATGCCTAGATTGAAATTCAGATTGACACTTACTAGTTGTATGACCTTGGGAATTTACTTAACCCATTTACATCTTAATTTTCTTACTTTTAAATGGCGGTTAAAAATAATACCAACCTTTTAGGATTTTAAGGATGACTAAATGAGTTAATGTTTATTAAAAAATTTTCTATTAAGTGCACAATCAAAATAATTAACATATACATTATCGTCAAAATTTTCTTTGTATATCATTATCTTGATTGTGGTGACAGTTTCTTGGGTGTCTTCATATAGCAGACTCTTCACATTGTATATTCTAAATAAGATCAGTTTACTGTGTATTGATTGTACTTCAATAAAGCTGAAAAAAATTGTCTATTAAATAAGTAAAAACATATTTATAATATATTTATAATGATCACTTATTGATGAAAATGGTTATTTCTGGGTAGTGGTAGTCTATGTGATTTGTTTACGGTTTAAAGTTTTATTAAATTTAATTAAACTGTTCTTTTCTGTATTGTTTAGATTTTTTATAATGAGGATATAAGAATCAAAGCAAACTGTTTATCATAATTTCTTAGAGGGCAGCATTTTAATTATAACAGTGTATTCAATAGTCATTTAATTCTTCACAATTTGTCACTCTTTCTTAGGCTACTGATATAATATTTCTCATCAAATCTCTGGGCACTATTATCGCTTGTTTTACATTTTGATAGGTACACATCTCAGAGATGACTTACTCTGCCATCTCCAAATACAACTATGAAAACTCATTGCTTAACTTTGCCATGTTTTGTATTTCTTTCCTGTATTTGGAAACAACCCATAGAGTAAATGAACCCTTCCTTACATTTAACTTAATAGCATGCTGCAGTTTAGGTGCATTGTTGCTTCCTGTCTACATAACCCAACTGCTACTAACCAATTTTGGCTCAGTAATTTTTCACAAAGAGTAAGTGCTAAATTCTTAAATTTCCTCTTAGCGCCTCTGCGTAAGATTAATTTTGTTTCTGTAGGCTTGTTTCTTTTCGTTTCCATAAACTGTACATGAACATGACATTTTTCACAGAACTGTCTCTGAGTGGGCCAAACTTTATTAGTTTCTGTGGCATAGTGGGGAGAACCTCTCCCTCTTCCTTTTTCAAATATACACAAAGTGATCCTTTTATACTTGAAGCTATAGGCAATTTGAAGATATTAAAAATTAGACTATAGTTTACGGGATAAAACATTTTACCTATAATGGTATGGCCACCAATGGCCTCATGTACTTCAACGTTTTAATTGGTGCTTATGTTAAACACTCACTTTTTTTAAACAAGTCATTAATTAATTAACTTATTTTTGGCTGCATTGGGTCTTCGTTGCTGCGTGCGGGCTTTCTCTAGTTGCAACGAGCGGGGGTACTCTTTGCTGCGGTGTGTGGGCTTCTCATTGCGCTGGTTTCTCTTGTGGAACATGGGCTCTAGATGCGCAGACTCAGTAGTTGTGGCACGCGGGCTTAGTTGCTCCACGGCATGTGGTATCTTCCCGGACCAGGGCTCCAACCCATGTCCCCACATTGGCACGCGGATTCTTAACAACTGTGCCACCAGGAAAGTCCTAAACGCTCACTTTTTAAAGTTACTTTTATTTTTTGTTGCAAAAATGTGTATTAATTGTAAACATTAAGAAAATGCAAATAATTATTCTATTTTATTCTTTCCCATAATATTGGCAATACCAGTGCCTGCTTTTGTGTATGAACACAGTATATGGGGACCAGAAGTGCAGAGTCTACTCTTTATTTATGAAATAAGCAAACACAGAACAGTCTTAAATTTCAGTTTCTTTTGCCTTGGGAGCAGCTTAGAACCAGTACCTCTCAACTTCATTTTATGCAACTATATATTTTTTCAAGACATACCCTTTGACCAACTAGTCCTTTTGGCCATAGCCCTGGTTCATTAAGGTATCATTTTGATTCCCTATGTACTTCTGTGCATTGCCTTTCCACAACTAACTTCCTTAACACTTGGTTCTTTCTGTTACCCTCTAATTGTGTCTCTCCTACCGTCTTTTAAAGTTGCTTGTCAAAATTCTCACCCTGATTTTCAAAACTCCTCACGATCTGGTTTCTGTCTCTGACATGGATCTCTATCCACTCAGCTTAAATCTCTTGGTTAAATGGACATGCCACACCATTCACTGTATTCCATTTTAATTTTGTGTTATTTATTTATTTTTTTCCATGTTTGGATACCTTCCTTGTCCTTTTTGGACACTTTCTGAAAACTACTTTTGCTTTAAGGCCCATTTCAAGTTCTGTTTTCTCTAAATATCCTCTGAAAACACATTTGTTCTCATCCTAGTCTGATTAAAATTAAAGTCTTAGCGTTTAGAGGTGAAAGAACTTTAAGAGATCATGTAATTCAACTTTTTGGTGAGGTCTGAAGAGTTTAAGTGAGCTTGTCAGTATCAGCTAACTCCTGCAGAGCCGTGATTAGAATTTACGTCTCCAGATTTTATGACACAAGATATTCCCCTTTCTCAGTAGCATGCCGTTTTGTTTTGACATTTAATCACATACTACTTTTTGGTATTATTTTATTATCTCATTGCATGAATCTTGCTTTCCAGTTTGGTAGAAGCTTCTTGAAAATTAGGCTCATACTTGTATATCCTCCAAATGCGTAGCGTGATCTGAGCCATGGAGCTATTGTTTCTGCATTCTCACTCTGCATCATCTTGACTCCCCCCCCCCCCCGGTTTCTTTCTCTGTTCGCTCTCTTGATCTCTGTGTGTATGGTACCCTAGTTCCAATTATAGACTTAGTAGATGTCTGTTGTTTATTTTTTTATTAAAGATTTCATTTTTAAGAGTAGTTTTAGATTCACAGCCAAATTTAAGAAGGAGGTAGATACTGAGTGAAGTAAGTCAGAAAGAGAAAGACAAATACCATATGATATCACTTATATGTGGAATCTAAAATATGACACAAATGCACTTATTTATGAAACAGAAACAGACTCACAGACATAGAAAACAAACTTATGGTTACCAAAGGGGAAAGGGGGTGGGGGAAGGATAAATTAGGAGTTTGGGATTGGCAGATACAAACTACTGCATATAAAATAGATAAACAGCAAGGTCCTACTCTACAGCACAGGGAACTATATTCAATATCCTGTAATAAACCATAATGGAAAAGAATATGAAAAAGAATATATGTATAACTAAATCATTTTGCTGTACACCAGAAACAAACATAACATTGTAAATCAACTATACTTCAATTTAAAAAAGGAGGTAGAGCTTTCCCATTTACCTCCTACCCCCCCACGTGCATGGCCTCCCGCATTAGCAAGACTCCCACCACAGCAGTACACGTGTTACAACTGGTGCACTTATATTGCCATGTTATAATTTCCCAAAGTCCATAGTTTACCTTAAGACACTAGGGTTCACTCTTGATGAGATGTCTCTTTTTAAGAGCTTTGTATACCAAATATAAGTTCTACTAAGGAATTTTTTGATCCTTTACAATTGTTTAGTTTTGACTAAAAATTAGATCATAATGACATATTGAATGATTCTCTGACTCTCCTCTGCCACCTGAATTGTTATTAATCAGACCCATTGCTTTCTTCCTTTTGCTTTCCTTGGTGGTAGGAAAGGCAGTCATCTTTATGGGACAAGTTCTCACTTCTCTTCCACCAAAATAAATCTCTTTGAGAGGCCACAAAGGCCAGAGTTCAGTGTAACAAAACTTTTTGCATGTTTTTAGGATCTACCTCCTTTTTCTCCTGGTCCATTACATACTTCTTATTAGTTTAGGGTTTGTGTGTGTGTGTGTGTGTGTGTGTGTGTGTGTGTGTGTGAGAAATTGTGACAAGCGGTACTCACTGTGTTCATTAGACAAGGTATATCTTTATAGATCCAGGCGTAGTTTTGTCTGTCTTCTAACAGTCTCACCACAAATTCAGAACTAAGTCTATAAGACAGAACACGTGTGTGTGTGGTGGGGGGTAGATTGGGAAGTAGCTGCTATTAAGATAGTTGTGTGGAAACCACGTGACTGAGTCATAAAATGCACTACATGAAGAGAGAAGAGGTTTGAACATAAGGAAGTCTTACAGTGAATTGCTCTTTCACAAGGGAGCAGTCCCTCTGGAACATCAAGTTAGTAATCTAAACTATATTTTACTATTAAAACTACACAGGCTTAAAATAAGTTGTCTTAGTCATTAATTAAATCATAAAACCGCTGAATGAACTAACTGACATCTTTGTAAAATAGGGATTTAATTATAAACTTGAATCTTGGCAATGCTGCTTGAACGAAACTTAAAACTGTGACTGACCATAAATGTGTATACTCAATAAAATGTAACCTTTCCACTTATTAGCAACACTTCCCTCACTTAAGGGGTTTCCTTTTCTTAAGCTGTTGGCACATTTGACCCACTCTCCAATTTATAGGGCCTTGGGAGACATATGTACTTCTTTAAATATGGAGACGACATCCAGAAGCCTCACAAATGACTTATGAATTAAAACTTGGGGAAATAAATGTTAAGTAGCAGCATGACATTCCTTTTCATCTGTAATTTAATTCTTTCTTTATTATGAGACCATAATGTTTATTAACTTTAGCAAAAGTAAATTAAAGAGAAATCTTGCCTGCCTGCTGCAATATCCCTTCACTCTTAAGAACACTCTTTGCTGGGCAATGTACTGCCTTAGAAGTACTTTTTCACTGAGATGACCTGAGCCCATAGCAGAAGATGCCACCTGTCCTCGTGCATGCTCATCCCTTGGATATCTCCTTTTACAGCAAACCCTAAAAACAGTAGCTCTGTGATGCAGCCTGTCCCAGGGAATTGTTTACATTAGTGAAAGTAGGCTAATTTTGCTAATAATACTCCCCGAAGCATATAATGGTTCTCGCACAATAGTTTTGTTTTTTTTTTTCCTTTTTTTTTCTCACATAGATTACCTGCCAGGTGAGCAATTGGGTAGGATGTCCTTCTGAGCAGTCATTCAGGCCCCTAGGTGAATAAGGGTCATTCATCTTCAATAAATGTTTCCGAGGATACCCGATGGACCGCCATCCCTGTCAGCTTGAAGGGAAATGTACATTGATGAGACTGTGTGGTAAATTTTCATAGACCAACCTTGGTAGTAGTGCATATCATTTCTGTTTCCCTTCTATTGGCTAAAACTCAGTCACATGGCCAAACTTAAGTACAAGAGAGGCAGGGAAACATGGTCTCACTCTGTGTCCAGGAAGAAGAGATGCTCGTGGATTTGGGTGAGCACCTGGCTGTTTCCGCCACACCCATTAAGGCTCATTCAATTTCCACTGGCATAAGAAAGGAATATCTTACCCTCAGATCCTAAGAAAGTTTTGGTCTTCCAAAGGGAGATCCAGTTAGGCCATTTCCTGGTTTTTAATTCAAGAAGGTAGAGCTGAATTCTCTCCATGAAATTGGGCCTCTTGATATCAAACACATGTATCTTCAAATACATATAGTTTGCAAGAGAGATTTTACAAAATTCGTAACTGTACTTTTTGTTTGGAAAAAGTCAAGCACCTCTATCCTTGTGTAAGCCTGTCTTCTTCTATCATATTCTTTATTGACAATTTTAGGTGTAGGTAAAAAGTTCAAGGTCTGTAGAACTGACTTGAGCTTTTGGGTCTCAAAACTTGCCAGATTTCCTAATGAGATTTTTATTCTCTTTCATTTGAAAAGAGTTATACTGGAAAACAGGGATGAAGAGTTACAAACGAATGCAAAGGAATGACATGTTAATGGAATTGGAGGCTTCAGAAGACTTCACACTAAGTTCAGTCTTACATTATTTGAATCAAAATGGCTTTCCTGATAGCAACTTATGCCAAATTCATTTCCTCTTCTACCTTTTATTGCCAGTTGATTTTACTGATTTTCCAAAAAAAAGGGAATACTAAAGCTTAAAAAAAAAGTTGCTTTTAGCAGGACAGATCATCTACTGCTCCTATGATGACTCCAATCAATGAGCATTTCGGATTAGGACCTCTTCCCTGTTGTTAGCAAAGGTAGTTGCTCTAGTTGGGATTTTCACTCTTCCTATTTGTATAATTCCTCACAGTGATTCCCCAGCAGCTAAGGCTCTTAGTGCGGATGACCTCAAGAGGCCCTCTTGTTCTTTGCTAAGCTTGCTTCTGGTAGCTACACCTGTGTACAACTCTTTTAAGATGGTTTCTTCAGTGGGGTGACTAGCTGTCCCGAGTTGCTTGGGACCGAGGGTTCTCCTGGGGTGTGGGAATCTCCGTGCTAAAACTGGGAAATCCCTGGCAAAACCGGGAGGAGTTGGTCCTCTTATAATCCGATGGTCCTCTAGAGCAGCCAGGTAACAACAGCAGCACTAACTATACTTCACTGTCCCTCGCCGTTACTTTTGCTTCCTCTGAGGCAGGAAGTCTCAACTCACTTGGCCTTGGCTCAGCGGGAAGTAGCTCTTAAACTGTGGTCCCACACCACCTGCATGAGAATGGGGGTGGTTTTTAAAATGTACATCCCACGGTCCTACTCCACATAAACCCCCAAATCTCAGCAGATGAGGCCTGGAATTTCCCATTTCTAATAAGTATCCATAAGATTAAGATGTACCAAGATTTGGGCTCTATTTCATTATGGAGTCCGTCTATAGAATGGCAAGAGACAGCCCCTTTTTCTACCTGTCTGGATCAAGTTTAGGTAAATACAGCGTTTGGCAAAAGCCTCACACTTCTTTTTCAATGCACTCAACTTTATTTAGGAAATACAGGTACTTATGCAAATAAAGACCCTAGTTATAGTTACACACAAGGGGTTTGCCAAACTCCTTCCGCTTGCAGGAATCTTAGGGGTGTAACTGGGATTCCAATGATCTTTGTCTCACTGTTCCCTCACCTCCCGTCCTCAGGGCAATCATCAGACTTCCAAGCTCCTATCAAGCTAGGCTTGCTCTTGCACAGTCCCTAACAGCCAGAATTAAAATTCACTTTACTGCAGTCATATCTTCACCACTGTCAAATTCTCTTGAGAGAGTTGCATTTTTCTTCAACTCCTGGTTGTTTTCTTTGTCATTTCTTCTGTCTCGCAGTAGTTACCCCAGTGAGACCCCCCCTCCCCCCAGAATCTGAGCACAAGTATGTATTATACAACTCTTTTGAGACACACAGCAGACCTCTTCCTCCTGCTCTTTCACTGCCTCTTTCACTGCCTCGTTTTCGACGAGGGGAGAGAGGGGGCAATGCTAACCATTACCTTGGTCTCTAGGTTTCAGTTTCTCTCCTCAGTTGCCAGATATCAGCTAGGAATTTCCTCTGCTGGACAGTAGGCTCTCCCCAAATTATTTTCTTTGTTTTAAGTAAAGCCTGTGGACAGATAGTAACCTGTTGTGGTCGTTTCTAGATTTCTCCACTAGATGGCATTCCTAGGTTAGTTTTGTATTCAGTTTCCTACAAGGGGGTGGATTGATTTTTACCCTGAAGCAAGAACAGAGAGCCATGATTTACGTTTCATGATTTACTTGGCTGGTTACAAGCACTAAGATAGTTTACGTTGTCTTGGAAATTGAGCTGTGCGTTGTACTGCTGAATCTGAGATAATTAGACAGTGATATATTTGGGGGCACCTCATAATGTAGGCAAACAGTCATAAGCAGGCAAATGCCTCCATTGGGCTCCCCAGATCTTTGTTGCTGCAGACCAAAGAGTCAGAAAGCGAAGAGTGCCTCTTTTCACCGAGATGGAGCTTGGACCCTACTGTATCTCTCACTGGGACAACTCCATCTCCACCCGTAGTCTCTCTTCTCTTCTGACTCCTAATTAAACAGCACAACCACTGTCCTGCACCTTTTCACTAGATCTAGTCTTCTTTCTTGACCCCTCTCTACTTATACAAACTAAGTTTTAATGATCGCTCTGGTTATACTTCATATTTATTATTCCAGTTCATGACTACTTAAAGAGAAAACATACTTTCCGAAGAAGATATGGCCAGGATTTTGGAGGAAGATAATTTTTAATTTTAAATACTCTGCCCAAATTAGTAAAATAACATTTAGCAAGTACCAGAACATACAGGGAGGAGAAATGGTACCCTAAAACAGCGTGAGTAATAACCATAGATAGGTAGAATTCAAGGTATAAAAAGATAAATGGTCTTAAGCTGGATGCCCCTATTAAGAAAGTGGTGAGAATATATGAAAATGTGTAAATAGAATTGTAACTTTGAAGGATGTTGAGGCAAATCCCCAATTTTACTTAGTTCTGATTAGACCGTAGTGAGAAATAATAATAATGGTACAAGGGCTATCCAGAAGAAAAGGAAAAGTCAGTAAGGTTATTGAACCTAACTAAAGTGACACTATCTGCAGTGTTGTTTATATTATGGTAAATGCTGGAAGAAAGGAGCCCCTTTTCACATTTCATTTGTCCCTTCTTTTGAATAGTACCATAAATGTTCCCTGGAACTGTCTACTTGTTTCTCTTAAGCAAATTGCTTAACCTCTGTAAGCCTCATTTTTCTCATCTATAAAATTGTGATCACAACATTCAGTCTTCTTGCAAGGCATTGGTGAGGTTTCAATTATACAATGTTTGTAAAGCACGCAATAGATTATCAGAGTATAATGTCTTTATTAGTATAGTAGGATCTCAATTAATGGGAAGCATTAATATTTTTACAATTAGTCCTCTTTAAATAGATTTTTGTTTTTACATCTTTATTGGAGTATAATTACTTTACAATGGTGTGTTAGTTTCTGCTTTAAAACAAAGTGAATCAGTTATACATATACATATGTTCCCATATATCTTCCCTCTTGTGTCTCCCTCCCTCCCACCCTCCCTATCCCAGCCCCCTACGTGGTCACAAAGCACTGAGCTGATCTCCCTGTGCCATGCGGCTGCTTCCCACTAGCTATCTATTTTACGTTTGGTAGTGTATATATGTCCATGCCACCCTCTCACTTTGTCACAGCTTACCCTTCCCCCTCCCCATATCTTAAAGTCCATTCTCTAGTAGGTCTATGTCTTTATTCCCGTCTTACCCCTAGGTTCTTCATGACATTTTTTTTCTTAGATTCCATATATATGTGTTAGCATACGGTATTTGTCTTTCTCTTTCTGACTTACTTCACTCTGTATGACAGACTCTAGGTCCATCCACCTCACTACAAATAACTCAATTTCATTTCTTTTTATGGCTGAGCAATATTCCATTGTATATATGTGCCACATCTTCTTTATCCATTCATCTGATGTTGGACACTTAGGTTGTTTCCATCTCCTGGCTGTTGTAAATAGAGCTGAAATGAACATTTTGGTACATGACTCTTTTTGAATTATGGTTTTCTCAGGGTATATGCCCAGTAGTGGGATTGCTGGGTCATATGGTAGTTCTATTTGTAGTTTTTTAAGGAACCTCCATACTCTTCTCCATAGTGGCTGTACCAATTCACATTCCCACCAGCAGTACAAAAGTGTTCCCTTTTCTCCACACCCTCTCCAGCATTTATTGTTTCTAGACTATTTGCTGATGGCCAATCTGACCGGTGTGAGATGATATCTCATTGTAGTTTTGATTTGCATTTCTCTAATGATTAATGATGTTGAGCATTCTTTCATGTGTTTCTTGGCAATCTGTATATCTTCTTTGGAGAAATGTTTGTTTAGGTCTTCTGCCCATTTTTGGATTGGGTTGTTTGTTTTTTGTTATTTAGCTGCATGAGCTGCTTGTAAATTTTGGAGATTAATCCTTTGTCAGTTGCTTCATTTGCAAATATTTTCTCCCATTCTGAGGGTTGTCTTTTGGTCTTGTTTATGGATTCCTTTGCTGTGCAAAAGATTTGAAGTTTCATTAGGTCCCATTTGTTTATTTTTGTTTTTATTTCCATTAATCTAGGAGGTGGGTCAAAAAGGATCTTGCTGCGATTTATGTCATAGGGTGTTCTTCCTATGTTTTCCTCTAAGAGTTTGATAGTTTCTGGCCTTACATTTAGGTCTTTAATCCATTATGAGCTTATTTTTGTGGATGGTGTCAGGGAGTGTTCTAATCTCATACTTTTACATGTACCTGTCCAGTTTTCCCAGCATGACTTATTGAAGAGGCTGTCCTTCCTCCACTGTAGACTCCTGCCTCCTTTATCAAAGATAGGGTGACCATATGTGCGTGGGTTTATCTCTGGGCTTTCTATCCTGTTCCATTGATCTATATTTCTGTTTTTGTGCCAGTACCATCCTGTCTTGATTACTGTAGCTTTGTAGTATAGTCTGAAGTCAGGAAGCCTGATTCCTCCAGCTCTGTTTTTCGTTCTCAAGATTGCTTTGGCTGTTCGGGGTCTTTTGTATTTCCATACAAATTGTGAAATTTTTTGTTCTAGTTCTGTGAAAAATGCCAGTGGTAGTTTCATAGGGATTGCATTGAATCTGTAGATTGCTTTGGGTAATATAATCATTTTCACAATATTAATTTTTCCAATCCAAGAACATGGTATATCTCTCCATCTGTTTGTATCATCCTTAATTTCTCTCATCAGTGTCTTATAATCTTCTGCATACAGGTCTTTTGTCTCCTTAGGTAGGTTTATTCCTAGATATTTTATTCTTTTTGTTGCAATGGTAAATGGGAGTGTTTTCTTGGTTTCACTTTCAGATTTTTCACCATTAGTGTATAGGAATGCCAGAGATTTCTGTGCATTAATTTTGTATCCTGCTACTTTACCAAATTCATTGATTAGGTCTAGTAGTTTTCTGGTAGCATCTTTAGGATTCTCTATGCATAGTATCATGTCATCTGCAAACAGTGACAGTTTTACTTCTTCTTTTCCGATTTGGATTCCTTTTATTTCCTTTTCTTCTCTGATTGCTGTGGCTAAAACTTCCAAAACTATATTGAATAAGAGTGGTGAGAGTGGGCAACCTTGTCTTGTTCCTGATCTTAGTGGAAATGCTTTCAGTTTTTCACTATTGAGGATGATGTTGGCTGTGGGTTTGTCATATATGGCTTTTATTATGTTGAGGAAAGTTCCCTCTATACCTACTTTCTACAGGGTTTTTATCATAAATGGGTGTTGAATTTTGTCGAAAGCTTTCTCTGCATCTATCGAGATGATCATATGGTTTTTCTCCTTCAATTTGTTAACATGGTGTATCACGTTGATTGATTTGCGTATATTGAAGAATCCTTGCATTCCTGGAATAAACCCCACTTGATCATGGTGTATGATCCTTTTAATGTGCTGTTGGATTCTGTTTGCTAGTATTTTGTTGAGGATTTTTGCATCTATGTTCATCAGTGATATTGGCCTGTAGTTTTCTTTCTTTGTGACATCCTTGTCTGGTTTTGATATCAGGGTGATGGTGGCCTCGTAGAATGAGTTTGGGAGTGTCCCTCCCTCTGCTATATTTTGGAAGAGTTTGAGAAGGATAGGTGTTAGCTCTTCTCTAAATGTTTGATAGAATTTGCCTGTGAAGCCATCTGGTCCTGGGCTTTAAATAGTTTTTAATAAACAAATACATGCTGGATCACCTTGCTTTTATGCCTTAATACAGTTAGCAAGGAACCTCTAATTTTCTGCATATAGTTTATCTGGGAAAGAGCTCTCTCATTTTCACATTTGTAGAGAGGAAAAAAGGATGGCAGAGCCGGGGTGGAGGAATAACTGGATGAGGTTTTAGTACCTCAAAGTGATAAGGATTAATAAGAAAAAGAGGTGGTTCAGAAACCACAAATACAAATTAGTGGGTATTAGCTTGTGGAAAAACAATTGAAAAACTGATTTAATATAATAATAGTATGGGCTTAGTCTTCAACTCACTTTCTCCTTTGTCATGTATTAAATTTATGAAAATTCTTTATTTAAATTTTGACAATAAAAATTAAAATGTATAAATTATAGAGGCCATTCTAGATTTTCAAGTTAAGTGACTGAATGTCTTAAATCTGTTTCACACTGATGAAGTCCTTGAACATTAACCATCAATCTCAAAGGTACTAAACTAGACAGTCTCTTCTTCTAGTCTTTTTTTAAAATTTGGATAAGTTTCTCTACTTTATTCCAGGCTTTTGAATGTACATGCATAGTTGGAAGCAGCTTCATAGGTTTCTGTCATATAAGGAGTCATGTTGTCAAAGAAAAAATATGAATCAAATATTTTCTTAATATTCCCTCTAACAGACTGTTTTTCTTTTAGTTTTAAAGTGCCAGGAATGACCAAGTATACTTGGAAAAATGGTTTGCTGAAATTTTTTTTTTCTTTGTCCTAGTGAAGCTTTAGTTGGTTGGTAGGTAGATTTATGTATCACTTCAAAATAGGCTGTTGGTAGAGTATCCCAAATAAACTGAAGTAATGCTATGAAGAGTGGACACATGAATAGCACAGATGTTGCAATAATGTGAACTTGTTTCCCTTTCTTTATTTCTGAACATTTTTATGTCTTACGATGGCATTCTGAATTCCCACCACCCGTAAAACCAGGCAACTTGATACTTGTACCTTCAGTAGTTTGTACTCAGTAATTCAGATCAGGAAAAGATAACTCTCTAAGATATAGGGTTGAGGACTCACTTCCATGAACATGTTCTGCAAGTTGACAGTGGCATTAATGACAATTTATGGAAGCAAAATTCTTTTTATCTAGTTTATTAATTTGCTAAGTAAACTTTAAAAATTATTTACTGGAGTCAAGATGAGAGCACTGAAACTAGACATATTCAGAGTTCTAATCTGTGTAAATTTTCTAGAGGCCAGAAGTCAGCAGAATTGGAGAAAGTGCAAGAAAAAAAAAAAAAACCTAAACTTTGCTTTGAATGAGGTTTTGCAGAACTATGAAAGAATATTAGAAATGTATGACTGGTATGGCTTAAACCTTTAAAATTTCAGGTTTAAAGCAAATGAAAGAGCATACTTAATAAAGACAGAAAGAACCTTAGCATTTCATTAATCCAAGAGAAGGTCGTAATTTTTGCTGAGTGCAAAATTAGTATCGATGTTTCTTTTCTCCTGGAAACTTTGCTGATAACTACCAGTAATTGCACATTCCATATAGCCTGGCTCTTAAAGGCTGAACTACTTACAGGAATGATTAATAGTGTAGAGAATTCTCTCATTTTTTCAATTTTAGAGATAACATAAAAATCAATCTAGGTATAAATATTAATGAGCACCACATTTAAATGTAAGCCACAGTGTAAATAAAAATTTTAAAGAAATACAAACAATAAAATGCATTTGATATCTTTCTCCATATTCACTTTACCAATGTCTGCTAATGTGCCTCTATTTTTCATTTCAAGCCCGAATTAAATGATAAATTTAATAAGGCTGATTGAATCTTTATTTTTAATCTAAAACTTTTAGGACTTTATGTCTAGATCTATCACTTTGGACTTCAAGGCAACGTTTGTTGTCCTTATTTTATTTTTCATAGCCATCTGCTTAGAAGTAGAGGAAGGAAGGAGATGAAAAGCAAGAAAAAATAAAAAAGAAGATAAGAAGGAAAGGAAAGAGGGAGAGAGAGAGGGAGGGAAAAGAAGGAACACATTGACCTCTGCTGTTTTCACCTCCTCCTTCTCTCTCATCTCTTGGTGTATGAGTGTAGAAAGAGAGCCTTGATTAGGGTTGGACATGTCATTTAACAATCAGCTTACTTATCTTACACAGTAGCAAGCACTTCACCTTGAGGACTCATCACTATAACAGCTGTTTGACAACAGAAAGTGTTTATTGATACTGACTCTGTATGGCTAAATATTAAATTAATACTGAACCAATCAGCCATCCAGCTAAAAAGAAAAATGAAAATTGCAATGTTATTTTCTTGCTTTTTGTTTTTTCTTTTTTTTTGCGGTTCGTGGGCCTCTCACTGTTGTGGCCTCTCCTGTTGTGGAGCACAAGCTCCGGACGTGCAGGCTCAGCGGCCATGGCTCACAGGCCCAGCTGCTCTGCGGCATGTGGGATCTTCCCGGACCTGGGCACGAACCTGTGTCCCCTGCATCGGCAGGCGGACTCTCAACCACTGCGCCTCCAGGGAAGCCCTCTTGCTTTATCAATATAATTTGAAGCCATCAAAATTCGATGGAACCTCAGAATTAAAACACATTACACAAATGTGTTCAGTAGAGAATAAAATATACAGGGGGAGTGAACAGGAACCAGAAAAGCATTTATTAGGCAAAGCTATTCTAAACTGGCAAAGGTGAACTTCTGCCGCACAGAAATTGGGAATTGACATTGTTTAATGTCAACAAAAGAGATGCCAAATACTTTCTTTACAAAGACCAGAGAGAAATAATTTGCCATGGGAACCTTACCCAATACCAGACAAAGGATGTGTTTCCATTCCAGTCAGGAACCCTTTGAGATCTAATTCTTTGTAAAGTGTAAGAGAGGTCACATGCCTGTCTTCATTCCTTACTTTAATTTTACCAAAAACTTGAGTATTTATTGTGTATCAGGCACTAAGCTAGATGATAGGAAAACCTTTGACTTGGAATACTGTGCTGGATATACAGGAAGAAGAACACATAGACTTTTCTATGTCCCATTTTTCTATTGTTATTTCATTGAATAAAACAACCATTGGTGTAGGCCATGGTAATCATTGTATGCACAACTAGGAAAGAGAAAGTGCTGCCAGTTGAGCTACGACAAGCTCAGGATTTTAAAGCATGTTGCAATTTCAGGGGAAATGTTCCTTTTAAATGTGAAAAAAAATGTGAATTACAGTGTGTCTCTCTCACAAGGGTGATACAAGGGCCAAGTGTATTTGAGTAGTTCACAAACCCAGCATTTTCTATGGAGTGTTCTATGAAACAAGCAGCTATGCATATACACTTGAATGAGTGTATCTGAGAAACATCAACAACTGCATAGACAACAAAATATCCCATGCTCAGAGACGTTTGGGAAATGATAAAAACAACATTAAACTCTACTGTAGAATATCATAATGTCTTTTTCTTTCATGGAATATGTGATGGTATTAGGGCTCACTAGAAAGCATGAATGCATTCAGAATTTAATGGAAAACAAGTCCAAATTTATATCAATTGCTTCTCTAATTTTTTGTACCAGTTTCTAAGAAACACAACAAAGTTAAAATATAAGTAAAGTGCACACTCTCTCTTCCTTTGTAGTATGTCTATGCCAGAGTTCATGCAACTTTCCTTCCCTATTGGTACGAGTTGGGCAATAAGGAGAACTCAAAGATACCTCTTTGTTCTTGAGGAACACTTACTAATATTTCCATCCTCTTGTTCCCTGGGAAGCAATCTCCATTAGAATATACTCCTCCTCCTTGCTCTGCCTCTTAGTCATTCCTCTCCACAGGGAAGAATGTGTTTTCTCTCTAGATTGGAGGCGGGTGCTGTTGCAAGGTCTGGACTGTTTGTGTAGGGAGGGTGTTAGCAAGTCCATGTGGCCCCACACTTAAACAACGTACTCCAGCCTAGGTTTTATCTGTAATAAACCTCCAATTTTATCTCTAACTCTTGTATCTCTTTGTTGGTTCTAAACTCTGGCATAGAAGAGAGAAGTTTTATTGCTTAACCCCCAAAGCTTCAGAGTTTTTTTACATTAAAAAACTTTACATTAAAAGTGCCTGATAGAGTGCAACCCAAGCAGATAACTCTTTACTATGTATACTCTGAACGTTACCCTGGCACCTCCCAGCCTTCAAAGAGTATCTTTTTTTTGAATTTTAGAATTTTATTTACTTTTTTATACAGCAGGTTCTTATTAGTTATCCATTTTATACATATTAGTGTGTATATGTCAATCCCAATCTCCCAGAAGATACATGTAGGTACTACTCAACAGGTAAGCGTAAATCAAGAGGAACTGTAGAGGCCCACGGATCTAAAATCCCACACAAAGACTCTTAAAAGAGCATTAGTTTATACAAGCTTTCCTAGAATAATCCATTCATTCCTACTGAGGCCTCAGAGGAGATGTTTCTCTATTTTTTTTCTCTACTCTCTTTATTTTGCATTATATAAAACAATAGCAACAACCAGTAACATATTGCTCTTCTTCACATTTGTATGGATTTTAGGAAGTTATTGTCTCTTTCTCTGAAGAAATAACCCACAGACAAAAAAGTAGTACCACGCTGTGAAATCTGAAAATCCCGGAAGTCAACAGCTTGAAGATACCCTCAGGAGAAGGGAAGAAAACAAGTGTTACGAGAGATGAGACAAGCTAGGGAAATGTTGATTTCAATGCCACTGATGCAGACAGTAGGTACATTTTTCCTCTGGCACCCACTGCCACCATCTCAGTGGGGTGATTTTTGGTCTCTGATATGAAGAACTGTTTTCAAATGACATAAGAGTTGCTTTGAGGAGAGGTGCAACAAGAAAGTTTCAAGTATGGGTAAGAATCACATCAAAGTCCAAAGTCAGGGAAAAAATCCACAGTGATAAGAAAGCCCAGAAGTGTCAATGTCTTGCTACTTCAACTGAATGCCTTCATTAGACCCAAGAGAGAATCTCAAAAACATTTGAGGGTTCCAATCAGCATATATATCCTGTCCCTCCACCCTGTAGGGATACTTTCTTGACTATATGCCAGAAACAGAGATAACTAAAGAGTTGAACATCCTCCAGTTGTCTGAGATACTTGATGCCACTCAAGCTATTTCCTCCCTGAGAAAATTGAAATGACAGGGGAATAGGGTGTGTCTAACCAACTCATTCCTTCACCTTCCTTCCTGAAAAGCCAGCATTTTAGGAAGAATGAGGATACCTCCTATCTTTCCATTTCTCTCCAAAAAGTTACACGGTTGTTGGTCCAGAAGAATTCTGAAAGCTCAAAGAAATATAAATGCTTCTCTTATTGTGATCTTAATAGAATTCTTAGGGACAGTTAACTTGTATCCCTCTTTTACTCTCTGAAACTTTTAATTCTTTTCCTTCAATTCTGTGCGTGTTGTGTGTAAAATCTATGAAGGGTGAGACTAGTAGATTAAAAACATCTCAGCTTTTCCTAATCTGTATAAAAGTCTAAAATAACTTCTCCTCCCTTACCACCTCCTCTTCTTTCTCCTTTGAGGGGAAGATTTCTGGCAAATTTTGGGTTGGGAAACTGCAGTCATTGTCACAAAACCTAACTGTAAATCTAGTGATTACTTTTTTTTAAAAAAATGTATTTATTTATTTATGGCCGTGTTGGGTCTTCGTTTCTGTGCAAGGGCTTTCTCTAGTTGTGGCAAGCGGGGGTCACTCTTCATCGCGGTGCGCAGGCCTCTCACTATCGCGGCCTCTGTTGTTGCGGAGCACAGGCTGCAGACGCGCAGGCTCAGTAATTGTGGCTCACGGGCCCAGTTGCTCCACGGCATGTGGGATCTTCCCAGACCAGGGCTCAAACCCGTGTCCCCTGCATTGGCAGGCAGATTCTCAACCACTGCGCCACCAGGGAAGCCCCAGTGATTACTTTTGAAAGGCAATTGCAAAATAGGAATAGAACCCTCTAGAAAACAGTTAATTTTGACTGAGTCTTCCTAATATTGAGCTGTACTTTGAAGAAAATTCTTTATCAGGTTATTGACATTCTCAGTATTGGAAAAATTACTAAAGAGGAAACATTATAGGCGGCTGACATTTTCTTTTGGGGATTTTTCCCAGCATTGAAGAAAATGAATGAGGCATGTGAGAAAGCACTAATAGGTAATGTTGGCATACTGTATAAATGTAACTATGCATTATTTCTTAAAACTGTGCAACATATTTTAAAAAGTGGAGATTTTAAAAGATAAAGGTCACTGTAGCATAAGGAACAGTAAAAACATGTTATAGACGCCAAGAGACTAAGAAACCAGAGTGGAAAGAGTAATTTTCCTGTCATGAGGGAAAAGTGGGCTATTTTTTGTCAATCAGCTCTGCTTCTGTATCCCTGTTTGGCCTTGGAATCCCTCTCCTTTCTCCTTATATGGGACCTGAGGGGAATTAGAATACCTGGGGCATATGTTTCCTTGGTAATGTAACCTATAATAATTTCTCTTAGGGCCGGATCCTTGTTGAAACTCAGGGCAAAGTTGTTTTGCCAGTAATTTCTGAGCCATTGACCATATTTTGCAATCTGTCCTACTTCTGTGAGATAACTTTCGAGAATGATAAAAACGAGAGTGTATTCTACGCACCTTGTGTCTCCTCCATTGTCGTCCTTGGTTTTGAGCTCAAAGAAGAAAAGTAGAATCTGTAAATACAATATAGAGCATCTTTTATTTTTTTTCTTGTTGCTCCCCTGTCAGTGTTTCATGGTTGAGATATTTAAAATCAAGGCTAGTAAATGCAGCATCTCAAAGTACACTATGCAAACAACACTATGCACTTGTCCGAATTAATGAAATAAGAGGTTCTGTTAGAAAAACTTCAATTCCTAAGGAAGTGTTCATCTTATTTACAGCATTGTTTTGTTTAGAATAAAAACCCCAAACACTCTTTACGTGATCATCAGTGTAAGGAAATTAATTTTCTTCTTTTGAAGTTTACATGAATTATTTGTCTTATCATTTTGGAAAGCCTGGACTACAAGTCAGGCTGCTACCATGTAAAGAATTATTTTAAACAAAAACTCTTCCATTTCTCACTTGTATGAACCAAAATACAAATGACTGAAGACCTGCTGAAGAGCTCTATTCACACAGTGCAGTTTGGTATGGCTATAAAGGTACTATCTGAACATAAATTTTATAAAATGCTTTAAACCCAGAGAAACATGTATTTATTTTTCCTACAAAAGTCTTCAAAGCAACCCCGAGGAGACAAATTATTGGACATGAGTCTACTTTCATTTGGAGAATATGACATAAGATCAAATTTTATTTTATTTTTTTAGAGTTTAAAAAATGATTCTTTTTCCCAGCTCCCTTCACAGTTTATTCTCTTGTAAGCCTTAGTATATCCTTTATATTGTTTAGTTTATAGAACTGGCCATTAGAAGACATGAACTATAAATCACAGTATGAAACAGATTTTTTGTTGGCCAACAGAAGGGGAAAAAAAAGAGACTATAGCTGCCTTTATGCCATTTTACTCCAGGTTGGTGAGAATTATATGTAATGAAGTCCCCAACTGTAAATGGACATGGTCAGACACATATTACATTGACAAGTCAGAGGATAAAACTGATGAAAAACACATTTTATTATTAGGGGATTTCCATTTCTAAATGCTAATGTATTTAAAAAATGATAAATTGTAAATACATAGATATATAATAACTATCATTTAAGAATATGTTTAGGTTGTGATGGCTGAGTGGTTTATAACTGTCCTGAGTAAAGGACAGTTATAAAAATCCCCAGTTGAGTATGAATACGAACAACAAAAGCTCCTCTGGACTCTATGGACAATGGATACAATATAAAAAACTAGAAAATAGACCCCGAGATACCCTCTACTTAAAAGCAACTAATTCAATGGAAGGTGTTAAGAAATAGACCTTTGCTTCTCCCCTGCCCCACGTCACCCATGGGCACAAACAAGCTCAGGGCACAGGGAATTAGAATTTAGTCTATGGTAATTAAAGTCATAGAAAGTAGAAGAAATATACCATGGTACCTGAAGCACATAACTTTTTGGGAAAAAAATCCCTTTTATATATATATATGGTGCAAAGTAATGGTCTTCATTTGGAGATATCATGACTTGACTTACATATTTTGCTAGGATTGAATTTTACTAAATTATAGTTTTTTGTGTTCATTTATTAATAAAGATACCTCATTAGGCAATTTGGTGTGCCTGACAAGTACTGCAACTATATTTGCCTTCAAGTTAAACCTAAACACTAGGAGATATTCATCTAAATTGAGTTAATCATAATTTAACTGCTATATACTGAGACATACCCATGACAGAATTCAGACCGTATTGGCCAAATAATAGATTACAAATACAGTATTGTCATATAAGACTGGATAATAAATTCATTTATGAGATAACTTGAGAAAATATTTTAGGAAAGATTCTTAAGCTAGTTCTGATGAAGAGAAGAAATCCATTTATTCAGATTTAGATTCTTTATTTTCCAGACTCATTTTTCTAGTTCGATGGTCAATCATTTCAAAACCAACTGCAAAATTGGCTTTCAGAATACAAATAGAAACTCATGGCAACACATCCTGACTCCCACAGGTTTAACAATTACATGTCTAATTGCCCTCTGCTATGACATAAAAATAAATAGAAATGGAGCAAAATATTTTACCCCTCAATACTTTAAATAAGGACAGTTTATGGTGGGAAGTGCTTATCTGCCATGGGGAAAAATCTGCTCCCATATTTTCAAGATCCCATCTCAATTCTTCTCAAGACAGTAAATGGTTTAAGAGTCACCTTCCTAGTTAGAACAACCAAGTTGTGGGATAAGAAGACTCTTGTGTTAGAATACAGGTTTAAATATATTCGAGTATGTACTGTTTTAGCAAATATAATTTTTTATTGTGATTTCAGTAAGAAACAGTTTTGAGGTAAGCTCATACTTTCAATTTAATTCCACAAATGTTTTTAGAGCCCATAGTGTTTCTTAAGCACAGAACTGGAGATTAAAATCAGGTCCAGTCACAAACCTAGAGACCCACCAACCTATGATCTTTCAGTGAAAGTTCTTTTCCTTGGGCTTCCCTGGTGGTGCAGTGGTTAAGAATCTGCCTGCCAATGCAGGGGACACGGGTTCGAGTCCTCATCCAGGAAGATCCCACATGCCCTGGAACAACTAAACCTGTGTGCCACAACTACTGAGCCTGCGCTCTAGAGCCCGCAAAGCACACTACTGAGCCCGTGTGCCACAACTACTGAAGCCTGCGTGCCTAGAGCCCATGCTCCGCAACAAGAGAATCCACCACAATGAGAAACCCAGGCACTGCAATGAAGGGTAGCCCCCACTCGCTGCAACTAAAGAAAGCCCGTGTAGTAATGAAGACCCAACGCAGCCATAAATAAATAAATAAAGTTCCATTAAAAAAATAAAGAAAAAAAGAAAGTTCTCTTCCTTAAAGCAAAGCTTACTTTATGAAGGTCACAATCCATGGACATTTAAGCACAAAGGGAATTCCAACTTGCAAAGTCAGGGACATGGAGCCATTGCTCCATACCACTCTCCACACAATCTAAATTTTTTACCTTCAAGGACAAGTTACTCCAGAACCTGGTGCCTCAATTACCCAAGAGTCTTCCCTAAAACCCCTAAACTGATCAGATCTTTTTTTTTTTACATCTTTATTGGAGTATAATTGCTTCACAATGGTGTGTTAGCTTCTGCTATATAAAAAAGTGAATCAGCTATATGTATACATATATATCCCCATATCCCTTCTCTCTTGCGTCTCCCTCCCACCCTCCCTATCCCACCCCTCTAGGTGGTCCTGATCAGATCTTTTCATTATATGGTTCATTTCATTCCACTTGGCAGCTGGAAAAGTCCTACCTTTATTTTAAGATCCAGATGTGGTAATACATCCTTTGAAACCTCTCTCTTCCTCAGGGAATATTGCCCCATCCACAGTTTATTGATTATGTCACTGCATTTGTATTTGCCACACTATGTTGTAATTTAAACATATACAAGTCTGTCTTTCTCTCTGGAGCAAGAACCCTGTGTTATTAATATTTATATCTTTAATACTTAGTAGAGTTTCAGGCATATTTTGTCTTAAAAATATTGAATGTTGATTGAGGATGAGGTTCCCCCACTCCTCGGAAGAACTCATGCTCCAGTGGTAAAACGAGCATGGAATGAAACAAAAAAAAAAGACTGTAACACAAGGATAAGAGCTAACTTTTATTAAGTCATTACTGTATGGCAAGTGTTGTACTAAAATATTTTCAGGACTTATCACATAGAAACTTCATGGCAACCCTAGAAATAGTTATTATGTTTCCTGTTTTACAATTTCCTGTGAGCATTTCTCACATGATATTACCATTTCTTTGTTATTCATCAATCTAATCCATTCTAGACTGTAAGCGTTTTGAGGACATAGACTCTATCTGGCATTGTTTCATTCACAGCATCTGATACGGTGTCTACCAGCTAACAGGCAATCAAAATATTTGTTAATGCATTTGTTAGTGCATTCGTACTTTAATCAACTTTTTTCCCAGTATATGAAATATTATTGTAGCATACATTTATGCAGTGCTTATGCTGTGCCAGATGCTCTTCTACGTGTTTCACAAATATTAGTTCATTAAACCTTCACTACATTCTGTGAGCTAGCTTCTCTCACTGTAAACTAGGTAATGTTTTACAGGTGAGGAAACAGAGGCAAAGATAGGTAAAGCAATTTGGCCAAGGCTATATGGCTAGTTATCTATCTTGTTCCATCCCCTTACTTTCAGTCTGTATGTGTCTCTAGGTCTGAAGTGGGTCTCTTGTAGACAGCATATATATGGGTCTTGTTTTCGTATCCATTCAGCCAATCTGTGTCTTTTGGTGGGAGCATTTAGTCCATTTACATTTAAGGTAATTATTGATATGTATGTTCCTATTACCATTTTCTTAATTGTTTCGGGTTCGTTATTGTAGGTCTTTTCCTTCTCTTGTGCTTCTTGCCTAGAAAAGTTCCTTTAGCATTTGTTGTAAAGCTGGTTTGGTGGTGCTGAACTCTCTCAGCTTTTGCTTGTCTGTAAAGGTTTTAATTTCTCCATCAAGTCTGAATGAGATCCTTGCTGGGTAGAGTAATCTCGGTTGCAGGTTTTTCTCCTTCATCGCTTTAAATATGTCCTGCCACTCCCTTCTGGCTTGCAGAGTTTCTGCTGAAAGATCAGCTGTTAACCTTATGGGGATTCCCTTGTGTGTTATTTGTTGCTTTTCCCTTGCTGCTTTTAATATGTTTTCTTTGTATTTAATATTTGACAGTTTGATTAATATGTGTCTTGGCATATTTCTCCTTGGATTTATCCTGTATGGGACTCTCTGTGCTTCCTGGACTTGATTAACTATTTCCTTTCCCATATTAGGGAAGTTTTCAACTATAATCTCTTTAAATATCTTCTCAGTCCCTTTCTTTTTCTCTTCTTTTTCTGGAACCCCTATAATTTGAATGTTGGTGCGTTTAACATTGTCTCAGAGGTCTCTGAGACTGTCCTCAGTTCTTTTCATTCTTTTTTCTTTATTCTGCTCTGCAGTAGTTATTTCCACTATTTTATCTTCCAGGTCACTTATCTGTTCTTCTGCCTCAGTTATTCTGCTATTGATCCCATCTAGAGTATTTTAAATTTCATTTATTGTGTTGTTCATCGTTGTTTGTTTCATCTTTAGTTCTTCTAGGTCCTTGTTAAATGTTTCTTGCATTTTGTCCATTCTATTTCCAAGATTTTGGATCATATTTACTATCATTATTCTGAATTTTCAGGTAGACTGCCTATTTCCTCTTCATTTGTTAGGTCTGGTGGGTTTTTATCTTGCTCCTTCATCTGCTGTGTGTTTTTCTGTCTTCTCATTTTGCTTATCTTACTGTGTTTGGGGTCTCCTTTTTGCAGGCTGCAGGTTCGTAGTTCCCGTTGTTTTTGGTGTCTGTCCCCAGTGGCTAAGGTTGGTTCAGTGGGTTGTGTAGGCTTCCTGGTGGAGGGGACTAGTGCCTGTGTTCTGGTGGATGAGGCTGGATCTTGTCTTTCTGGTGGGCAGGTCCACGTCTGTTGGTGTGTTTTGGGGTGTCTGCGGACTTATTATGATTTTAAGCAGCCTCTCTGCTAATGGGTGGGGTTGTGTTCCTGTCTTGCTAGTTGTTTGGCATAGTATGTCCAGAACTGTAGCTTGCTGGTTGTTGAGTGAAGCTGGATGCTGGTCTTGAGATGGAGATCTCTGGGAAATTTTCACCGTTTGATATTATGTGGAGCTGAGAGGTCTCTTGTGGGCCAGTGTCCTGAAGTTGGCTCTCCCACCTCAGAGGCACAGCACTGACTCCTGGGTGCAGCACCAAGAGCCTTTCATCCACACGGCTCAGAATAAAAGGGAGAAAAATTAGAAAGAAAGAATTAGTAGAAGTAGAAAGAAAGAAAGAAAGGAGGGAGGGAGGGAGAAAGGAAGGAAGGAAAAAAAGAAAGAAGATAAAATAAAATATAATAAAGTTATTAAAATAAAAAATAATTATTAAGAAAAAAAATTAAAAAACAAACAAAAAAAAACGGATATATAGAACCCTAGGACAAATGGTGGAAGCAAAGCTATCCAGCATAAATCTTGCTCTCAAAGTCCACCTCCTCAATTTGGGATAATTCGTTGTCTATTCATGTATTCCACAGACATCAAGTTGATTGTGGAGCTTTAATCCGCTGCTTCTGAGGCTGCTGGGAGAGATTTCCCTTTCTCTTCTATGTTCTCACAGCTCCCAGGGGCTCAGCTTTGGATTTGGCCCCGCCTCTGCGGGTAGGTCGCCGCAGGGCGTCTGTTCTTCGCTCAGGCAGGACGGGGTTAAATATCACTCAGACCCGGGGGGGGGGGGGGGCGGAAGGGAGGGGTACGGAGTGCGGGGCGAGCCTGCAGCGGCAGATGGCGGTGTGACGTTGCACCAGCCTGAGGCGCGCAGTGCGTTCTCCTGGGGAAGTTGTCCCTGGATCCTGGGACCCTGGCAGTGGCAGGCTGGACAGGCTCCCCGGAAGTGGGGTGTGGATGGTAACCTGTGCTCGCAGACAGGTTTCTTGGTGGCGGCAGCAGCAGCCTTAGCGTCTCATGCCCGTCTCTGGGGTCCGCGCTTTTAGCCGCGGCTCGCGCCCGTCTCTGGAGCTCCTTTAAGCAGCGCTCTTAATCCCCTCTCCTCGCGCACCAGGAAACAAAGAGGTAAGAAAAAGTCTCTTGCCTCTTCGGCAGGTCCAGACTTTTCCCCCTGACTCCCTCCCGGCTAGCCGTGGCGCACTAATCCCCTGCAGGCTACGTTCACGCCGCCAACCCCAGTCCTCTCCCTGCGCTGCGACCGAAGCCCGAGCCTCAACTCCAGGCCCCGCCTGCCCCAGCGGGTGAGCAGACAAGCCTCTCGGACTGGTGAGTGCTGGTCGGCACCGATCCTCTGTGCGGGAATCTCTCCGCTTTGCCCTCCGCACCCCTGTGGCTGTGCTCTCCCCCGTGGCTCCGAAGCTTTCCCCCTCCGCCACCCGTAGTCTCCGCCCGGGAAGGGGCTTCCTATTGTGTGGAAAGCTTTCCTCCTTCACAGCTCTCTCCCACTGGTGCAGGTCCCGTCCCTATTCTTTTGTCTCTGTTGTTTCTTTTTTCTTTTGCCCTACCCAGGTACGTGGGGGGTTTCTTGCCTTTTGGGAGGTCTGAGGTCTTCTGCCAGCGTTCAGTAGGTGTTCTGTAGGAGTTGTCCCACGTGTAGATGTATTTCTGGTGTATCTGTGGGGAGGAAGGTGATCTCCGCGTCTTACTCTTCCGCCATCTTCCCTTGGCTCTGTTTTGACTTCCTGATCTTTTTTAAATGTGCTCTTGAGGATCTATTTTGTCTCTCTTCTCTGCTTTGGATTTGGTTTCCTTTATGTCTCCCATTTGGCTCTTGACCCGGATTTTGGTTGTCTGCAACTTTGGCTGAAAGACACCCTCCCCTAGCTCTGCCCAGAAAACCTAGTTATCTATCTTAAATGCTGCTCTTTTTAAAAATTTATTTTTAAAATTTATTTTATTGACATATAGTTGATTTACAATGTTGTGTTAATTTCTGCTGTACAGCAAAGTGATTCCGTTATACACATATATACATTCTTTTTCATATTCTTTTCCATTATGGTTTATCACAGGATATTGAATATATTTCCCTGTGTTATACAGTAGGACCTGTATATCCTATATATCCATCCTGTATACAGTAGTTTATATCTGCTAAACTCAAACTCCCAGTCCATCCCTCCCACCTCCCCTCCCCCTTGGCAACCACAAGTCTGTTCTCTATGTCTGTGAGTCTGTTTCTGTCATGTAGATAAGTTCATTTGTGTCATATTTTAGATTCCACATATAAGTGATATCATATGATATATGTCTTTCTCTTTCTGACTTACTTCACTTAGTATGATAATCCCTAGGTCCCTCCATGTTGCTGCAAATGGCATTATTTCATTCTTTTTTATGGCTGAGTTGGATGCTGCTCTTAAAGGTGAACTGAGATTAAAAACCTAGACTATGAAATCAGCCATATGTAATCTACTAAAATGGCAAATTAGGAAGATTGTAAATAGTTTTAGGTAGTTTGGTGATCATTGTTCATCTTTCTTTTCTGGTGAAACCATTATCCCATCCTGGTCATTTCCCTTTATGCTGGTTCAGCATCTCCAACCTGAATTGTGTGTTTGACTTTCCTTTACTGATGCAAAGTTAATATGCTCTCTGAAAATTGCTCTTCTTGCATTATTGTGTATGCTTTTTCCCTGAAACTGCGCCTTAAAGAATAAGATCTTGGTTACAACTACCTAGATTTTAGCACCTGCATTACAATTGTCTTTTCAATTTCTGTTCCTAATTACTATTGCACAAATTTGTTTAGGTTAGGAATTGCAGGAAATGTGGTCTTTTTTCAAATGTAAATATGGCTTCTGCAATAATTAGTCTAGTGGGTTTTGTAGATATTTGCAGTTCTAAAGAGGGGGAAAGAAATCTTCCGTACAGATTTTCCACATTGTTCAAAATTTCTTTTTCCAATATGGTTGTTTCCTAATTATTGCACGAGTGTCCCCATTTTAAAGGAACTATTTCAAAGGAACTTTGGTGTTCAGCCCAGTTGGTTGAAAAGTGGTTTTTTCTATTTACAGTTACACATCCATTAACATTGAATGTTCATTAACACTCCTCTCCCATATATTGTATATCTGTTTTGTGATTATATCTTTTCTATGCACATGGACCCCTTATTGAACAGCAATGATCACTGATTTATTGTTGGCAAAGTTGTTTCCTAGTGGTTATGAGTAATTTAGAGAGTGGTTCCTTGGTGAGTTGTAATTGCACATTGATCACTTTTCCTACACTAATAACACATGATATGGAAATTTAATTGCTTTCAAAGGTATCCTACTGTAGAATAAGAAGATATTTTAATGAATATTTAAAAACCATTAAGACCAAAGGTTAAAAGATGTTGAACATATAAGAACATTACTCATTTTTGTAATCTTGGAATTAAATTTTAACCTATAGAAGCATGAATGTACTATTGTAGCTTCTTAAATAGTCCTTGTATGTATTTTCTAATGCTAGATAATAAATTTCCACAAATTTCGAAGTTTAAAACAACACTCACTTATTAGCTCCTAATTTTCTACGTCAAAAGTCCAACAAGATGTGGCTAGGTTTTCCGCTCAGTCACAAGGCTGAAATCAAGATGTCTTCAGGGCTGACTTCTCATTAGGAGGAGCTGAGGAAGAATCTGCTTAGAAGCACATCCATAGAGTTGGCGGAATCGAATCTAGCTCCTTGCGGTTTCAATACTGAGGTCATGAACTTTTTGCTTCTAAGGAGTTTCTAGAGGTCATTCACAGGTCATGAACTTTTTGCTTCTAAGGAGTTTCTAGAGGTCATTCACAGGTTTCAATACTGAGGTCATGAACTTTTTGCTTCTAAGGAGTTTCTAGAGGTCATTCACAGGTCCTTTCCACATGACCACGTCCATCTTCAAGCTAACAATGGTGTATCAAATCCTTCACCTGTTTCAAATCTCTCACTTCCACTTCTGCAATTAGCCTGAGAAAACTTTTGGGTTTTGTATTTGAATTTTTTTTTTATTGAAGTATAGTTGATTTATAATATTATATTAGTTTCAGGTATACAACACAGTGATTCAAAATTTGTTAGATTATATTCCATTTATAGTTAATCTAAAATATTAGCTATATTGTCTGTGCTGTACATTATATCCTGTAGGTTATTTATTTTATACATTGTAGTTTTGCCTCTTAATCCCCTAGCCCTATCTTTCCCCTCCTTCTTCCCTCTCCCTACTGGTAACCACTAGTTTGTTCTGTATATCTGTGAGTCTGTTTCTTTTTTGTTATACTTACTAGTGTGTTTTATTTTTTAGATTCCACATATAAGTGATACCATAAAGTATTTATCTTTTCTGTCTGACTTATTCACTAAGCATAATCCTCTCCATGTCCATCCCTATTGTCACAAATGGCAAGATTTCATCTTTATTCATGGCTGTAGGGTGAATGCTTTTTTAATTGAATCTGATGTTCTTCCTTTTAATTGGTACATTTAGTCCATTTAAACCTAGTGCCAAAAAATCATTTGGAAGAAACTTGAAAAATGCATACGCAAGCACAGGAAAGGTCAGGTGCATCATGAGAAGACAGTTTGTAGAACTGAACTTCTGGGGTAGAATGAACACTTGGAGTGTGGAAACATATATGAAGATGTCTAGTTCGTTCTATATGGGCAGGTACATATATAGGCAATAAGTGAATATCTGTATAAAAAACAATTGATTATTGATTGAAATGAGAATGAATGAATGAACATATGAACAAATAGAACGTTAAATAGATTATATAGAGGTTAAAAAATGAGCCCAATAAATTGGATCCAATATGAGAGGAAGGGAGTTTCTGTGGATTTTGAGCATGAAAAATATTTTTGTATAATAATAATTTAATTGGATAAACCCAGTTCCTGCAACTCTTGGGATGCTCTTTCTCTTTAATATTCACATTCCTCTGTAATAAGAAGGCCTAACCATACACACACTTCTCCAAGGGCCACTTTCTTCTAATGATATTTAGAGGAAAAGAAGCAGTCAGTTCACCAGGGGCCAGGCTCTGTTGTCTCCTGCCACCACTCTGAATTCGAGGCTCTTCTCACTTTACAGCAATTTGAGATCTATGATGATTTCTGCAAATCACCACCAACTCAACATTGCCATATATAATTGTTTTTCTTATGGAAAAATTTGGGGAAAACAATAGAATTATAAAGCAAGCAAGAAGTAATTTCAAAATTAATGCCAGACATGCCATTTTATGGGAATTCATGAGCTATTACTCATCACATGAAGTTTCATATGGGTAATTTCCTTTTATAGGCCCTGAATTAGGCCCATTACTTTCTCACAAATTCTGCTCCTTGGTTTACTGAAACCAACATGTTTGACCTTTCTATTATTCAGAGCGAAGGCATGCCCCTTTTGTTTCACCCTTGTCTATCTGTGATATACAGTATCTCTTTATTTTATTCAAACAATAGATCCATCAACTCAAAAGTTGAATTACATCACTCTCCTAGAGGGTGTATATCACTATACTGGGTTTGCTTTTGTTTTGTTCTGTTTTTTATTCCCCCTTATAATATAATAAAAGAATTCTTGCAAATTTACTGTGAAGTGATGTGCAACATACTTTGAAAGCGTGGTGGTTCTTTATTTAGTATAAAGAGCATAGATTTATGGTTTGGACTTTTGATTTAAACAATGCTTCTTTCATACTGTAATGGGAAGAGTTCAGCCATTTTATTCATCCATAAGATGGGATAGTGGGCTTGTTATGAGGATTTAAAGGGGTGCTGCTTAGAGTCTGACACATAGTGACTTTCAGCAAGTGGTAGCTCTTTATTTTGGTGCCAGGGAGCTCTACTAGGCAGCTCTTATAGTCACCTAGAAGTAACTAGACCCCAGACAGGGAGAGAGCAGTGATAGAAGTGAAAAGAATAAATGGAGATGCAGTTTTGGGGAGGAAATGGCAGAAGTTTGTGAGAGAGAGGGAATAAGGGAAAGGAGAGAGTGTTATATCAAGGAGAATGGCAGTATCACTGACAAGGCAGTACATGTTCTGATACAAATTCTATTTGATCTTTGATTTAAGAAAAGGGAGAGGTCGGGCTTCCCTGGTGGCGCAGTGGTTGAGAGTCCGCCTGCTATTGCAGGGGACACGGGTTCGTGCCCCGGGCCGGGAAGATCCCACATGCCGCGGAGCAGCTGGGCCCGTGAGCCATGGCCGCTGAGCCTGCGCGTCCGGAGCCTGTGCTCCGCAACGGGAGAGGCCACAACAGTGAGAGGCCCGCGTACCGCAAAAACAAAAAAAGAAAGAAAGAAAAAAAAAGAAAAGGGAGAGGTCAATGTAGCTGTTGGGCATGGTTGTGGCGGAAGAATGATTTGTATAGTGCAGAAAAACCAAAACTAAAATAAGTGGAGTAGAGAAAGGAAGGCACATTAGAAGTAAATATGCATCATTACGGGGGTGATAATTGGTAAGGTGAGTGGGGAGAGGTAGTGAGGCCGTAAACCCTCCTGGAATGACAGATTCATATTGTGAGTCACAGTATGATTGGTAGGACGTAGAACAAATTGGGTAATTATTTACCGTGTATATCTGATCAGTCTCCAGAGCCTATTACTAGCCCATTTTAAATGTCTCTCAGATTTGCTATCCCCCCTCCACATTTCTTTGTTTAGAACGTCGGTTGTCGTCACCAAACTCTGTGTGCAATAGGAAGAGTTCTCTTCATAATTCTCCCCTAACTCCCACTGAGGAATTGGTCCCTTCTCCAATCCTTGCTGTGTGCTGTGTCAGTCAGTCATCACAAAGCTCTGTTATCCTCCTGTCATTTGTTATGATGAGTCACGTCCAGGACTTAAGTGGCAACAGTGAACCAGGGCCAGAGAGCCAAGGAAAACCATGAGAATATCTTGAAACAGTGAACGCAGCCTTGGGTGCCTCAGAGGTGTTTGCTACGTGTAAGGTGTAGGGTGGAGCATTTCTTAACGGCACTCGACTTTTAAAGGTCCTGCTCACCAATGAAAATGACTCTTGAAAATTACTGCTTGGTTCAGTGTCTGCTCATCTTCTATTGTATAAAGAGCCAATTTAATAAACGAGGAGGGCAGGAAACTACAGAATAGACATAAGGACAGTAAGGTGTAAAATTTTACTAGTATATCACTGCATCTAAAATAAAGTAAGAACACATAGCTTTCATATTGATTAGCACCAGCCGGTGAAAGTTATTTCTGTCAACTATTTTTGGAAGGCAGTGGTAGGCAAGACGGGAGAAGAGTTTAAAGATTATATATTATATATATATAAATGTCTATGTTTATAATATATTTAGAAAAATACCAAACAATAGTTAGAACGGTATACATAACTGTCTAAAGCCGGGTCTGTGTCTCTCTCAGTGTGCTAAGTGTTTGTTCATGGAAGAAAGTTACATGACTTGTGAAAATAATAAATGAATACAGGGGCCCTGAATTTAAGTTACTTTTTTTTTTTTGCATTTTCCTTTGACAAATGATTCAAATGAAAATTATTTTGTACATTTTATAAATAATTTAAAACCAGCATTTCCCTTGAGAACACGATATTCTTGCAGTGAAATAGTTACTGGATTGGAAATCAGCTCCAGGCACCTTCACTGGTTTTATTGAGTGACATTTCATCCCTAATCTGTAAATGTAAATCCACTAAAATATTTTGGGATAAATTGCTATTATTGTTGCTTTATACAATAATATCTTTGAATATACTAGAAGGAAAAACCACTGTTTATAATCTCTACACCCTTTTAATATATATTGTTTTTTGGAGGGTGTTTATCTCTTAGGGTTTTTAAACAAAGCACAGGCAAGTTTCAGAGTTGGTTTCAAAATAGAAATTGTGGTTTTATTAGCTACTGAATCAAGAACACTTCACTATATTACTTCCAAACAGTTGTTGTCTTGTAATAATATTTGTTCCCCAGAGAACTGGAGTTGACTCAGCTTGGAGGTGTTCACTAATGATCTTTTGAATCATCTACTCCTCCATAATTTTTATTCCTCTATCTTAGAAAGCTTACAACATATTGCTAATTTTTCAATAATGATACATGAAATGTAATGAGTTGTACGGGTTTCCAGATTATTATACGAATGACCTTTAGTGTGATGTTTCACTGGGTACTCCAGACTCATATCCCATAACTGCATGAAGATATTTTTTAAAATTTTGCAGTCTCCACTTAATAACATACTAAATTTCACTAGGTGCTATTCCAGTTTAGCTAGTTAATTTTCATCAACATGTAAGCACAACTATCTTTTTAGCTGTGTCTCTCAACTAGCATATCATAATTATTCTGAAAAAAGTAAACACTGTTAATTAAAACAGACTACCTCAAGGCAGGTATATATTTTTTCCTTTTCAATTCATTTCATAGTATCTGTTTCTCTAATTTCTGCTTTATTTCCTTTACAGCTCTTGTTACACTCTGAAACTATCTTGTTTGCTTATTGGCTTTTTGTCTGTCTTCCTCACTGGAACGCAGCATCTGTAAGCAAAGGAAACTTCTGTCTTGTTGCATGCTATATCATCATTGCATAGAATAGCACTTGTCAAATCATAGACTTTTAATAAATAGTCATTTGACATCTTCTGCCATAGAATGCTAGATTTTAAAGCTGTCCTTAATCACAACATCTAATAGCTTTCTTCAAAAAAGTGTAGGAACATTCTATTAATAATAAACAATAAATATACTGACTGAACTATGAACATACTAAGTCAAATTTTCAATCTACCTGTGAGTATCATGTGTCCATATTCTAATAATTTTTTAGTTAAATGAAAATTTGGTAATTTAATTAAAAAACAAAACAATTTCTAAAATTATGCTCAGCATGGGCTTAGGATAAGACACAGACCTTTTGCTTCAAGAATATATTCCTAAAATAAAAGCACAGCTTTTTTATAAATCAAAGAAGACTGTAAGGAGTTAGGAATCAGCAGAATACATATTTAAACCAGGAAGCTATGAACTGCTTTTAGGACGTTAAACTGGTGCATATTAAAAATTTTTCAAGTTTATTTGAGCAGAAATTAATTTGAATCAAGCAGCATCCAATCTGGTGGATAGAAAGGAGCTCTGACAAGCTGCACAAAATCAAAGACTTTTATAGGCGATAGGTAGCAGGAGCAAGAAAGTTCTACGAGGCAAATGTTGGTTGGTTATCGCAAGGTAACTTTCCTTCAGCGGTTGGCAGGGGTCTATCGGGCAGATTTCCTCACTGCTTCTAATCAGGAGATTCCTAATTGACTGGTGTAAGATTCCTCTGGGAGAGGTGAAACTATAATTAAGTCTTGGTTTGGTGATGTGGGGCTTAGCATAAGTAGCTCCATTTGGGGCCTGTTGTCTTGTTTTTAAGAAGGGGAAGTTATCTTTAAAGAAGTAACTAAATGATTTTGAAAATATCTTAGGATGTGTCAGTAATCTATAAGTAAAAATGAGGAAGTGGAACATGAAAGAAGGCAAGAGATACTGGAAGCTATTGCATGCGTTGGAGAATTGAGTTTGGTTGGAATTGTGTGGCAAGTAAGGTTAGAAGAAAGGTTTGGGTGTTGCTGTACCAAGTGTTCCATTCCAGGTTGAGAAATTATATTTAATTTATTAGGAAACAGGAACATTCCATGTTTCTAATTATGGGAGTGAAATTGTAAGAACCCTGCTTTAGAATGATTAGTATAAGCAGGACTAGCTGATTTGACAGAATGAAAATGTAATGTGAGGCAGGAGAGTAGGTAGTAAGTGTCTGAAATTGGTCAGGAGAGGTATCAGGCATTGCTGAAATTGAATAATGGCTCTGGGACTTGAAAGAAAGGCATATTTCAGGATGCAAAGTTAGGAGTCTCCAGGGCTTAGATGTGGATAAGATCTTAAACTAGCTCTGAACTATGATCCCAGTGCTGATATTGGTCAATTCACCAATTGTGCTAAAGAGGAAGCCCTTACACCCATTCTATCTGTCCCATTTTTTGTTAGGCCCCTAAACAAAGCTAGTGGCATACAGAGACTCATTTTTGTGCCGACTGTTGCTTTTGTAAACAACCCCAAATTAAAATTTTTATTAGTATTCTCATTTTGTTTCATATATATGTTAAACCTGGGAATATCAACAGTGAACGATCTTTTCCCATATTCCACTGTATTTTGCAAGTACACTTATTCATGACCTCTTAGGAAATTTAATAATTATCAAAGATGTATTTGGTAGCATTAAGTGGTGTGATATGAAACGGGCAGACAACCCTCTTTCTCTTAAAACCTCCAGTTTCCAATTTGTCAAGTTTTGTTTTTGTAAATCATGTTATTTATAGTGGCTAAGCTTAAGGCGAATGTTTTCCCAGAATACTACTTCCTGGGACAGGATGCCTCCTCCTTCTCACAATGAAGCGTCTGGGGTCATAAGGTTCTGTTCTATGTCCTCCCCTTCCAGACTTTGCATACTGCTTAGTTTTCTTTGTCCATCGTAAGTTTTAACTCATAATACTTGACTCACTCTAAAACTTCCAGACATAGAGAAAATACTGGAAGATTTTGCTTAGGAGCTAGGAATGCACCTTTCTTTCTTTTGGGATCCCCATTTTCCCAGTCTTTTTAAGTCTTTTATTCCATCACTTTTTTTGTAAAATTAAAGTAGCTTTCTGATTCTTCTGTAGAACTATTATAGCAGAGCAATTGGGAGACTTTCCTGCCAAGGTACTCCATAACGTCATTGAAATGCCAGTGACTTTCTAGGTCATGTCAACTTATACTCTTCCCAGGTTATTGAGAGTTAAACACTTATCTCTTAGACAAGAGAAGACTCTATCTCCCCTAAGGCACAGTCTTACCAATTTCAACACAAGGCCACATACTGTTGGTCTTTTATAATTAGCCACATTCCTCCACTGGTTTCCCTAAGTTCTGAAATTGAATGAGGAAAAAAAAAGATCCAAATGATGTTATTAAATTATAGAATACTAGCAAGCCCTTTCATCGTCTTGTATGGAATAAAGTAAAGCTTAGCAAGAAGCCTGTGCTAGCAAATACCTCAGATGTAGTTCTCTTAAAAAGAGTCATTTAAATAAAATGACTATCTTCTTTTAATGAATAACTAGATGAAAAACAACATTGAGTTTCTAATGGCATTTTGGTACCATCTGGGGTGAAGCACAGCACCTATTGAATTATAAATATTTATATCACCTAATTAGAAAAGCTAAGAAACACAACTTGTGTCTTTTTTTCTGTTAAAGTCAACATAAGCAATAATTCTAGCCTGGGCATTCTTTTGTGGGATTGATATCTAACTTTGGAGACTCAGAGTACTTCAAAGTGTTGCAGGTGTTTTGTTGTTATTTGGCTTTGTTTTGTTTTTTGGTGTTGAAACATTATCAGGGGCTACACTGGAGAATTTGAAGCCCATGTGGCAGAGGAACCACAAAGGCAGGGCAACCATATGTATCTCAATTTGTCTGGGCCAGTCCAGTCCAGTTCAGACCAGTTGTCCTCAGGTAATTATTAATAACTCTGCCTTTCACTTTCAAAAGCATCTTGGTTTGGACCATACTTTATATGTCAGTTATAAGGCACAGGTTAAACATTTCTTGTCACCTAAAATCAATATGTTCACAGTTGAAAGACCAGACTGGGGCTGTGAAAGGGGCAGGGAGGAGAACAGAAGAACAAAAAAAAGTAGTAAATAGAACTGGATCTACTTACATGAAGGGTGTAGCCATAAAATCATTAGACTGTATTGCCACACACTAAGTTTTTTAGGTCTAATTCCATTTGGCTAGCCCCATATCACCAATGACTAAAATATTCTTTGTTGGAAATCTGGCTAAATGACAAGTGGAGAAAACTGTGTTGATAATGGCCGTCAGCCAAGTAAAGCCCATTGTTTGAACAGCAACATTAATTTGCAAACATTTCTTTACCAGAATTGGAACACTTACTGATTCAGTGACAGAATAAAAAATAGAATATAAAGTTTTAACTCAAGCCTTTTTCTATTAACTTACACTTATGGTTGTTAACACAAAGTTAGGTAAGCGGTATGAAGAGACCGCTGATATTCCAGGTGTGTGAAAGAGAGAGCAATTGGGGTAGTAAGTGTACTAAAAAATAAAGGCTCCATTTTGGAAATGAAATTGTCAGCATGTTATATAATTCTATGATATTTTAATTGAAAATACCTAAAAAATATTACCATAAAACAGACATTTTTCACAAAGATAGAAAGTAAACATGTTTTTAAAATGATGTTCTTAAAACAATCTTTGTGGAATTTTTAGACATGATATATTAGATCCTCACGGAACCATACTTAGAAAAGGAAGGAGACCACAGTTTCATGGTCATGCCAGTGTCTCCCTTTCTCTGAATAGGGGATAGCATTGTATAGTGTCAAAGCCTACTTATTACCCAGTGAATAAATTTTTATAATTTATTTTATTTTGTATTTTTATAAGCATATAAGAGAGTATTAAAGTGCTGTGAAAATATAGATTTTGGTAAGTTTTATGTCTTATAGCTTTCCTATGGATTCATTTTCATAAGTGTACTCAATTTTGGCTTTCTGATCCAGCTATTGCAACTCTGGGAGATACAGGAATATTTTACAAAATGGTGATGTGTGTGTTCACAAAACAAATGTAGTGGAGAAGTAGTTTTGACCATCAAAGAAGTAAATGAACTTTGGCAAATAGTTTTTCCTTCCTTTTAAAAAACTATTTATTATGGGAACAAAATCCAAAAATTTACTCTATATCTCTTTCAATTCATGTATTATCTTTTGTCCATATCAAATGCATATATACAATTTACAAGAATTTAATCAAGGTATGTTGTCATTTTTGTTCTTTTTTCAGTATATAATATAAAATAGTTTTTATGTATATAAAAAGTTTTCAAAATCATTCATTTCATAGTTGGTCTGGAATAACAAAATATTTTCTGACCATATGCCTAGTACTGGAAATTTAATTTCCACTTGTGTGCTATATAAATGTCACTGCAATCGATAACTTTAACATATACATTTTTGTATTTCCTTAATAAAAATTCTTTTGATTGAAATAACTAGATCAAACATAAGAAGAACTATGTATTCTTCAAAATCTTTGGCCAAATACCTGTACATAATTTATAATACTAGTAGCAGCATAGGAGTTTTTGTCTTAGTGCAACTTCACAAGAATTCTTTTAAATTGTTAATTTAGTAGGTTTAAATGGTACCTCAAATTTTGAGTAATTTGTAATGTTTTTATTTCTTAGAAGGATAGATAATTTTTTCAAACGTTTGTTTAATATTTGTATACTTAAGAGTATGGAGATGGGATGTGGCGTGTGGGAGGAAAAGGCACTCAGACTCTGCTCAAATTAGTAACAGATATATCATTTCTTTGATACAACTTCATGATAAGACTAATTCCAAATTGAATGTTGACTATTCAATCAAATCCTTAACGGGAGATAATAGCAGATGTAGCTAAGATTATTTTGTATTTGCAGGAATAAAAATATTTGACCCCTTCTGTAAAGTAATTGGCAGTCAATGATAAATATATTCAAACAGAATACTCATTGAATCATTACTAAGCCAAAAGATTATTTCTCTATGCTCATTGTCTGAATCCTGATTTTTTAATTAATGCTTTATTAAGAAGGAAATTGGAAATAAAACCATTGAAGTGTAGGTGTATATTAGGTGATGCAATTATATTTTCTTGAGATATTCTGTTTATGTTTATTATTAGGCAGATAGTACTTAATGTTAAAATTTTCTTTTCCTCAGTCAAATTATTAATCCACCAGATCTTTTGTAAAAATTTGACTTACATTTTCAGAGGTTATTATATTTATATGTTGATGAGTGAGACAAAGAAGCAAAACTAAGGATATCTACTTTGAATTATCAGTTATATATTAAAAATAAGTAAAAATGTATGTATGACTTTGTGTACATAATTTGAATTTATTATGTGATTGAAGGAGACAAAACAATGTGCATTAAATTATACACACAATCTTAACTTTTGTTGAAAAACCATTGCCTTTAGAAATACAATTTTTAACATTTTGAAATATATGACTGTCTTACATAATTTCCTGCATCTGTTTTATTAAGAAAATGTTTTATCAAAAATTCAATAAATCTAATAAATAAATAAATGTAAATCTTTTAATATTTGCAAAGGCTTTTAAGTTAATATAAGTAGCTATTTGCATAATGATTATACTTGAGAGAATCATAAATGTTCTTTTCTTTTTTTCCCCTTGTTGTGGCTCAGCAGTGGATCAAAAGCAAATTGTGATAATTGTTCAATCAGTTAAAAGTCAAAAAAAATGCAAGGAAGAAAACTCTTTTCACCTTTTTCTAACCATTGTTCTTTTACCAGAGAACAATGGGAAGATCTGGCTGTCAACAGATTTTCTGTAATAAATCTTAGCATCGCCAATGGTAACACAGGCAGGCGTTACACACTTCCTCTTGTGGTACAAAATATGGTACACAACATAAGGTAGGGTATTATTGTCAAAAAATATTTAATTTGAGTCCAATCAAGTCTTTGGGTATTATTTTCAGTTTATGAGAAATAAAGAAGATAGGTGAATAGTTAAGAAAATTCCTCTGTTAGATACTGAATGTCATTGTATATAATAAAATGCATATCATTGCATTCAATTTGTTATTGTTTTGTATTGCTTTATAAAAAATTACTGTACAAAAAAATTATGACTTTGATTTTTATGGAATTTGAGGTTTGCCTGTGTCATCTCATTTGAAACACACAACCACCTAGGGAGACAGATACAGTTGTGCTCATTTTAAAGATGAATCTGACTCTGGAAGAGTAACAGTGCTCTACTCCTAAAATATACTGCACTTACTAAACATAACAACATTCCTGAGGAACTGCTCAAGTAGCTGGGGAGGTGGACAAGTTGCAGTGCTAGGGAGCTCAGTGTTCTAGGGGATAAGTCAGTATAACTATTTAATTGGCATCAGCTATATGAAACTGCACAGAAATTTTTGAATCATTTAGTTGGTTGGAACATCATCTTTAAGAAGTCATTCATTCATTCAATGAATATGACTGTCAACTATGTACCAGACAGTTTTTGAGGTGTAGGGGAAGCAGCAGTAAATAAAATGCCCCTACCCTCATGGACCTAACATTCTCATGTGGAGGAAACAAACCTTAAACTTTTTTTTCTAAAGTACATATAGAATTTCTCAGAAAGTAAATACATTTTATAGAGAAAAATAAAGCTGGGTAACCAAGTGAAGGGATTAATAAAGGGGAAGGCAGAACAGAGCTATATCACTCAGGCGATTATGGAAATCCTCTCTAATAAGAGACTTCAACTGTGTCTGAAATAAGTGGGAAGTTGAGCTATGAAGATATCTAGAGAGAGACCTGCTCAGACAGAGGGAACAGAAATGGCAAAGGATTAATGCAGACATGAGCTTGACAAGCTGGAGAAATAGCAAGAAGGACTTGTGGCTGGAGTGGAATGAACCAAAGGGCAAATAGAAAGAGAGAATCAGAGAGGCAGCTGATAGCCAGATCGGCACGAGCTTTGGAAGCCATTGTAAGCACTTTAAGTCTGAGTGAGATGGGAAACCAGTGGAAGGTTTTGTCAAAGGAGTGATGTGATCTGTTTCATGTTTGGTGCTTTTAGAACATTTCTAGTCCGGATTATCAGGTGGTAGTGATGATGGAGGCGTAAAGCAGCAGCAGAGCCTCCCAGAAAGAAAATTCAATGGCTTGGACGAGATGGTTAGTAGTGGAGGTGATAAGAAATAGATTCTGGAGGTATGTTGAAAGCATAATCTAAAGAAACTTACTAATAGATTGGCTATGTGAGAGGAAACATGAGAGAAAGAGTTAAGCCAAACCTCTAAGCTTTTGGACTTAGGCACATGGAAGGAAGAAGCTGGCATTTACTGAGATAGGGAAGTCTGTGAAGAATCCAGTTTTGGCTGGAGGCATCAGGACAGAGAAGGTCAGCCAGAGAAAGACAATGAATAGCATGATGAATATTACGACAACGGGAACAGACAAAACCATGTGAAGTAAAAATATTTCAGCCTGATTTCATTTTAATAGCTATATGAGTTGTGGCCCTACTATGTAGGTAGAATGTGGTAGAAATAGAAAAACAAAACAACAACAACAACAAAACTCAACCAAAAGCAAAAACCAACAACAAATTGTAGAATTGTGTGCCCTCAAATGAGGCGATGGAATCAAGAAATTTCAAAAGAATGGCATGAAAAGAACTACCAGATGACACTATAAATCTTGACAGACATAAGGAAAGGCACAAATGTTTTAAGAGAATGGAAGAAATGCAAATGAAGCGGGCAAAGGAAATAGCAAAAACCTTAGCAGGAGTTCAGACTTCTCTGAGTAAAAACTAAAAGAATTAGGTAACAATGTGGCTTGCACTAGGGCACAGACTTCATTTTTTTAAGTTTTAGAGACTTAATTTGTGTGACCTATAATGGGCTCAGCATGTGACTTAAGGTCTCAGACAAAAAAAAAAAAAAGTCCTGTGATGTGAACAGAACTTTTAATGATTTATATGAAATCTCAGTGCATTGACATAGAAATTCTAATTTTCATGGATTGGGATATTTTAACTAAATATTTAGAATAAGTATAGAAATTATAAATTAGCATATAAAATCAAACACAAAATTGGACAATAAAAATAGCTTTTAAAAATGTATCATTTTGTCATGTTCAAAAATATCTAACTTGTTTCCCATGCGAAAACTACGTTTTAAAATCTGCTAGAGCTCTATCCAATCAAAAAATTATGACTGCACTCTTCCATTTGGAATAGCTATGCCATTTTATACATGTGGCTAACGTGGTGAACTCCTTTCTCAAATTTATATAGGATCTTCGTTATCAACCTGGCCTTCGGGGAATCAGAATATGCTGAAATGAAATTCCTTGCCCTTGGTTCATATTTGAGGTATGCGAAGTGACACAGGTCTCTTAACTGTCCCTCAATTAAGGGGTGAGCAAGTGATATCAGGGTGCACAGGGTGAAGAAGGAAGGGTGTCCGCAGACATCTCATTTTGCACATTTACAGTTCATGATTCACATTCCAGTTCAAAAATGAGATGTCATAGTCCTACTGTATGATATACAGAGACAGTTTACTGTTGGATAGCAATTCGCTTTAGATGTCAATTTTCTCAGTATATGGCAGCTAGCAATTATTGATTGCTTTGTGTCATCAATTGCATACAAGCAATTTTAAAGTAAATGCATCAATATCACTCAACAATGATAAATATCACAGAAACAAAAATTATCTCTTATTCTTTCTTGCAAATATTTAATCTTCTTTTTGGACCATATATCATGGAAATAAAAATATTTCCAGAATAATTATTTACTTCAGATTAGAAATGACAATGAACTGTTTAAAGAGGAAGTCAAACCCTTAGGTTTACTGCATTAAAATGTGTACTTTTCTCTGGAAAACAGAAGTGGGTCAAGATATATTTTGGAACTCCTATTGCAGCTACATCTTAAATAAAAACTTCCCCCAGGGCTTCCCTGGTGGCGCAGTGGTTGAGAGTCCGCCTGCCGATGCAGGGGACACGGGTTCATGCCCCGGTCCGGGAAGATCCCACATGCCGCGGAGCGGGTAGGCCCGTGAGCCATGGCCGCTGGGCCTGCGTGTCCGGAGCCTGTGCTCCCCAATGGGAGAGGCCACAAGAGTGAGAGGCCCGCGTACCGCAAAAAAAAAATTTAAAAAGGCAAAATTGTGTTTGGGCTTCCCTGGTGGCACAGTGGTTGAGAGTCCGCCTGCCGATGCAGGGGACACGGGTTCGTGCCCCGGTCCGGGAGGATCCTACATGCCGCGGAGCGGCTGGGCCCGTGAGCCATGGCCGCTGAGCCTGTGTGTCCGGAGCCTGTGCTCCGCAACAGGAGAGGCCACAACAGTGAGCGGCAAAAACTTTCCCCAGAGAAGGAACTTCTTGCCAAAAGGCAGGTCTAGGTGGTCATTTTTGTCTTGTATGATACTCCTACTTACCCTTGACAGGGGAGGATCAGTGCATGATAGAACTATCTGTTAGAGGATGAGGTGTGTACTGTATTGTCCCTTTGGGAATTTCAGAAGAAAAATGAGGTTATACTGTAAGTTGATGCTTGTGACTTCTCAAGTTGAAACTTAATATAAAATCAGACTTGAATTTGCACTCATGGCAAACCTAATTATGGGAAGTAGAAACTATGAGGAAGTAGGGTAGACCAGCCATCAGAGAAGGTATGGGAGTCGTAGAGAAAGAAAAAGAAAAAGAAAAAAATGAGAGAGAGAGAACCTAGAGCTGGCTTCATGAAAGTGGAATCTGTTTCGTCACACAGGACCCCCAACACAGAAGGGCCCCACCCTTGGTTTAATGCTCTGCTGTCACTTGCTTGAAATTCTTACTTGTTTTTGAGTGAGGGATCCTGATTTTCATTTCGCATTGTACATTGCAAATTATGTAGCTGGTCCTGCTTGTTCCCTTACAATTTCTTCTCTACAGAGCAGCCAGATTAATCTTTTAAGCCATAAATCAATCATGCATTCCCCTACATAAGATCCTCTATTTTTTCCCTGCCAAACTTTTAGGATAAAATCTACGCTCCAGACTTTTGCCTTAGAGAACCTACATGATATGGCTGCAGCCTGACTGGCCCACCTCTCTGCTGTGCTGCTCACTCTTGCCTCGTCGGCCTTCTTTTCGCTCTTCCCACAAACCAAACTTTTTCCCTAGGTCTCCGTGCTTTCAAATCTTCAGCCTAAAAACCTTTCCTCCAGCTCTCCTCCTCCTATAAGATTTTTTCAAACAATTCAAATCTTACCTCCCGTATTACCTCCTTAGTGAGGCATCCCCTAAGCAGCACCTTTTAGTAACCATCTATTGTATTCCCATCATGTGTACATTTATTTGTTTCTTTGGTTTTGGTCTGTCTCCGCAGCCAGCACTCCCTACCCTCACCCCACCCAGTGTCATCTCCATGAGAATGGGGATGTCATTTGCTGGTTTGCAGTTGTAGCCCCTGCATCTAGACCATTGTGGGGAATATGGTACTTGCCCACAATTGTTTCTTGAACAAGCAAATGAAAGGCATTAGAAATCCTAGAAATGGGAAAAATAAATTTGATACTGTTCAGTGTCCAACATATTTGTGAATATTTGCTCCAGTAAAAGTGCCGTAACATCATTCTTTGGTCCAAATGTAGAGAAAAATTAGAAAATAGAGTGTAGATACTAACTGTTCTATCTAATCTAGAGGTAATGTTTATCAATAGAGAATATAGTTAAGCAATGACAAATCTGATATCAGTCATTTATCCAAGATTATTTATTTTAGTCAAAGTCATTCTTTAACTTACCATGTAGGAACATCTGAGAGCAATATAAATCAGAGACAGTGCATGAGTGTTAATGCTTTGAGTGTTTCCCATGATGAGTGATCTGTTATTACTTGTATATACACACTTTTGCAATGCCAAAATGTGATTCAAACTACAGTAATGTTCCAAGAATATGTTATTGGGCTTCCCTGGTGGCGCAGTGGTTAAGAATGCACCTGCCAATGCGGGGGACACGGGTTCGATCCCTGGTCCAGGAGGATCCCACATGCCGCGGAGCGACTAAGCCCGTGTGCCACAACTACTGAAGCCCGCGTGCCTAGAGCCCGTGCTCCACAACAAGAGAAGCCATGACAATGAGAAGCCTGTGCACCGCAACGAAGAGTAGCCCCCACTCACTGCAACTAGAGAAAGCCTGCACACAGCAACAAAGACCCAACACAGCCAAAAATAAATAAATACATTTATATAAAAAAAGAATGTTATTAATAATATACTCTTATGTCAGCACAATTTCACTGAACTGTCCACACCTCAAAAAGGGTGGATGTTATAATGTGTTCTAACACTCTGCATTCATTGTTTTCTGTGACAACACATTAAACCAGTGTTTTACAAATGGGGGTTCACAAAACTCAAATGGACTTCCTGGATAGGCACATCTGCTATGGCTGAACAGCTGCCCACCCTTCTCTCCTGGAGCTTGTAATTTATCATCTGACCTGAGAGGGGGAGAAGAAAAGCTAATATTAAATAACAGCTGTCATATATGGAGTGCTTACTATGTATTTTATATATATTCAACATCACAGCAAACCTATAGGGTAATTTCTCTACCTTCATTATGTGGAGTGCAATATATGAGGGGCTCAACATATGCCACATTATATAAATCTTCATGACTCTATAAAAGGGTTAATATTATTCTCATTTTATAAATAAGGAAAATGAGGTTCAAGCATGGTAAAGAACTTCCAGATACACACAACTCATTTGCAGAAAAACAAAGATCGTAATCCACATCTAACACTGAGTTCTGCTAGATCCTGCAGATCCTCAGAAGGAGGTTAAACAAAGTATTTAAAATACTCCAGTGGGGGTTAATTGGTTATGTTAGCTTTTCCAATGCTGTCTATTTTGCATGCTCCTTATGACTCTTAAAACTGAATTCCCTATTATGGACAATTGCTGATCTGGGTCAAGGAATCTTCCTTAACATTACCTCCTCTTTTTTTTTTTTTAATTTATTTATTTTATTTATTTATGGCTGTGTTGGGTCTTCGTTGCTGCGCACGGGCTTTCTCTAGTTGCGGCGAGCGGGGGCTACTCTTCGTTGCAGTGCCCGGGCTTCTCATTGCGGTGGCTTCTCTTGTTGCGGAGCACAGTCTCTAGGTGCGCGGGCTTCAGTAGTTGTGGTGTATGGGCTTAGTTGCTGCGCGGCATGTGGGATCTTCCCGGACCAGGGCTTGAACCCATGTTGCCTGCATTGGCAGACGGATTCTTAACCACTGAGCCACCAGGGAAGTCCAACATTACCTCCTCTTGTCATGACACTTGGAGAAATTAGTTCCTCCCTTTTAAGGCCAAGTCTGTCACTGTCCGTGTCTGTGTTAGCTGTGATGCCTATCCTTCACTTTTCCATGAATTCATCTTTTCTTGAAATAGCTGGAAATCTAGTTTCTCTCTGTACTAGTCTCTGAGGGTTGCCACAACAAATTATTATGAACTGAATGGCTTAAATGAACAGAACTTTATTCTCTCACAGGCCCAGAGGTCCGAAATCAAGATGTTAACAGGGTTCTTCTGCGGCTGTGCAGGAGAATTTGTTCCATGCCACTTTCTGGTGGTTGCCAACAATCTTTGTTGTTCCTAGGCTTGTAGAAGCATCACTCCTATCTCTGCCTCTGTTTTCACATGGTGCTCTCTTCTCTATGTTTCTGTGTGTCCCTTCTATTTCTTATGAGGACACCAATCCTCGGATTCGGGGCCTACTCTAATCCAGGATGACTTCATTTTAATTTAACTAATTACGTCTTTAAAGATCTTGTTTCCAAATAAAGTCACATTCTGAGGTTCTTGACAGACATGAATTTTTGCACACCGTACAACCGACTGAACTTCCCAGTTGTCCAGCAGCTCCCATGAAGGAAATTTACCTTTCTCATTCCTTCCATTAATGAGGCAAATGAGGTGGCCATATATCTCTTTGATTCAAACTATTACTTATAGATGATCATATTTTGTTTTGTTAACTAAATGGCTTTTTTGATAACTCTGTCTGGCACTTTTGACACTCTTCCTTCTCATTGTAACCATATACCAATATCCAAGACACTTCCATCTTTGTCAATGTCTTGGGAACTTACCCATTATCTTTCTTTCATCCTCATTTTCTGTCATTAACAACAGAATGTCCAGATTAGTATTGATCAACTATGATTCCAGAGTTGTTCCATGTACCTGAATCCACGGATCTCCATTTCCATTATCCCTGTGACTTTGTTTACAGGCTCTGCTTTACACATAAATTGGAGCTTCTTCCAGGATCTTAAACTCAAAAGTCTGACTAGAATCTTCAATCCGGTCATCTTACCTCTTCACTCATATACTATGGTTTCACGTAGTATGGCCTTTAGTTTCTCATTCCCAACCCTAGTACCTCAGTCCTTTTATTCATTTATTTTTCTGACTTTTTAGCCTTGTAAATTCTGGAATCTCTGATCAGACAATTGAGGAAACCTTTATTTTTCTTATATTACAAGGCTTTGGGTTAAGCAAACTTATTAAAAATACCATGAAGGTATAAGCATCAAATCATATTAAATAAAAGGTCAAATTTAATTAAATGTTAATTTCTATCCATTTTGTCCCTCTGTAATCCTTAAATTCTGATGAAAAGAAAAAAGATCAAATTGTTTTATACAGCTTTTCTATTTCTAAAATAAATATATTTCCAAAATTATTTCTACTTCTAAAAAGTAGAAAACTTCCTTCTAGGAATGAAAATGGTGATCTTAAAAAAATACTAGCACCATAAAACTTCCCCTCCAAATATATATATATATTTCTATGAGTTCCTCACAAATTCTGCCAACATGCTTAATATTCTGTCTTAATTATGCCTAAAATAGGTAGCTGGCTTTAACTTTATAATTCAATAGATTTAAATTGTTCATATTAATATTTTCTGAATAATATATGACAATATATAATAAATCATAGTTAAAAAGTTTTAATGTTTAAGTGGATTTTCAACCCCATTTAACTACTATGCTCTTTTATAGGTTTTCAGAATAAACTGTCTTTTTATTTTACCCAGGTTCATAATTAAGACTGATCTATACAACAATACTACATGTATTAGAATATTTATGCCAACAACAATAATAGTAACTAAAAAAAAACCCAGCAGTAATAGTAACAAAATAACAATAATTTATTAATACATCTTTCAGGCATGGACTAAGATCTTTATATATCATTAAATCTGCACAAAAAGCCCCACTATAGAATGGCCAATAATTCCCCAATTATACAAATGAGAAAACAGGTACAAGGAAGTTAATTGCTAATGATTACTAATCACTTAAGAACTGAGATTTGAACTCTGGTTTGTCTGACTACAAAGCCTAAGCTCTTAGTTATGATACATTATGACAACCTAAATTTGTACTGATTTTTAATTTATAAAGACAATGTTAAAAATAAGCTTTATGTCATTCTTTTATTAAGTCAGTCATGCCAATATAAAGATGTGATGTTCAGATCAACTCAGAGAACCAAAGCTCATTCCTCCTTAAAGCAGTCTGCATTAAAAAGCATCCCTACATATGTTCTTATGAAATTTTTGTTTTTGCCACACATGTACAAAAAATCAAACTCATATTTCTTTAGCATTCATCAGCCTATTGAGACAATAAAGCTCTGTGGTTATCTTATTCCCACATTTCTTTTTTTTTTTTTTTTTTTTAAATTTAAACTTAAGCCAGGTATAGTATTACAAATTGCAGCCAACCCTCAAGTCTGACAGTTGGAAGGCCCTGCCCCTAAATCCCCTGAGGGGTTCAGGCTTATCTGCTTCTGAAGCCAGGTTCACAGGGATCTGATCACAGCATGGCAGCATGAGTGGGATGGGATCTACCTTGATTCAAGTCAGAGTTTTTTCCATCAAAACTGTGTGATTTTAAGCAAGTTACTTAATCTCTCTAAAATAATCACTTTTCTCGATTACAAAATCTAATCTAATCTCATCTACTCATATAATCTAGTCAGAATTTTTGTGCAGTTAGCAATAACAGAGATAAGGCACCTAGCACCCTCCTTTGAATACATTACAGAATATTCTTCTCAAATCCCTATTTTAATAATAACAGAGGGACGAGCCTTTTTTTCTTTAATCAATTTACCCCATTGATAATGCAAACCACTTATTAAAAGGCATTCTACCTTATTTGTCTCTTAAACCTCAGGTTGTGGCACAAAATAATTATCTATTAAGTAGAAATCAATTTGTACCAAACAGGTAAAATAGGATAAAGAGCTGATCCCTACTCTTGCACTTCATAAAGCACATATTTATTGTTTCATTAATTCCAGTAATTTACTGCCCCATTAAAATCCCAACCTCCAAGCAAAACCTGGAGAAGCGACCTCACTTTATTAAAATTATTTCAGAAAATAGCCCTTGTAAATTTAGTGCTTATTAATTTAGATTTTTTTCAGCTTAGAAGTTTAGAAATAAATGTGATTAAAGGAGAAAACTGAGTTTCAAATTCTGAGACATTTAGGATTTTCACCATAATCCTTGTGAACAATATTTGGCTTGAAAATATGTCCAGTTTTCTTCCCAAATCCTGTCAATCCCAAGGATGATTAGCCTTAAAATTTCATTTTTCCCTTTAGCTACCTGAAAATTTGTGTAAAAAATACCCAACTTTCTTTATAACTGGCATTCTATGTAATCATTTTATAAAATATAAAAATTGCTTTTCTCTCAAATGAGTGAAATTACTTTCCCCCAGGTTATCCCAAGTATTTTCTTTGGATTTTGTGCCTGGTAAAAATTAATTGATAAAATATTATTCTTTCCAACAACTAGAAATTTTAAATCATTCTTTGTCAGATTTTTCTTTTATGAAATTTGATTATGAGAATGTATCCAACTTTTTAAAAGATTTTTATAAAATATTCCTTTTATGAGAAGCAATTTCTATGTATAATTTAACACCCACTTACCTCTCAAAAAAGAATCGAAAGCATTTAGGAGCATCATTAAACTGCTCATCTTCAAATATGACAAATTAGTTTAACATTACCCTTCAGGTTTTCCTTTAAATGACTTTGGAAAAGACCTTAATTGTGCATTTTCATCTGAGTGAACTGAGAAAACAGTGTAAGACTGGCAGTGGGTATAATAAAATGATTTTGTTGACAATTTGACCTCACTACTGATAAGAAAGAGGAAGTATTTTTCTTTTTTTTTCTGTCACCAGGACTACAATTTTTTTTTAATTTATTCTTTTTTTTACTTCTCTAACTTTGCTGTTCAGGGAGACACTGCTTCTACAATTATATTTTTAAAAATAATTTCTGAAAAAGGTACAAGCCTTTCGTTGCTTAGCTTTCTGAAAGATAATTCAGTTGCAGACTTGGACCCTGAGAAATTGTCAGATGCTAAAAACTAAGTTTTTCAGTGAAGGGTGAAACCAGGGACCATTTAATCACTTTTATTCCTTTCCAGAATGAGGGGTCTGGTTGGTACTGGGAGCTTTTCCCTAGAGGGCACTGGGAGCTTTTCCCTAGAGAGCCCCCAATTAAGAGTAGGCACACGTTCCCAGAGTCCCTGATCTCTTGTCAAATTGTATCCTGGTTATTATCTATCTATCCCTTTTCAGAATCTCCCAAATGAGTCTGTGTGTTGAGAGTATCTTTGCAGATTAAGGGATGCTCTATACTTTTATAAATTGCAATCCTGGACCTGCTAGCTATTCTGCTTTCAGAGTAGGTAGTGGACTTATACCTTCATACTCATAACTCTTTCTTCCCTGGCCACATCCCCTGAAACTATAAAGTAGGTGAAAGAGAAGTATGGTGGTTGAAAGTGTAGGGGCAACTCAGAGTCCTTCTCAGCCTACCCAGAGGCCTGCTGGCTCCCTTGTTGCAGCCCTGGCCTCACATTCAAGGAGCCCAGGTGCTCTGAGTGGCATAGTATGGAAACCATTGTACATGTTCTTCTGCCGTTTTCTATTTATTTTGTAATCCCTTCAAAATTTATTTCAGACATATACGTGGAATCCACTCTCCTTCTCCAGGAAATGTTCTTTTATGAGAGCAAAGTTTGCAGCTAACACAGAAGAGGACAAATTCTAATATGAAATAGACATAATAGAAATATACTCTTGTCCTTTTTCCTAAAATTTCTCTACCATCATTGAAACGATTCATTCATGGTTCTAATAATTTGGATTAGGTATGTAACACTGGACTTAGGTCTTTATTCTGGCTGAATGATTTGAGTAAATAAAAACTTTCAGTGGCATGTAAGTTGTCGTACTTCATGCACATATGGTCAACGTTGTATGAATCTATAATGTAGGAAGATGCATACACAAGCAGAGGTAACTGTGAACTCTGTAGGGTAGTAGTTAAGAGGGTATGCACTGGAGATGAATTTTCTGCTTTAAATACTTGGGAAAATTGTTTAACCTCTCTGTGCTCACTCTCCTCATCTATTAAAATAAAGACAATAGGGCTTCCCTGGTGGCGCAGTGGTTGAGAGTCCGCCTGCCGATGCAGGGGACACGGGTTCGTGCCCCGGTCCGGGAAGATCCCACATGCCGCGGAGCGGCTGGGCCTGTGAGCCATGGCCGCTGAGCCTGCGCGTCTGGAGCCTGTGCTCCGCAACGGGAGAGGCCACAACAGTGAGAGGCCCGCGTACTGCAAAAAAAATAAATAAATAAAAAATAAAGACAATAATATTACTCATTTAAGAGAATTATTAGGCAGATACAAATAAAATATTTCTTGTAATTTAGTTTGTCTTCTTCTGGAATGTAGTAAAGGCTCTATAAATGTTTGATAATAGTATTACGAATAAGCATGGAAGATTTTGGGTGTAATGAAGGCTGAATAATGAAAGGTCTTCTTTGAAGATTGTTTCTGAAGAAGCAAATATAGTTGAGAAAGAAAATTGATACATAATTGTCAAATATGTAAGAAGCATTGGGCTTCTGTCTACTGTATGGTTGTGTTCATTTTCCATCCATGTGTAACCACTGTAATACTCAATCCTGGTTTAGTGCACAATAGAGAAGGAAAAACAATCCAATACTGTTAAACTCTGAAAATTGAGATTAAACAGAAGCATCGTTCAGTTTCCAGGACTAAGAAAAACTAAAAGACTAAAAAATTGTATTTTACTTAGCCTTTCATATGGGGAATTGATTGCTGGAGTTGGACGTTTCCTTTAAGTGAAAAAACACTGTTGAATTACTTCTCTCTTCTAAGACTTCATTAAAAGTAGTAAAAGTGTACCAAATCATTCACTGTCTAGTATTTCAGAGTTTGATATTTCATTACAGCTAGCTTGCCCTCATATTATCTCCTTATTTCTCATGTCATTACCTTTGAAGAAAGATCAACTGACAATCTAATGCCTTAAGTTTTTTGTCTAAGATATATTGAGTTCCTTCCTCAATAATCATTTCTAATATTTTATTCACTTGCTAAAAACATGATCCTTTTATTTTACTGTCCATGGAGAGGAGAGGAATGGTTTGCTGTCCTCGGTGAACGCACAAAACCCCTCTACTCTACCCATTTGCACAGCCCCATACCAACTTACTCACAGGAACCCATGTGTGTTCCATGTTGTGATCCAAGGCCTATCCTTTTATACCTATGGGGGCCTACACAGCTCCACAGCCTATTTCTACCAAAGTTACCTGCAGTACCACTGGTAGTACAAAACTTAGGAGTCTCCAAAAACCGTACAGCATATGGTAAGAGACCAAAGTCAGGACTGCTTGGGTCTATCCACCTGTCTCATAGCTAGCTGGACAGCTGCCTGGTGATGCTGCCTCCCTTGACTCCCCCAGCCCTCCTCCCTCCTGGTCAGCCCTGCAGCCACCTCTGGTGGGCACATCTTCACCAAATCCTCTGATTTCCATAAGGGATTACTATGGATATATCTGCATAGACACCTTTTTTTCAAAGAAGTAGGCTATAGATTAATGGGTTGGGTGCTATATAATTCAGTGACCTGATCTAATGTTCAAAATTAAGTTCTTATTCTTTAACAGCTATACTCAATCCTTTTGCGTTCCAGTTTGGCCCAATACTAAGCTATGGAATATAGATTTATATTTTTAAAATACGTACTGTTTATAGCATTGGCAAGATATATAATATACCACTGATAGCACCCAGGTGATTTTCAATAAATAAATTTATATGTCTAAAACTATTAAGCAAGATCATATAGTGTTGTTCAACATATTTGATATATTCAGTAATCCACAGTTTGGAGATGTAAAACAATAAAAACTACATGTTCTCTGGGTCAGAAATTCTGTCAGGCAAAATTGAGGTGACTTGTTTCTGTTTTTCAATGTCTTGAATCTTAGCCAGGAGGATTGAATAGCTGGGACCACTGAAGATTTCTGGACTCATTTAGAAGCATTTGAAACCACATTTCTAGTGCCTAGGAGAGGGTGACTTAAAAGCAGGGTTCAGCTTGGATTGTCAACCAGAGCCCCTCCATGTGGGCTCTCCATATGGCTTGGGCTCCCGGCAGTGTGGTGTCTGGTTTCCAAGAGGGGGTGTCTCAAAAAGAAGTATCTGGAGAGTGAGTACACCAAATGATCCAGGAAGAAGCTGCATGGTCTTTTGTGACTTAGCCTTGGAAGTCGTTTATTGGGCAGTACAAACCTGCCTGTATTCAAGGGGAAGGGATAGAGACAGAACCTCTTAAAGGTAGGAATATCAACTAATTTGCACACTTTTTTTTTTAAAGTTCCACAATGTGAACCCTGCCTGCAAAGTATGTATATTCTTCTTAAGTGCAAAATACATTCATTGTCTCCAAAGACCCACCCAAAACTTCATTTTATTTTAGCATCAGGCTCAGGCTTGAGATCCAGAATCTTATCAATTAAACTAGATCGAGGAGTAGACAAAACACCTCAGGGTCAATTCCTTGGCACATTATTATTTTTTTTTTTTGGTCAGTCTGAAGACCTATTAGCTACCCCCAAAACACCCAATAAATGTGGTTGAATAGGCACATTATAGTTGTAATAGAGACTTCCATTCAAAAAGAAGGGAAAAGAGCAGCACTCAGCAAACATGGATCCCTAGCATTTCTGAAATGCAGTGAGGTACGTGTGTCATTTCCTTAATTATAGCCCAATGATGTTCTCTAGGACTGATTCCCTGCAGGTCTTGACTGAATCTCCTGGAATCTTCTTTCTTCTAAGTCATTTCTCCTTGCCCTTTGATTTTAGCTGTGTAGTTTTCTTAATCAGCTCCTACATATAGAAGTTGAGGAGTCCAAATGCCTCTTTTCATTTTGTACTGCTCCTAAACTTTTCAATCCAAGCTAGTATGTAATTCCTTTATAGACATTGTGAGCTTTAGTATTCATCACTTTGTAATCCACCACATCAGACAAAAGCCATTCCCACAAATCTCCTTGAGATGAGTCCTTCTCTACCTTGGGTTTCTTGTGCAGCTGTGCTACACTATACCCAGTATAATTCTTAGAAGTTTCATTGCTTAACATAGAGACTCTGTGAGGCACATCCTCAGTATTCTTAAAAGGCCTTCTGTCTGCCTGAATGAATTTATGAAGTTCTGCGTGAAACCATCCTAAAGTCTTAACAAAGGCTTCAGAGTCATACCCTTGGTTGTATCTTCACCCAGAGATTAGTGTATGAGAAATATCTTTATTTTGAACCCCAAAACTCCTGGTTCTTTTACATTTTCTTTAAATTCTGTTTGAAAAAAATTGAATAATTCATCATTTAGTCTACCTCTCTACATCCATACCTTATAATACAGTGTCTGAGTGTGCTTGGGCTGCCATAACAAAATACCATAGACTGCTTAGCTTAAACAACAGAAATTTATTTTCTCACAGTTTTGGAGGCTGGAAGTCCCAGATCAAGGTCTGGCAAGGTTTACTTTCTGGTGGGTACCCTTTTCCTGGTTTGTAGATAGCAGCTTTGTTCTCGTATCTCCTTTCCTCTGAGTGCATGCAGAGGAGGAAGTGGAGAGGGAGAGGGGGAAGGGGAGAGGGAGGGAGGGAAGGAGAGAGAGAGGTTGAGAGAGTGAGAGATTTTCTTGTAAGGCCACCAACCCTGTAGTATTATAGTACCACTCTTACAGACTCATCTAATAAATTACCTCCTAAAGGCCCTATCTTCAAACATAATCACATTGGCGGTTAAGGCTTCAACCTATAAATTTTGGGAAGACACAATTCAGTCTACAGTTTATAATTCAAAGAAACCATTTGTCACTGTTGACAATCTGCCAATAATCCCTTTAGCCAGATCCATTACTTTAAGACCCATTTTCTTAGGTACATTTTCTATTTTCCATGACACTGTAGAATCATGCCAAGAAGTATGCGTCATCCCCTCACTTCCTTCAGGTCTTTACTCAAATGTGTTACTTTTACTAGAACATAAGGTCCACGAGAATGTTACATGTTTCTGTTTACTTTTGAGCCCTTAGGATAACACCTAACACATAATAGATGGTAAGTATATACTGAATGAATTAATCTCTAATTCCCACATTAAGCATTTCTTATTATTTTCCCCACTTTTATCCATAAGCCCCACTTAACATAAACTTGAGGGTCTGAATGTGAGAGAACAGGAAATTAAGAATAGGTGATAGGGAATAAGGAACACAAATCAACCAAAAGGATTTCATTAAGTTAAAATTTCCTCTACCAAATCATATTTCTACTGCTGACTTAGATCTAACTCAAACACTGAACTTTTTTCCACATAATAGTCTCAAAACTATAAGCTTGATTTATATCTTATACTAAATGATTAAATATTTGTGAAATGTGGTTGACTAAAGAGGTTTGATACAAAGTTTAAATATTACCAAATTAAAGCATGTCCTTGTTTGAGCTTTGAGTTAAAACAATACATCATAAAAATTCATGATTAATCAAAATTGAGCCAAATTCATAAATCGAGTTAGGGAAGTTCCTCACTTTGGTTTATAACAAATAAGAAAGTATACAGTTTATATTTCTTCTTTCACATCTGTAGTCTTAACATTACTGCCATGTGCAAAATATACATACACAACCTTTACAAAAGTCTACTGTTCTGTTTTCCTTGAGGGCATCCTAGTTGTGGAGTTGAAGAATGCCATTCTCTGCTAAACTTAATGCTGAAATATTTAAGATTCTGTGACTCAATTCAAGATTGAATCAATTCATGACTTACAGGTTGTGGAGAACATCACTAGAGACAAAGGACTGATGACTTTTTACAGTGAATACTTTTTTGATATCTCCCTAGTGCATTTAATTTTATTTTTATTGGAATTCCATATAATAATGAAAGAAAGAGAAGATATGCTTATCTTGGAAGGAATACACAGTAGAGCATTCTAATCAATTGTGTTTTTAAAAAGTTCTTTGGGTTTTTTTTGTTTGTTGTATTTTAAAGGTAACAAATTCCATGTAATTAGAATATAAGTAATGCCATTTTGACTAATCATATAAATTGTTGCAAAAATTGCTAAAATTGATTAATAGAATGATTAAATATAATAGCTTATCACTGATTCAAAATCGCACTCTCTAAATTAAGCTTGATGGGATTTTATGGCTTAGCAGATAGATAATTATCCTCAAGTATCTCTATCTAATACATTATGTATTCAAAACTTGTGTCAGTGGGTAATGACCAGAAATTACCATTTCAATAATTGCTGTCTTAGATCAGAGTAATCAGCCATATCATTGCGAAAGTTCAGCTTTTCTTTGTGAGTTACCTGAGTTGTAGGGATGTCAGGTGTCTGGGGATTAGGTGATACTTTCAAGTTCAGTTCATATTCTCTTAAGAAAGGTGAATGAAGTCACGTTGCTGGTCATACATTCCGTTTACAGTTTTCACTACTAAAATGTAGAATTTTACCTTTTTAAACATTTATTTCCAGATTTTTCATAATTGAAATGATTCTTAAAATAACAAACACTTCAATAAGAAATGTAAAGATTTTCTATTTTCTATTGAAATGAAGACATGAAAATCTGTTCTTAGAGTCTAAGTGCTGAGTCAGCCACTTATCCCAAAAGCTAATAGTCACTAAGCTCCAAGACAGAGAAGCAGCTATTATAATGATATGGATCTTCCCTCATTCTCTGAACCGCTCTTTCTGACTTTTGAAAGCACTACCACACATTTTATCAATTCAGTGTTATCTAGTTCATTCTTGTGAATGAATTGCATTTTGCTACTTGTGGAATTTTAGCTTCTTGAAGACAAAATCCATTTCTTATTTTTCTTATACATGTTTTTGTGCACCCACAATCTCTCTCTTTCTCTGCACTTACAATCAAATGGTGAAGCATTTAAAGAAAAATTTCTTATTGTAACATGTCCATATTATTATTTACATTATTACTTATTCTGATTACCTATTAGACTTATATATTTCTTTATTTATAGTAATGATTTGTCTTCTGACAGAATGATGAATACTCTCTGATGGAGCAATGGGCAGATAAATCACCAGAACAGATAGACAATTGCATGATTATTGGTGATGATTTCTGTTATTTACATTTAAAAGTTAGATAGTATATATTGCATGTTGTTCAGTTTCATCAAATTACACTTATTTGGTTTATTTCTGTTTTAAATGCTAAAAATAGTTGAAAGGTAAATGTTTTCATAGAATCATAATGCTAAAAATGGACCTCAACAGTTTTACATTTTCCTTTGCATTCAAATGGATTTTATCTAAGACACTCCAAATAGTTACACACTAACAGATATTATATGTAAACATATTTATATGTATGTATTTATATAAATATATATATTTAAAGCACAGTATTTTATAATTCTTTATAACTAATCAAAATACATTAAAATTTATTCCTATTCCAATGGAAATTCTTACACATTACTCAAAGGAGCCAAAATTAATTTAATGGCTATTATCTTGTGGACATGATGGTAGAATGACAAGGTTGCTCCAAGGTTAAAATATTGCTCCAAGGTTAAAATATCTTGTAGTAATTACAAAAAAACAAAAAACAAAAAAAAAAAAGACAGAAATGCAAAAAACAAAAACAATGCAGACAACAGAATATTTACATGTGAAAATAACAATGATTTCATAATAATTTCCCTTAAAAGCTGAGTTTTATCCATACTATTTTACTACAAGGTAGCAGCTTTTTAGCTGAAATACTCTTGCTATAACATAGTTCACTATTTTATGAATATTATGTGACCCTGAAAAATTTACAAACTTTCTCAAACATACTTTTTAATCTGCAAAATGGGAATAGTAAAGATCCAATTTGGAATTCTTAGTAATGCTGACAACCAAATAATTCCAGTTCTCTTCCATGACACATGATGGGATTGTACTTCCCAGTCCCCTGGAATTTAGCTGAGAGTTATGTCTTGCTTTGGTCAATAAGTAGAAGTGATGTTTGACACTTCCATGTGAAAGCTTTAAGAGCCTGTGTGTAAACTGCCACACTCAATGTTCCAGGTAGTGTCTCCTCCATCAGTCTGGTTTTAAGTGTCAGGATAATGTCAACAGAGCCCCTAACTAAACAATAGCATACATGTATCAATACAAAGAGCAAGAAATAATTTTTTGTTGGTTTAAACCACTAAGATTTGGGGATTACTAATTAATGCAGTATAATCTAGTCAAAGTATGAGATAATACATAATACAAAATGTAGACCATAGTTTTCAGTACGGGTATTATTAGTAATATTAATATAAAAGTTTCATATATGATCAACATAGATCAAGTAAAATGTAAACACTTTAACTAGTTAGAACACATAAAACCTAAGTACTGAGAATTGAGTATATTCCCTGATACTAAATGTAATAAGGGAGAATGATTTATTTTCTTTCATCATTCGTGCTGAATCTTTCCCAATAATGGTTAATATAATTATTATAAAATTATAGTTTATAGGGGGAAAGCTTCAATGTTTTGAGAGAGTATTATATGTAAAGATAGTGATACTTAAGAGAATATAGAAAGCAGAATTATTGAAAAGGCAATACATACATTGGTTTACTCTCTCAACAATTCATTAAAATCATAACTCTAGCATCTGGAATAACCTCTGGTTTATATAAATTTGTTGAATGAATTTGACAATTCATACCAAAATGTTATTGTTTTATCATCACTTTCAACTTTATATGTGTGTTTTTGTATTTAATTTTTTTTCTCTGTAGCAGGGCTATACCTTCTGTAGATATTAAAAATATCTCTTCCTTGATAGTGCATATTCCTCAGATTTTTATCTAGCTATATAATCACATCCCCAAATTCTTTTTTTTTCTTTCTTTTTTTTTTTTTTTTGCGGTACGCGGTCCTCTCACTGCCGCGGCCTCTCCTGTTGCGGAGCACAGGCTCCGGACGCGCAGGCTCAGCAGCCATGGCTCACGGGCCCAGCCACTCCCATGTGGGATCTTCCCAGACCAGGGCACGAACCCGTGTCCCCTGCATCGGCAGGCGGACTCGAAACCACCGCGCCACCAGGGAAGCCCCACATCCCCAAATTCTTATCAATGAAAACTGCAAATGCATTTGTAGCCTGTCCATTCAGGTAATACACTTTCATTACTCCTGAAATAGTTCGTTCTTTCTTTTTTTTTTTTTTTTTTTTTTTGCGGTACGTGGGCCTCTCACTGTTGCGGCCTCTCTCGTTGCGGAGCACAGGCTCCGGACACGCAGGCTCAGCGGCCATGGCTCATGGGCCCAGCCACTCCGCGGCATGTGGGATCTTCCTGGACCGGGGCACGAACCCATGTCCCCTGCATCGGCAGGCGGACTCTCAACCACTGCGCCACCAGGGAAGCCCTGAAATAGTTCTTTTCATATAGGAATTGTAGAAGGTAGTAAGAAGAGTAACTTAGGAAAACTAAACTCATAACACAGAATTAATTATAATAGATTAAACTCGGCAACAATTTGGGCAGAGGTGTAAATACAAATAGTTAAATCACAAAATTGTCATCTTTAATCACCAATATGTCTCTAGTAAGAGTTTGGGAAAATAAAAATATAAATATCATCTTTGAGATGAGAAAAGTGTTTTCTCTTACCTCAGTTGCAAGTAGATAGTAACTGAAATTAATACATCAAGGAAAAGAAATATGAGCTAATTTTCTGGAGTTATGGATTAAATACCAAAATTAATTAACAACAACAGCAACCTGAAATCATTAGAAGAGATTATTTGAGGAGAGTGAAAGAATAAAATTGAAAACTATTACTTTCCACCATGAGTTCTTCTGTATTACTTGATTTGATAACGTGTGCAAGTGTTGTTTCGATCTAACTCTCTACTTGACATCTCCATCTGGATGTCTCGAATGTATCTCAAGTGAAAGATATCCAATCATGAATTCACAGTCTCCATCTTCTTCCACTGTGTCTTTTATCAGTTAATGGTATGGATCCATTTATCTAATCATCCTAGACACTTTCCTCTCCCTCATCCTCTTTGTCCCATTTCTCACTAAGCACTATCAATTTTGATCTCTTAAGTATCCCTTGAATATATAGGCTTGTCTTTTTCTCCATGGTTGCCTTTAAGCTCTGGTCTTTTCTGCAATAGTGCAGTAGCTTCTTAACGGTGTTCCCCACATCTACTCTGAGCTCTCTCATCAGAGCTTGAGTGATATTTTCAAACTGCAAATGTGATTGTGTTTCATACTCTTGGTTAAAACACACTGATTACTTCCAATTGCTCTTAGGGTACAGAACAACTCCTCCTTATATGATCTAGGAGGCTGTGTATAGTGAAACCATAGCACCGTCTTATACCACCATGTACTTCACTCTTGGTGCTCTTGTCCACTTTAACTTTTTAGTATTTTTTTATTTCTTATTTTTGCTCTTATTTCTTTTTTTTGAGTTTTTTTTAAAGAATTGAAGTATAGTTGATTTACAAAGTTGTGTTAGTTTCAGGTGTACAGCAAAGTGATTCCGTTATACATATATATCAATATATATTCTTTTTCAGACTCTTTTCCATTATCGCTTATTATAAGATATTGAATATAGTTCCCAGTGCTACACCGTAGGTCCTGTTGTTTATCTGTTTTATATATATAGTAGTGTGTATCTGTTAATCCAAAGTCTTTAACTTTTCAAAACTCACATAGTCCATCTATTCACAGAACTACATAAATTTCTGTTCACTGTTACAAGTACAGCAATTAATATAGTGACTGGGAAAATTGTAGAAAATCAAAAGTATTTGTTATGAATTAATATGTGGCCCACTGGTCACTTACTCCAGCAATAATGGAAACTTTCTCAGTTTTTCTAGCAATATTCCTCCAAGTTTTTCGCTACTTTATTTCTTGTTGGACCCTTGTTTCTATTCTTAATTGCTCTTGGACAGTTTCATACAATGCTGAGACAACAGATTACTCTAACTGTAAATGAACTGTACCCTGGAAAGACTTCTGCTACTTGGGATTTGCTAGACCCTTATGGATTTAAGAAGGAGAAGTAATTTCTTCCTTATTTAGTGCTGACCATAATTTTTCTTTCTTCTTCAATATTTTTATTTTTGGTCATTTTCTCTGTGTTATATATTCCTTACAGAATAAATAGACACCTATCTCCTGTAAATATATTTAGCCAATTAAACTAATTTTAATATTTTTATTTTCCAGGCAATTATATGTAGGCTATTATGTTTCCATAGAGAGAAACTTTCACATTCACCTGCAAACGGTAATTGATGTCATTGCCCAAAACAGAATTATGTTCTATGAACTAAGAATCTACTGTTTTGTAAATTCTGAAATAAATAAAGCACAAGTTTAAAGACAGAATAAGTGATTAATGACATTTTGCTTAATGGAATAAAATTGCATCTTGCTTGAAGAGGAAAAACAAATAGAAGTCAACATTAGTGATGCTTGTGGGCTTGGCTTTGTTTTGGGACTACTATGGTGCAGGAAACCCTTAGCATCCTAAATAAGAGGTGGGGGAAGAACTTATGAGCTTATACAATCACCTTCTCTATTTTCAGGTGGGAAAAACAAGCACAGTGTAAACAGATTTTTCATTGTCCAAGATAGCGGTATACTTGTCTTTTTTTTTAAATTATATTCTTCCTGACTACTCTATATTGCTGCCCCACATCAAGGTTAACTCATAAAAAAAGCAGACTTAACATTTTCTATGTGTTACCAATTGGCAATCAATCTTTCTAATTCTGAGGCCAACTTATGGATTAATTTTGATTAAATAAAATTGTTCCCAGGAGAGAATTGTAGAAATAAAACTAAAGTATGTTATGTCAAGATTTTCTGTTAAGTTTCAAATTGAATGAATTACTAAAGAAATGACAAGGTTTCCTTAGTTTAACAGATGTGGTATTTTGACTTGGTAGGGGAAAAAGATCAAAGAGACAGAGATAAATTTCCACTTTCTCCTGACTTCATCAAAGTGCAGTAGAGTTTGACAAGCTCTTTTCTTTTACTAACTCCCACATCCCATAAATCTGAGCTGAGAATTCTCAATAAATGTCAAAATGCAGCTTGTCACTTAATTTTTTCTTGCATGAACGATCCAATGAAGCATTTTCCAAACTAAAGAAAAATGCTATAATCCAGTTATAGAGGCAATTACATCATAGAGATAGTTCCAAAATGACGGCTAGAACCTATTATCTGTGTTGCTTTAATTCTCTGGAGATTGCAGGACTTATTATGCAGACAGATATCATTCCTTGAACTATCATTGAAAGTTACATTTTTATGACAGATGCTCAATGGTGTTCATGTATGTGATACTTCTTTGTTGCTTCTTTCTTTTAGAAGGATGCTAGGATAAAACAACCTAAAGATTAATATACAACTCTCTAGCTATATATATATATAGCTATAGTTGTATATATTAATATACAACTCTCTAGCTATATATAAAAATCATATTTCACTGGCATGCACTGACTTTACATCTAATCAAATAAAATGTCCTATATTTGGTCTACTTGTTAAGAGTTAAATAGAGAAATACTTTTATTGCAATTATTTTTGGTTAATGGACTGAATTATAAGTGAGACAAAGGTAGATGGCTAGTTAGATGCCTGTTGTATTTCATTTATTCTTCGATAGGTTGAATTATGGAAGAATAATTTCATTTATCTTGAAGCATGAAAATCCATGTAACTTAAAATAGATGACACCTTCCTCCCTAGAAAATTTGAACTGATCCTTCATGGCATTTACCTTTCCTTCACAGAGAGCTATAAGCTATCTACTGGCAGATGCACACAATTTTAGTGTGAATTTGTTTGTTTGTTCTAGTTATCACATTATTATTTACTCTATTCCCCAGGCTATACGCACCTGTGACATTAATTTTGTAGCTGAAATTTTGTATCTTTTAATATCCCTCACCTATTTCTCTCATCTGCACATGTTCCTCCCCTCTGGTGACCACCTGTTTATTCTCTGTATCTATGACACTGTTTCTGCTTTGTTATGTTTGTTCTTTGTTTTATTTTTTAGATTCCACAGATAAATGAAATCATACAGTATTTGTTTTTCTCTGTCTGACTTATTTCACTTAGCATAATACCCTGTAGGCCCATCCATGTTGTTGCAAATGGCAAGATTTCATTCTTTTTTGTGGCTGAGTAATATTACATTATATATACACACAAAAACACACACCACATCTTTTATCAATTCATCTATTGATGGGCAATTAGGTTGGTTCCATATCTTGGCTATTGTAATGCTGCAGTGAACATAAGGGTGCATGTATCTTTTTGAATTAGTGTTTTTGTTTTCTTTGATAAATACCCAGGAGTGAAATTGCTGGATATTATGGTAATTCTATTTTTAATTTTTTGAGAACCTCCATACTGTTTTCCATAGAGGCTGCACCAGTTTATATTCCCATCAACAGTGCATGAGGATTCCTTTTTCTCCACATCTTCACTAATGTGTGTTATTTGTTGTCTATTTGATGATAGCCATTCTAACAGGTATGAGGTGATATCTCATTGTGGTTTTGATTTGCATTTCTCTGACAGTGCTGTTGAACATCTTTTCATGTGCCTGTTGTCCATCTGTATGTCTTCTTTGGAAAAATGTCTATTCAGGTCCTTTGCTCATTTTTAAATTTTTGTTGTTGTTGTTGAGTTGTATGATTCTTTGTATATTTTGAATATATCATTTGTAAATATCCTCTTCTATTCAGCGGGTGGCCTTTTCATTTTGTTGATAGTTTCCTTTGCTATGCAAAATCTTTTTAGTTTGATTTAGTCCCATTTGTTTAATTTTGCTTTTTTCCCCCTTGCCCAAGGAGAAATCTCCAAAAAGTATTGCTAAAACTGATGTCAAGGAACATACTGACTGTTTTCCTCTAGAAGTTATGTCAGTCTTACATTTAAGTCTTTAATCCATTTTGAGTTTATTTTTGTATATGGTGTGAAAGTAGTTTAGTTTGATTCTTTTGCATGTAGCTGTTCAGTTTTCCCAACACCATTTATTGAAGAGGCTGTCTTTTCCCCATTCTATATTTTTGCCTCCTTTGTTGTAGATTGATTGACCGTATAAGTGTGGGCTTATTTCTGGGTTGTCTGTTCTGTACCATTGATCTGTTTCTCTGTTTTTGTGCTGGTACCATACTGTTTTGATTACTGTAGCTTTATAGTATAACTTGAAATCAGGGAGCATGATACCTCCTCTTATTCTTCTTTCTCAAGATTGTTTCGGCTATTTGAGGTCTTTTGTGTTTCCATACAAATTTTAGAATTATTTGTTCTGGATCTGTGAAAAAGGCCATTGGTATTTTGATAGGGATTGCATTGAATCTGTAGATTGCCTTAGGTAGTATGGTCATTTTAACAATATTAATTCTTCCAATCCATGAGCATATTTTTTGGGGTTGTCTTCAATTCCTTTCATCAGTGCCTTGTAGTTTTACAAGTACAGGTCTTGCCTCCTTAGTTAGGATAATTCCTAAGTATTTTATTCTTTTGGATGCAATTGTAAATGGGATTATTTTCTTAATTTCTCTTTCTGAGAATTCATTGTTAGTGTACAGAAGTGCAACAAATTTTTGTATATTAATTTTTTATCCTGCGCCTTTAGCAAATTCATTGCAGAATTCTATTTGTGTCTAGGTGGAGTCTTTAGGATTTTCTATATATAGTATCATGTCATCTGCAAACAGTGACAGTTTTATTTCTCCCTTTCCAAATTTTATTTCTTTTATCTCTTTTTTCTAGTCTGATTGCTGTGGGTAGGACTTCTAATACTATGTTGAATAAAAATGATGAGGGTAGGCATCCTTGTCTTGTTCCTGATCTTAGAGAAAATGCTTTCAGCTTTTTCACCATTGAGTATGATGTTAGCTGTGTGCTTACCATATGTTGCCTTTATTATGTTGAGGTATGTTCCCTCTGTACCCACTTTGTGGAGAGTTTTTATCCTAAATGGATGTTGAATTTTGTCAAAACGTTTTTTGCATCTATTGAGATGACTATATGATTTTTATTCTTCAGTTCAGTATATCACATTGATGATTCATGGATATTGAAAAATCCTTGCATCCCTGGGACAAATCTCACTTGATCATTGTTTTTGACCCCTTTAATGTGTTGTTGAATTTGGTTTGCTAATATTTTGTTGAGGATTTTTGCATCTGTGTTCACCAGTGGTATTGGCCTATAAGTTTCTTTTCTTGTGATGTCTTTGTCAGTTTTGGTATCAGGGTGATGCTGGCCTTATAAAATGAATTTGGAAGTGTTCCTTTCTCTTTAATTTTTTTGGAATAGTTTGTGAAGGATAGTTGTTAACTCTTCTCCAAGTGTTTGTTAGAATTCACCTGTAAAGTTATCTGGCCCCAGAATTTTCCTCACTGGGAATTTTTTTAAATAACTGATTTAATTTCATTACTGGTATTAGTCTGTTTATATTTTGTATTTCTTCCTGATTCAGTCTTGGCAGATTGTACATTTCTAGAAATTTGTCCATTTCTAGGTTTTCCATTTTATTGGCGTATAATTGTTTGTAGTAATCTCTTATGATCCTTCATATTTCTGTGGTTTTGGTTGTAAGTTTTCCTTTTTCATTTCCATTTTACTGATTTTTGCCCTCTCTCTTTTTTCTTCCTAATGAGCCTGGCTAAAGGTTTATCAACTTTATCTTTTCAAAGAACCAGCTCTTAGTTTCATTGACTTTTTTCTATTTCATATATTTTTTAGTCTCTATTTCATTTATTTCTGCTTTGATCTTTATTATTTCTTCTACTTACTTTGGGTTTTGTTCATTCTTATTTTTCTAGTTCCTTTAGGTGCAAGGTTAGTTTTTTTTTTTTACATTTTCTTGTTTCCTGAGAGAGTCTTGTATCACTATGAGCTTTACTCTTAGAACTACTTTTTCTGTATCCCATAGATTTTGGATTGTTGTGTTTTCATTTTCATTTGTCTCGAGGTATTTTTCATTTCCCTTTTTAATTTCTTCAATGACACGTTGTTTAGTGGCGTAGTGTTTAGCCTCCATATGTTTGTGTTTTTTGCAGTTTTTTTCTTCTTATGGTTGATTTGTAGTCTCATAGCGTTGTGGTTGGAAAAGATGCTTGATATGATTTCAGTTTTCTTAAATTTACTGAGGGGCGGAGTCAAGATGGCAGACTAGGAGGATGTGGGTTTGCGTCTCCGCACAACTAGGGCACCTACCAGGCACTGGTGGGGGACCATGGACACCTAAGGGGATGGAGGAACCTCCAGCGACTGGGTAGGACATGGGGCGTGGGGGGAGTGAAGGAGGAGGAGGAGTGGAGGTGGGATGGGACTGGCGCCCCTGAGGGGTGGCTGGGGGAGGGGAAGGGATCTCATGCCCGAAGGGGGAAACTGGGGAACCATTGGGAGGGCAGAGGATCAAAAGGGAGCACGGCCAAGTTTCCCCTGCCCACTTGGGCCCCCGGGAGCCTGCTGAGATCCTGGGCCTGATCCTATGCCCACCGAGGCCCCCTCCAGCTGTGCAGGTCCTGAGGGAGTGGGAGGGAGGGAAGGGGGAGCAAAAGTAAAGGCCAGACCTTGGGGACCGGCACCCCTGAGGTGTGACTGAGGGAGGGGAGGAGTTCCTGCACCCAGCGGGACTCACCCATGGTTAGGGGTCCAGCAGGGATGGGGGAGACCCTGGGAGGGGAGTGTGGAGGAACGGACAGGAACACGGCCAACCCTTCCTCTGCCCACTTAGGCACCGGGGAGGCTGTTGGGCTTTATGGGCCTAATCCTCTGCCCTCAGAGCCTCCCTCCTGCTGTGCAGAGCCCGATCCCTGACCCTACCCCCCCACCCAGGGCCCTACCTCACACTCAGAGACCCCCCTCTGAGACCCCCTCCAACATGCTGGGCCTAAACCCCACACACACACACTCACCCAGGGCCCTACCTCCAAACTCCAAACTCCAGAGACCCTCCTTGGACATGCTGCCTCTCCCCTTCCATGCAGGTCCTAAGGAGAGGCCCCGCCCCACGCTTGTACGTCACCCCACCTAGGCCCCACCACCAAGGCCTTTTCCAGTCCTGAGCGTAGGCCCCGCCCCACTCTCAAACATCACGCCCCCACCTTATCTTTGATAAAGGGGACATGAATATACAATGGAGAAAAGACAACCACTTCAATAGGTGGTGCTGGGAAAACTGGACAGCTACATGTAAAAGAACGAAATTAGAACACTCCCTAACACCATACACAAAAATAAACTCAAAATGGATTAAAGACCTAAATGTAAGTCCAGACATTATAAAACTCTTAGAGGAAAACATAAGCAGAACACTCTATGACATAAATCACAGCACGATCCTTTTTGACCCACCTTCTAGAGAAATGGAAATAAAAATAAACAAATGGGACCTAATGAAACGTAAAAGCTTTTGCACAGCAAAGGAAACCATAAACAAGACCAAAAGACAACCCTCAGAATGGGAGAAAATATTTGCAAGCAAAGCAACTGACAAAGGATTACTCTCCAAAATATACAAGCAGCTCATGCAGCTCCATATCAAAAAAACAAACAACCCAATCCAAAAATGGGCAGAAGACCTAAATAGACATTTCTCCAAAGAAAATATACAGATTGCGAACAAACACATGAAAGGATGCTTAACATCACTAATCATCAGAGAAATGCAAATCAAAACTACAATGAGGTATCACCTCACACCAGTCAGAATGGCCCTGATCAAAAAATCTACAAAGAATAAATGCTGGAGAGGGTGTGGAGAAAAGGGCACCCTCTTGCACTGTGGGTGCGAATGTAAATTGATACAGCCACTATGGAGAACAGTATGGAGTTTCCTTAAAAAACTAAAAATAGAACTTCCATATGACCCAGCTATCCTACTACTGGGCATATACCCTGAGAAGACCATAATTCAAAAAGAGTCATGTACCCCAATGTTCATTGCAGCTCTATTTACAATAGCCCGGACATGGAAGCAACCTAAATGTCCATCGACATGTGAATGGATAAAGAAGATGTGGCATATATATACAATGGAATATTACTCAGCCATAGAAAGGAACGAAACTGAGTTATTTGTAGTGAGGTGGATGGACCTAGGGTCTGTCACACAGAGTGAAGTAAGTCAGAAAGAGAAAAACAAATACTGTATGCCAACGCATATATATGGAATTTTAAAAAGCAGTACTGATGAACCTAGGGGCAGGGCAGGAATAAAGACACAGATGTAGAGAACAGACTTGAGGGCATGGGGGGAAGGGGAAGCTGGGATGAAGTGAGAGAGTAGCATTGACATATATACACTACCAAATGTAAAATGGATGGCTAGTGGGAAGCTGCTGAATAGCACAGGGAGATCAGCTTGGTGCGTTGTGACGATCTAGAGGGATGGGATAGGGAGGGTTGGAGGGAGGCTTAAGAAGGAGGGGATATGGGGATATATGTATACATATAGCTGATTCACTTTGTTGTACAGCAGAAACTAACAGAACATTGTAAAGCATTTATACTCCAATAAAGATGTGGAAAAAATAATTTACGGAGAATTGATTTGTGGCCTAGCATATGATCTATCTTGTAGAATGTTCCATGTGCAGTTGTAAAGAATGTGTATTCTGCTGCTTTTGGACTGATAATCTACATATATTTATTAAGTCTATCTGATCTAATATGCTGTTTAAGACCAGTATTTTTTAATTGATTTTCGGACTGGATGACCTGTCCATTGATGTAAGTGGGGTATTATGTACCGTACTATTATTGTGTTACTGTCAATTTCTCTTTTTGTTTGTTAATATTTGCTTTATGTATAGATGTTCATATGTTGGGCACATATATATTTACAATTGTTATATTTTCTTGTTGGATAGATCCCTTTATCCTTATGTAATGTGCTTCTTTGTCTCTTGTTACAGTCTTTTTGTTTTAAAGTCTATTTCGTTTGATATAATTATTGCTACCCTAGCTTTTCTGTTGTTTCTACTTACATGCAATACCTTTTTTCATCCCCTCACTTTCAGTCTTTGTGTCTTTAGATCTGAAGTGAGTTTCTTGTAGGCAGCAGGCAGCATAGAGATGGGTCCTTTTTTTTTTTTTTTGGCCACAATGCACGGCATGCAGGATCTTAGTTCCCTGATGAGGGATCAGACCTGCACCCCCTGCAGTGGAGCACAGAATCTTAACCACTGGACTGCCAGGGTAGTCCCAAAGGTCCTTTTTTTAAAAAAAAAAAAATCTATTTAGCCAGTCTATGTCTTTCATTTGTTGCTTTTAAGCCACTTACATTTAAAGTAATTATTGATTGTGTGTACTTATTGCCATTTTGTTAATTGTTTTCAGGTTGTTTTGTAGTTGTTTTCGTTCCTTTTCTTCTTTTGCTTTCTTACTTTGTGATTTGATGAGTATCTTTAGTGTTATATTTGGATTTCTTTCTGTTTTTCTTTGTTAATATATGTTATGGTTTGTGGTTACCATGAGGTTTATATATAACAACATATATATATGATTATTTTAAGTTTATGATCTCTTAAGTTCAAATGCACTGTTACTCCTTTCCCAGGTTAATGTTTTGGAAATCACAATTTATATCTTTTGTTTAGTGTTGGCTTTAACTACTCGTTGTGGATATAGATGATTATACCACTTTTGCCTTTTAACCTTTCTCTTGCTTTGTAACTAGTTAAGCTACTACCTTTGCTGTATATTTGCCTTTACTGATGGAACTTTTCCTGTCATATTATTCCTATTTGTAGTTGTAGTCTTTTCTGCTTAGAGAAGTCTCCTTAAAGTTTCTTATAAAGTCAGGTTAGGAGTGCTGAACTTAGCTTTTGTCTTTTTGTAAAACACTTTATGCCCCCTTTAAATCTGAATGATAGCCTTATGGGTAGGGTATTCTTGGTTGTAGGGTTTTTGGTTGTTTTTAAATCACTTTAAATATATTGTGGCATGCCCTTCTGGCCTGCAAAGTTCCTGCTGAGAAGTCAGCTCACAGCCTTATAGGAGTTCCCTTATACACAGTTTCTTTTCCCTTGCTGTTCTTTTAAAATTATTCATTTATTTATTTAGCCACACCAGGTCTTAGTTGCAGCATGCAGGATCTTTAGTTGCAGCACGTGGGCTCTTTTAATTGCGGCATGCAGGCTCTTAGTTGCGGCAGGTGGGATCTAGCTACCTGACCAAGGATCGAACCTGGGCCCCCTGCATTGGGAGCACAGAGTCTTAAACACTGGACCACTAGGAAAGTCCCTCCCTTGCTGCTTTTTATATTCTTTCTTTATCTTTAAATTTTGCCATTTTATTTACAAAGTGTCTTGGTGTGGACCTCTTTGGGTTGATCTTGTTTGACACTCTATGTACTTCATGGATCTGGTTGTCTGTTTCCTCTCCCAGGTTAAGAAAGTTTTCAGCTGTTGTATTTTTCAGTATGTTCTCTGCCCCTGTCTCTCTCTCTTCTCCTTCTGGGACCCTTATAATGCAAATGTTGGTAAGCTTGATACCATTCCAGAGGTTTCTTAAACTGTTCTCATTTTTAAAAATTCTTTGTCTTTTTTCTGTTCAGATTGAGCAATTTCTACTACTCTGTCTTCCAGTTAACTGTTTCATTCTTCTGTTTCATCTAATCTACTTTGATTCCTTCTAATATACTTCTTTTTGTTATTATATTCTTCAGCTTCTTTTGGTTCTTCTTTATACTTTCTGACTCCTTGTTGATTCTCACTTTGCTCATCCATCTTCTCTTGAATTAGCTGAGCATCTCTATGATCATTACCTTGAACTCTTTGTTGGGTAGATTGCTTGTCTCCCTTCATTTAGCTTTTCTTGGGTTTTATCTTGTTCCTTTGTTTTGAAAATATTCTGCTGTCACCTCACTGTGCCTGATTCTGTTGTTCTTTCTATGTATTAGGTAGGTCGGTTATATTTCCCAGTCTTGAAGAAGTGGCCTTATGTAGAAGATTGCTCATGGGGCCCAGCAGCACACTCACCGCTGTTCGCCAGAGCTGTATGCTCTAGGGGTACCCTCTGTGTAGGCTGTGTGGGCCCTTCTGTTGTGACAGGATCAACTACTGTGAGTGCACAGGTAGGCATGGCTGACTCCTAGTTCAACTGGTTGCCAGGCACTGCCAAGTTCAGAGGCTACCAGCAGCTGGTGGGTGGTGCCAGGTCCCCATTTGGCTGGCTGTGGGGCTCCTGGGGGTCCTGAGGCTAGTACCAGCCCACTGGTGGTCAGAGCTGGGTCCCAGGGGTGCTGGCTGCTGGGCCCAGGGGTCTCAGAGTAGGTGTTGGCCTGCTGGTGGGCCGGGCTGTGGCCTGAAGGGTCCTGGGGCTGGTGCTGGCCCACTGGTGGGTAGATTCAGGTCCTGGGACCTTTGTTGGGTAGAGCTGGGTCCCAGGGTGACTGGGAGCTCAGAGGAGCCTACAGCTACTATTGGCCTTCTGGTGGGAGGGGCTTCCTCCCAACATGACTAGCTTTTTGACCTGGGGGGGTCCTAGAACTGTTGCCAACCTCCTGTTGGGTGGGGCCGGGTTTCAGCACTAATAAACTAGAAGGAGGACTCCAAAATGCCACTTGCCAGCACCGCTGTCCCCGTGGCAGAGTGAGCTCCCCAGAATGGCTGCTGCCCATGTCCGTATCCCCATGGTGAGTCCTCTTTGCCTCCTGCTCTCTGTGAGTCTGTCTGTGATTAGCACGTTGGTCTGACCTAGGCTCTTTTCAAATTACTGCTTATGCCTTGGGTCTTGGAATTTATGGGATTTTGTTTGAGCCCTTTAAGAGTGAAATCTCTATTTCCAGCAGTCCTTCAACTTTCCTGAAAGCAAGCTCCACTGGCCTTCAAAGTCAAATGATCTGGGGCTCATCTTCCTGATGCAGGACCCCCAAACTGGGGTGCCTGGTGTAGGGCTCAGGTACTGCAATTGTGATTATCCTCTTGGTTGTGGGTCACCTACCCAGGGGTGTGGGTCTTGACTATCCCACCTCTTACCTATCCCTCTCACCTATCTTGTGGTTCCTCCTTTATCTTTTTTTTTTTTTTTTTTTTTTTGCGGTACACGGGCCTCTCACTGTTGTGGCCTCTCCCGTTGCAGAGCACAGGCTCCAGACGCGCAGGCTCAGCGGCCATGGCTCACGGGCCCAGCCGCTCCACGGCACGTGGGATCTTCCTGGACCGGGGCACGAACCCGTGTCCCCTGCATCGGCAGGTGGACTCTCAACCACTGCGCCACCAGGGAAGCCCATCCTCCTTTATATCTTTAGTTGTAGAAGATCTTTTCTGCTAGTCTTTGTGTTGTTCTCATCAATATGTGCTCTGTAAATAGCTGTAAGTTTGGTGTGCTGGTGGGAGAAGGTGAGCTCAGGGTCGTCCTACTCTGCCATCTTTGCCACTCCCCATTTGCAGTGTGGTCTTCCTTGCCATCTGCTGGGTTGCAGATGTTCCAGCTCTAAATTCCATCACAGTAGCTGCTTTCTTATACCCCTTCCAATTCCAACCATCAAAACTTGGGTTGCTTTAGAATGTCAACATGAATAATGCATAGAATTCTGCTTGGGAAGCCAAAGTTCACTGGCCACTGACCCCAGGAGAAGTTTTCCCTTTCCAGGTTGTCCCAATTTCAGTTTTTCAAGATCATCAGTAAACATTTATTAAGTAAGAACCTACTGTATCTTAGATCTTTTTCTAGGCACCAGTGGTTCAGAAAGAAATAAAACATGGTCTCTGATGTTGAATAATTTATTTCAGAAGAAAGACCTATCATACATATTGACAATGTAATGAGTGCTTAGCTAGTGTAATGAGTGCTTAAAGAGAATTTTGTTGGAGTATAAAGGGGATACTAATTCTATCCTTCCTGGTAGACATTTGAAAGGCATCATATGGAAATAGGTGTCACCGTGATACCATTGCTGGAGGGAGCCATGAACTAAGGAATATGGGTGGCTTATACGAGGAATGGAAAAGGCAAGCTGGAAAAGGCAAGGACTGGATCCTCTCCTGAGGACTCCAGAAATAAACAAACCTGCCAACACATTGACTTTAGTCAAATGAGGCTCGTGATTTTGGACTTTCGACCTTCAGAACTGTAAAATAATAACTTTGTGTTGTTTTAAGCTACTAAGTTTGTGGTGATTTGTTACAGAAGGAATAGGAAAGTAATACAATTACCATAAATGGTGGTATAACTTTACAGAGTAGTGTATAAATATCTGGGAAGTGAGTCATGTGTAGTTTAAAATTAATTCAAGTCATTCTCATATTTCTTCTTAAGGAAGCTTGTTTCTACCTACTCTTCTTCCTCCAGTTCTTTTGGGAATCACTGCAGAGGGTAGAAACAAGATTACCTTTTTACAAGGATAAACGGAGAATATAAGCCTCAAACACGCTGCTTTACATATTCCTGTTGCCTCAAGGTCTTAAGTAAGATGACTTAAGAGTATTCTGGGAACTGCTAGGGTTTGGGACTACCTTCATCATCAGCCTAGCAAATACCACTCTCTAACAGGATTTTCTTTGACTGCCAGACAAAATACTCTAAATTAATTGAAACCTATAGACTTTAAACTTAAAGCTGGATAATGTAGTAGGGTTTAGTTCTAGGCATCAGTGCTGTATTTGAAATGTAGAAGTGTGATGGATGGGTTATTTTGTGCCAGAGCAACCCGACACCTGAATTCATGGTCACTCTGAGAACTAACCTCACAAATATATAGGCCCTCATGGTGATCACTCTAGCAGGCAATAAAAATGCTGGCAATAGAGAATGTTTTTCAACCCACAGCCTTTTTTAAACAACCCACTCACCTCTCCTTCTCCACTGGTAGTATGTTCTCTATTATGCCTGGAGTACTTAGACACCATGACGCTTAACTCCCTCTTTGGATATGGGTCTCCCCCACCGTATTTCTACCTTGATCTGAAGATAAGAGGTAGAATTAAATATCAGAAATTTTCTGTGAAAGTGAGAAAAAAAAAAAAAAACTGTTCCCCCTCCACCTCTCAAAGAAAAAAAATTCCTTTAATCACAAAAATTCCAAATCCATTGATTTGTTTCTTAAAGCATAACTAGATAAGTCTTGGAAAATCTAATTGCTGCAGTATAGTGATCTGCCTTGATGGGCTGCTTCTAGACTTTGGGTTCCATAAACCTCATGTATGCATTTTAAGGACAAATTACTTAACTCAGTATTTAGTCTTCTAAGTCATGCTAAAAAAAAGAGGTAAAGCAAAGTTCAAGAACTCCTATCAATGTATGGTGGGAAAAATTCCTGGAAAAGTTTCTGTTCCATAAACAGAAGTACTATCCCTGCTGTTGGGAAACTCTGAGATCAGTAGAATATTGTTCAAATTTCCAAGCTAGAAAAATTCCATTTAAAACAAATAGATACATAACCTTATAAACTTAGAAATAAGCCTGAGATGTAAATAATAATGGTTTAAAGAAAAGCCAGTGAAAACAACAGGAAAGAGAAAAGTTATTTTTACAGGATTTTTCACCTCCCAAACTCTGTGAAGAAGAAAGAACCTCAGCATGGCAAAAATCATTAATGTGTGAAAGCAAAAAAGAATAAAAAAGAATTGTGACACCAAGTAGTTTGAAAATAGACAAGATTTTAAAGAAGAATAGAATCAGGAGATAGACTGGGATTCAATAAATTGACAAAATAGAATTTTGACTATAACCCTGGGGATTGGATTGAATGTGAAAGAATCAGAAGTTGTGCTTGAATAAACAAATTATAGCAACCAGATGGAAGCAACTGTAAGTATTCTAAATTCCAAATAATATCTAGAGACTGTTTATTGTTCAATGGAAATTGTAATAAGCTGTGCTTCAATGGGTCCTGTCAGGCCAGACTGAAAACAGCTTTTCTCTCAATACCGATGTTGAAAACACGTATCTGAAGGTAAATTTTTGCTACTATTAACTAAAAGATCAAGAAGTATTTCTTTTTCAGTGACCATGAACTCAGAACTCCTGGGCACTTTCTTTAGTAATCGTTGTTAGTAAGATATCGATAAGGGGGACTTGTCTGATAATTTTGTGATACCAGTGATAACTACTGCATCACAATACTTGCAGCTATTTTAGAGAAAACAATATTCTGAATGCAAATTGGAATCTAAATTATATACAGATTAGATTACGTGTGAATAATAGCACTCAAATGGCCCCCATTAGCATAAGTACTGTTCTTTTCCACGTCATTTTTAACCTTTCAGTAAAAATGAAGATCATCTTGTAATATAGTTTAAGTCAGCCTTCTTTGTAGTTCTCCTTACTTTTCCAAACATGTTTAAGGCTGATATATTTTTCTTAATTCTCTTGGTTACTACAGAAATAGGGTTGTTTTGTCTCCAAGCCTTGGAACCCATTTCTGGCTTTCGCTTGCTGTATATCATCTTGAAACCATGCAAATCCAGTTTAGCCATATGCCCCTGACTTCTGATCACAGACATGTTTTGCATAGGGTACATTTTTTTTGTGTGTGTGTATCAGTCAGAATCCTAGAAGGAAACAGAATTAACTTCAGGTGGTTAAAATGAGAATACTTCAAAAGAGGACTATGTAAATCAGTGTGAATTGTTGCCTAAGAAAATAAAGAATGGTGAGATACCCAGAGACTAACAACAATGGGCAGCTGCTACCATAACCAGAGGCAACTAAAACAACGCAGGCACCATCACTTGAAGAGAACCACAGTCAAGGAGGGACAAAGCTACTGCCAGAGATGTAATGTCAAAGAGGGAAGAAATATACCAAGTTATATATTTTCTGTGCTCTAGTTTCCTGTCAGTATCTCCTCTAGGTCAGTTCCTTCCTCAAGCTGGTCAGTGGATAAGCCTAGTGTAAATAGGTCATCCTTAGAACTCAGCATCTTGGGGCATGGAACATATCAGAGAAGCTGAATAATGGATCTGAGTAGAGGAAACACCTAGTAAAATATGGACCTTATTTGACTCCTTAGTAAATTTGTGTGATAGACTGAATCACTGGTCCCATATTAGTCTTATAAATCCACTTTCAAGCTCACCTTTCCACTTCTTCACTTTGAGCTTGGCCATGTAATTTACTTTGGCTAATGTTAGCAGATGTGGTACAAACAGAGGCTTAAACCTTCTTGCACAGTATGGCTTGCCCTCTTATACTTTTGCTGTTGCCAGGAAACTATACTCCAGTAACCCTTTAGCTTGGGTCCTCTGCCACCCTCTCAAAAAATGACCTATGAGCAGAGTCCTACAACCAACCCACAGACTTGTAGCCTGAAACAGAGCTTTTCCAGTTGATCTGTAAATGTGAGAATAAATTGTTGCTTTTTTAAGCCGCTGAATTTTTAAGCTGCTGAATTTTGCAGTGGTTTGTTACACAGCAATTCTGCGCAGCTGACCAATGTAGCATGCTCATTCCATTATTACCCTTTAAAAATTCTGAGTTATTAAAATAGTACTTCAGATAAATCGAAAGATAGAACTATCTGAAACTGAGAGAGCCCAACTGATTCTGTGGTCATTATCTAGTACTATCCTGGTGTCCACTCTTAAATACTAACTTTAATTCAGAAGATGGGATACTGAATATTATAAAATCAGTGCCCTGATAGAGACTTGTCTTGCATGAATTATTGGAGAAACCCTTTTTAGTCTTTTTTCTACTTGTATACTTTATTTTCTTTTCTTTATATAACATTTAAAAAGAATATTTATTTATTCTTGGTTGCGTTGGGTCTTCGTTACTGCTTGCGGGCTTTCTCTAGTTGCAGCGAGCAGGGGCTACCCTTCGTTGCGGTGCGCGGGCTTCTCATTGCAGTGGCTCCTCTTGTTGCGGAGCATGGGCTCTAGGCGCATGGGCTTCAGTAGTTTTGGCTCACGGGCTCTAGAGCACAGGCTCAGCAGTTGCGGCACACGGGCTTAGTTGCTCCGCGGCATGTGGGATCTTCCTGGACCAAGGCTCGAACCTGTGTTCCCTGCATTGGCAGGTGGATTCTTAACCACTGCTCCACCAGGGAAGTCCTAAAAAGAATATTTAATATACATGTAAGGTATATACATAACAGTATAATGGATTTCTAGAACCCCCTTCCCAGTGCATGTACTAGAACATTTTCAATATTGAGTCTATCTATGTGTTCTCCCCTATTCTACGCTTCTGTCTTTCCGATTGGTGAAAATTATATCATACTGGACCTAGTCTTTGGATACTTGAAAAAAAATTTGTGTCTAAAATTCATCGATAGTGTTCTTTGTTGCTCTACTTTATTCCTTTTTATTGTTGTATAATATTCAGTTGGGTTTATATATTGTACTTTATTTGGTAATTTTCTTGTCAATGGATATTCCCAAACTCTACCTTCTGTGGGCATAATGTTGTATAAGTGAGGATAGTCACATGGCAAGAAGAGGTATAATTTAACTTACTGGTTAGTATCATTCCACCACAATGTGCAAGATTTTGGTTACCAATTTCAGGAAATGTGAATTATTCTAGTAAGAGTTCTTGGACTCATTTGACATCAATTTTGAGTACCTTACTCTCTCAAATTATAATAAATCTAATAAGATTGGTATCAGAAGGAGATAAAAAATCTAGCTTTTGAGAGATTAGCTACATTTACCAAAGGAAATAAATTAGCATTTATTTAACACTTACTAGGACATAAAATTTACCCCTGCTGTGATGAAAGACTCTTAATGGGTACAGAATACATGTTAATATTTATACAATTGAGGGAGCTATTTTCAGCTTGTACTCCAAGGGAACATGACCCTTTCAACAAAGATCCCTAATCGTTGCCACAGTGCAGTACAATCCAATGGAAAGTAAAATACAGATACTTTACAGAAAGCTCGAGCTCACTTTAAAAAGAGAGACAATGAGGCTATCACAAAACTTAACCATTTCTATTAACCAACAAGACTGATATTTTGAACAGCAAGTTAGAGGAAGGCAAAACCTTCAGTAGAGATCAGCTGATACAAATTCAGAAACAAAGGCTCTGCTTGAGGTAATGCATAAAAACTCTGCAGTTAACCAGAAGAATCCTGAAATAATAAATAGCTCTCCTAACCATGGTAGTTTGGAGCAAGATAATGTGGGACCCTCTGAAAAGAATCTTTTTATGTTCAATAATAAGAAAAAAAGCAAAGTTCACACACACAAAAATATCAACATTTTATTCATCTGATGGAAGCAAGATTAACATTATAATCCTTCTGTATATCATTTATCCTTTATAGTCTGTCATTCACACACACACACACACATATATATATATATATTTATACTTGAATTTTAAAAATTCAGTCCAGTCACTCTCAAAAAACACTTTAGTCACATTCATAAGTACCCAAGTTAAAAAAAAGTCTCTAGATATCAAAATATATAGACACATGGACGGACCGGGTGAACACATCTTGATTATTAGAGATGAAGTTCTGGTGCTCGACTTAGGTAAGTATCCCATCTTACACAGTACCATTCCTACGCCGCTTAACTCTCTCTGATATACCACAAATGTGCTAACATTGTCATATAGCTAGTCAGGAGCAGAAGCCACAGAGCTTCAAACCATTGGTTTAGTTCTTTTTCTTGCACATCTTTCTGTCTAAATTCCCATCCCAATTAACAACATCTGCTAAAATAAAATGTTGAGACCCTTTGCTCCTAAATCTGTATGTCTATTTACCTTAGGTAGCTTGAATGATCACCACGCTAATTAAGATAAAGTTACTTCCAAAGAGAAAAACTGTACTTTAACCCCAACTAGCTATCTCTAAACTCTATGCTGTTGGTCACAACATAGATGGAGTGAGCGATTATGAATGGATGAGAGTATATCCACAATCATTAGAGGAAAACCAACTCTAATATATTCATATTGCTGTTAGACAATCTGCATCATCTTTGTATGCAGAGTTGTGCATTACATTCTATGACGATATTTGCCAAGGACAATTAAAAGTCTTAAGTATATGAGGGGTTATTGTACCAAGGATGCTGGTAAATTGCCAGCCATCTGGCAATGATGAAATGAGCTTAAATTTTAGCTGATGGGATTTAGGGTGCTCATGATCATTGCTAATATTGATGGAACATTCCTGGAGTATGGATTGGCGGATAAAAGATGTTGGAAAACATACTGATGTGGGATTAGAGGCACTGGCACTATAACAGGTTTCCAAGGGACTTGTAAATCTCCTCTCCAGGAAATTGTTGATGGATACCTTCCAGTCTGGCACAGTGAAAGTCTGTCCTGCCTCAATTAGAAGTGATGATCAAATGTCTAGAGGTCGCTTCCAAACCTATGACAGAGAACTAAACTCAAGACAACACAGAGAACAAAGCATGTGTCAAATAAATTTTTGGTATCCTTCTTAAAGCTTCTCTATTACCTGTAGCAACAGATGACTCTGAGCACCAGTTATATGAATAAAATAAATCATCTCACAGTTAACTAGGGTGTATGTTGCATGTAGTTATCCTGACAAGTATTATCCTTGTCATTTAATCATGATTTAAACTACATTAAAAAAAAGAAAAACAGATCTGGTAGTAAAACTCTTGTTGTAATGATTACAGTGTTTTTCTATGGGGTCCTGTGGAATGATGGTGATGATTTTACAGGATAAAATTCTATGGGGAGTTCTTGGCACATGAAAGAGTAAGCACGTAAGACTTCTCTCATAAATCTTTCCCTTCCCTGTACTTGATTTAATAGGAGGGTCTGGTTCTACTCTAGTCTGGCATCACATTTCACGCACTATAGAAACTTTAACAGCAGCCCTTTTAAAAGAGCACTCATACCCGGAACTGTTTTGCCCTCCCATTGCTTCCATCTCAACTCAGATCTTTCATTGTTTCCTTTCCTTTTGACTACTTTGGTTCAAGGGTTGTTTTATGACCTTGAAAGCACATTATATCATCTGGAAAACAGGTACCATGCTGACTCCACTTCTGCTGAAATATGCTATATTGCACTTACTCGGCATTTCCCTCCCACTGTTTCAAACAAGCCTTTGCGACTACAGATCAAGACTTTTAAAGTTCACTTCCTGACTTGTAAGCAGCTCATTGAATGTTTTCCAGGCTTCGAACATGCTGTTGCAAAGAAACAGTGAAGCTTTTAATGTTTGAAAAGCAGCAGGGGTTCATTTCTTTAATGGAGAAAATTCAAATTTGCAGTCCCAGCTTGGCAACATGGGGTGTCACATTTCCCACAATCTGTTGTGAGGCCGGCAGGTGTAACAACCCTGCCACATGTCTAAATGAACATAACTGCTCCTCCTATATGCTGCAGAGTTAAGAGTTTATCTTCCTCTGTTCCATTTTCTTGCTACAAATCATTTTCAGAATCCCATTTAGAAGGCTGTACTGCAATCCAGCATTTCTGCTTTGTTTTCTTCTCATTGTGTATCTCCTGATATTCCTGACCATTCACAGGTGAACCAAGTATCATTCCCATGCATTGAATGAAACTGTATCACATTTAAACACAGACCAGAAATCAAATCTCAGCTTTCAAAAGAATACTACAGATATTGTTTCTTTTAACTCACTACTATCTCATCTTTTACCTCAAGCTACACAGCAGATAATAAGGCATCGGTAGTACAATCAGGATATTTAGAATCAGAAGACCAAGAACAGAAATAGCTTGGTCAGCTGCTTTCTGTCTAAGCTTCCTAACTTTTCAAAGCTTCAGTGCTCTTCTCTGTAAAATAAGACACAAATTGGGTTAGTATGAGGAATAAATGAAATTATTTCATCTATCTATCCAATGAGCCACTCAGCAAACATTTATCAAGGACCAGTTCACTCTGTGGATCAGATTAATGGGTATAACAATAGATAAAACAAAATACTGATCCAAAGTGAAAAGCACTTAATCGTAAGACATTTGACGTTTTTCAGATGTCGCTATTACAACCTAAGGTGGGAGTTCAGAGCTAGCTAAGTAGTCAAAAAGCAGTATAGATAATCTTACCATTTGTAATCATAGACAATAAGCATGTACTGATGTAGGAACTATAAAAGTATGAAATTTGCAGAAAATTGTATCTCTCTTGTAGTAGAGATTCTGCAAAAAAAATCTGATGTAAAAAAACCCAACAAACAACATTATTTTTTCTTGTTTCAATCTTAAGACGATACAAAAAACAGTTTGTGTGAGTCAAATTATTGTTTATAATGGCAGATAATGGTTACAAAATTACATTGTTGCTTTATTTTCAATCCTGTATAAAGCAGCCTAGATTTATCAAATAAATGGAAAGAAATGTATCTTCAATCTTCAGTTGTATCAAAGGGAATTTTAATGTAATTCCATCTGTCTTCCTTCACAATGAGGGTGTAGCTCAGAAAAATCAAGGCAAACTTATTAAACAGCTGTTGGACCCAGTCCTGTGCAAAGCCTTGTGGGAGAGGTTAGATTAAGTGGAAGCACAGATTTTGCCTTTAGATAGTTTACAAGCTATTTGAGAGAAGTAGGCTTGACTTACATGAAACAACTAAAATACTGTGTTATGTATTAAGGTAGTACACAAAATTCATTAGATTTACCATAAGTATTCCAAAATACTTATACAATAAAAAATGATCAGTGTAAAATAGAAATTTCAAGGACTTTCTCTAAAGGATAAATTCTATAAGCAATTCAAATACAGGACCAATGTTTTAGTCCTCTTTCGTTTTCCCTAGAACTGGGTTCAAATATATGTGTGTGTGTGTGTGTGTGTGTGTGTGTGTGTGTGTGTGTGTGCGCGCGCGCGCACGCATGTGTGTATATGATATATACATTAGCATGAATAAACCTCAAAAACAAAATATTAAAGGACACATACAATATAATGACTTCTTATATCATGTAACTATATAAATTCTGTATATTAATCATGAATGTATACACGTATAGTCAGTATATAAACCAACAAGGAATGGCATGCGCCAAATTCAGAAGAGTGATTACCTCTGCTGTTGAAGGGGAATGAAATTGGAGACAAGTATATATAGGGGCTTAAATTTTGTCAGCAACTATTTTTTCTTCAGCTAGGTAGTAGATATGTTTTTTAAAATACTATCATCTAGGGCTTCCCTGATGGTGCAGTGGTTAAGAATCCGCCTGCCAACGCAGGGGACACGGGTTCGAGCTCTGGTCCGGGAAGATCCCATGTGCCGCGGAGCAACAAAGCCTGTGCGCCACAACTACTGAGCCTGCACTCTAAAGCCCATGAGCCACAGCTTCTGAAGTCCATGCTCCTAGAGCCCGTGCTCCGCAACAAGAGAAGCCACTAGAATGAGAAACCCACTCACTGCAACAAAGAGTAGCCCCTGCTCATTGCAACTAGAGAAAGCCTGCAGGCAGCAACGAAGACCCAATGCAACCAAAAATAAATAGATAAATTTGTAAAAAATAAATAAATAAAATACTATCATCTATATTTGTAAGAGTTAGTTTATAATTCCAAAACTGACAATGCCATAATGAAAGTGGTGCTTTGAAAATAGTAAGTTGAACTTGTTATACAAAATGGATTGAGTGGGAGTGATAGGAAAAAAGGCAATAAAGATACCTGTTGAGAGGTTACTCAGATTTCCTTTATTGCCGCTGGATTTCCTGCTATTTCTATGACCTTTCTAAACAATGCTTTGCTCAGAACTTCACTTGAAGTTAATCGTCAGTAGAGTATTTTTTCAACAACATATATAAACTTAAAATTCATTGACCTTATTATTAATAATTAGCCCCATTCAATTGAAATTGTATTTGTGGGGCTTCCCTGGTGGCGCAGTGGTTGAGAGTCCGCCTGCCGATGCAGGGGACGCTGGTTCGTGCCCTGGTCCGGGGGGATCCCACGTGCCACGGAGCAGCTGGGCCCGTGGGCCATGGCCGCTGGGCCTGTGCGTCCGGAGCCTGTGCTCCGCAGCGGGAGAGGCTACAACGGTGAGAGGCCCGCGTATCGCAAAAAAAAAAAAAAAAAAAAGAAATGGTATTTGTTTACCTGATAAAACTGGCAGTGCTTAATATCTTAAGGGAGACGGAGGCAAAGTGGTGGGGTTCAGGGAGAAACTCAATCTCACTTGATTCTGTAAAATTATTTGCAGATAATAAATAAAATATTACCATTAAACATTCAATAATTTTGCTCTACGTATTGGCATGTCGGGCCAACATTGTCAAAAAATATCCTCACTTGTGAAATTAATTCATTCTTAATTTGTGGGTTATATTATTAATATTCTGAAAACTGATGAAATAAGCAAGACATGTAAGCATCTCTTGGAAAAAATGAAACATATTTCATTCAATGAATATATTAAAAATTGTAATTTTCAGGTGTTTCTGCTATTAGCCTTCCTAATTAGTCTCATTATTTATATTTATGAATGGTTTTTACATATTACTAATTATATTAAGTTTGATAAATATTACATAATCAATTATCAGAATTCAGTGATTTAAACCTCACCAAAAATTAATAAATAATGAAATCAAACAAAGGGATAATTCTTGAGTAATTGGTTTATACTCTGCATTATTGTCACTGAGCCTTCTTATCTATATCAACTTTTCTATGTTAAGCCAATTTCCACATTATGGAAAACAACTGTCTCTTCTTATTAGCTACTGTTGACGTTGTTGGTGGTGTAATTTATATTTTAAGCCTATCAAAATACAGCACCAGAAAAAGCAAATGTAGTTTTATATTTAGTGCATATACCTGATGCAGTTCAGCATCTAATATAAATTACTTTGGAACGATCAGCTCTTTTGGATAGATTGCAGAGCTGTTTCCCTATTTAATTTTCCTCTATGATTTTAGAAAAAGTCCAAAGTGGTGATGATATATGTCAAAGTAATTTCCATGGTGACTAAGAGCTAGTCAACACTTGGAAACTTATGTGACCAAGTGAAATACAGTTAAGATGTTATGAAAAATGATGATGATAAGGGTGATGACGATGGTTTGAATGCTGAAATTGAATTGTAATTGGATATCTGGATCAAATTAAAGACACATTGAATTACAGACTTTCACTTGACCAATTGCTTAATTTTCTATATTAAAAAAACAATTTAAATAATTGTGGATAGATAATGAGAAGCAAATCCTCATATTAGGCAGAATAATGTGGAGGTAAAGAGCATGGACATGGGGACCAAACTCCCAGGGTTTTATCCTTGGTTCTGCCACTTAGGCTATATGACTCTCGGCATGCTACACAGCCTTCTCATGCCTCAGTTTCTTCATATGTAAATGAAGGATAACGATAACATCTCCCATATAGAGTTGATTTGAGAATTAAATGGCTTAATATCTGGAAAGTACTTAAAATAGTGTCTGTCATGTAGTAATTACCAAATATACATTTGTTAAATAAGTAAATTCACATTTAATACAAACAACTAGTATGGATAAAACTAATGTTGAGATTATGGGTCCTGGTGTTAAGCAGGCTATTGAACTCTACATATTCATTTTCCATTGGCTTTCATGCCTTCCCTCAGTTTCCTGCTTCTCCAAGTTTGGATGTAAACTTTATAGATTAGCAATAGAGGGATTTAAAGGATAAGTAATTACTGTATAGCTAAATACTTCTTGCCTTTATTCCAACATAGGTTTCTAGGAAGCATAATTAATAATATTATTTTCCTTTCTCCATCATAAAATACATAATCAACAGCTGGCATATAACATTTCTTATCAAGTGGGAACACTAAACTATTACCTACTTAATTTTTTAAATGAAAGAATCATTAAAATTGTATTGTCTTTAACAAAATTTCCTCTTCTACATATAAGAGTTTATCAAATAGATATGTCCTCTTATACTTGGGGTATCAAGGGGAATTGTGTAATCAATCAGGTAGAATGGCCTGTGTTGCTGAGTTTACGCTCACAAACTGACTCTTAATTTGGCATCATGGATGCTTTTTCCTTAGCGCTTAGGTCTTAAGTCAGGATTTGCAGGAATGGGGTATCTGATAGTTTCTCCCATGGCTTCTTCAGCTTCCCCATGGGTACATGTTATAAAAACTAATTATTCAGTCATAGTTAATGTGCCAATTGCTGTTTAAAATATTTCCCATATATTAAATCATCTTCATCTTCACTGAAACCTTTACAAATATCTATTATTATTATTATTGCTATTATTCCAATTTTACAGATGAGAAAATTGTTACAAAGAACAAGTTAAGTAACTTGTTCAAAATCATAGAGAAAATAATACAGCTGGTATTTAAATCTGGGCAGTTCAACTTCAGAGCTATGCTTTTAACCATTAGAGTTTACTATCTCTCCCACATTATATGCATTGGAAGGGAGGAAGGAAGGAAGGAGGGAAGGAAGGGGGGAAAGAAGGAAGGAAGGAAGGGAAGGAAAAGAAAGGGAGAAGGTAGGAGGGGAGAAAGAAACGGGAGGGGGGAGAGAGAGAGAGAGTGTGTGAGAGCGAGCGCAGGGACAGTAAATTAAGTCTTGTGAATTTCTCTGCATGTTTTTTCTCTATTCACTTTTATGAAATAAAGGACAATGGTGTTGAAACACAATGTTTACCAAGCCAAATACAACTAGTATCCACAACAACAACAAAAAAGATGCAACCAGCAATACTCAGTTTTTGAAGTGGTTGCACCAAAGCCCATCTTTGGGAACTGGCGTGGGAGTACTTGGTTGAAGGTAGATGTATACAGTTATCACCATTCCTAACATCATAATGACACAGACGTTCAACCTCATAGTCAATGTATTTTATTTTTTAATACAAAATAGTAAATCAGGCTTGCAAAAGGTAGGTAAACATACTTACATGATTTTTCTTTCAGTATCTTCTATATTTCATATTATTGATCCCTACAATATTATGCCATCTTTTAGCAGCCTAACTTTATTACTTTAAAGACTTGAGGATATATACTTTATTGCATTATCAATAAATATTGAAAGTCATAAAAGTGTTTTCTTTAAATGAGTTAAGCAGTCAAGTATCTATAACATGAAATATTTGAGACAATGTAGTTCATTTATTTTTTAATTTCTTTTTAAATTTTTTAGAAACATCTTTATTACAAGTTTTTTTTAAAACACTTCATTATGTGAATGATAAAATGAATATCACTTATAAGCTTCTGTTGGCAACTGGCTGTTCTTTTAATATGTCTTTTCTTTAACTTGTAGCCTTTACTGATTCTTCAGTCTTGACCCATGGCAAGGCATAACTTGGCAAAATAATTAAGATTCCTTATAATAACTTACCTTTGTTCTTACAAACAACTCTATTATATGAGAGAGTATGCTATCATTTAAAAATATACCAGATGTATTCCATACCAAAAAGTTTTAAGACACATTGCCTGTTCCCTTTTCCTTATTTTTACGGGGTATGGTTTAAAAACTATATAGTTTAAAAACTGAAAGTGACCAGAGTTACCTAGTTTAATTCCCTGATATTTTGAAATAAGGAAACTGAGTTGTAAATAGATTAGATTATTTCCATTGCAAATGAAAGACTTGACTGATAGATGTCTCTTTACATTTATACCTGGTTGACTTTTCTACTCCAATACTAGAGAAGAAATCATGAATACATTTTCCATGTTGAAATATATAATTGTATAATCTTCTCTGAGAGTTAAAAACTTAAAGCATGCTTTGGAATAAGATGAAAACAATTTGGATTAATCACGTTTTCCTGACAGTCTTGGGAAGAGTTCAGAGAAGTTAAACTTAGAATATCTCAAAGCAGGTACTGCTGTGTTGTAGTAAACCCTGTTCTTATATACCACGAAACAGTATCTATTATAAATACTTTCTCATATGACATATATAACCGGAAAGAAAATGATTCCTGTTAGTGAGTACAAATAAACACATTATTTAATTGGTATTTTAAAACATTGTGGTTTTTCTTTAATTTTTAAAAATCCCTTTTTGCTTGTGAAAATAAAACAGTTATGTCACTAATTAAAATAATTTTATAAGAAAAAGATTTTTATATGTTCCGTTTTTATGGAATGTAAAACTTCTTTTGAGGAAAGACTCCAAATAAACAAAGTTCCATAATAATATATCTCCTATGTCTTGTACTTAGGCATTCTGGAAAGTATCTAAAGAAAGGTCAAAAGTCTTTCACTTTTGGCTTTGTAGGATACATAACTAATATTGGAGTCATATAAAAATATCAAGGAAAGATTCATAACAAATCAGAAGTAAATGTGAAAATTCCACCTGGTACATAAAAATCAAAGGATTATAAAAGGATTACCCAAATGTAACACTTAGGAAAGATCACTCATCAAAATGAGATATTGCTGCACCGTAACACTTAAATCAACCAAAATTATTGAATAAAACTATAATTATACTAAAGTCAAGGGGAAAATAAAACAGCCTCCAAGAATACTTTTAGAACTATATGATATGTATAATTGGGATGAAAATATTGTTTTTCTTGGTAAAAATCTAAAAATGGAATGGGTTGCATTATAACTTTTATTGGCGGATGCTAGTAAAAATATATGACTAGAAAAGTCAACATAGACAGCAAAGAAATTAGGAGACACAGTATGATTTTATGTTGTGTGGTTTGAAGTATATCATAATCTATGTAGAAAATTATTATAATATTTTTGGCTAGTGAGGATGCCAGTTTGCTTTAAATGTTCAGTAATTGTTCAGTGACTTACCTAATTTAAACTATAAATTAATTGGAAGTAAGGAAGCTTAAGTATAAGCTGTGGAAGTAGACAATGAATCTATCGTGTAGAAAGTAGTCACAGTAAAAGTGAAATGACCAGTGCCTTATCTTTTATTGGCTAAATATATTTTGTCTACAGTCTACATGTGCTAAAGTGTTATGCCTTGTAAAGATAAGTTAATTTTCTTTACAACCGAAGCTAAATGGATATATAAAGTTAAGCAGAATTTTTTTTCATTCTCAGAAACCAAACATCATTCAGTACTAAATTAGGTGTTTTTTTTTTTAGTAGATATGCTTCCAGTGACTGGAAAGACTATAAAATTCTTGATTCTTACATAAATATTTTAAATGGATCTCTTTTTCTATAAGGAGAGAAACTTTTGCACAAGAGACATTCTTGTGAAGTCATTGTGAAAAGAAAGTAAAAAGTTTAAGGTAATTTATACGGGAAAGGTCAGTAATAATGAAAACCCCAGTTGAAGCTACATGTGAGTTCTTTAGGAATTTTTCAAAGTGTATGCTTCAGGAACTTAGCACACATGAACTGAAAACACAAAGATTAAAATATGTAATACCCAATTAGCAAGAGGGTTATTGTGGCGACGGCCTAAAAGATCTCAGAATGCTGTCAGCATACCCTCATTCAGAGAGGTATAGGGATTTTTCAGAAAGTTCAAGCTTAACAGCTTATAGGACAGTCACTTAATGTGAGATGTGTCATAGTTAGCTTGGAGAACAAGTAGTACTCAATGAGTGAATGAAGAGAGAAATACTAGAAGATGAGTAATACTGGGATTATTAATGCCCATTTCTTTGTGTTTTTCCTTTGTATTTTTCTCACCATTAGAGACAGCTCATCCATCATCATGTTATTAATGTGCCATGTTAGCCTCTTTATCACAGAAATGTTTGGGATTTGGATAATTTCACATTTCAGATCTAGCTAGTATGTTTATCATTACACACAAAGTGACAATCCAGCCCTTGTCTTTTTTAGTTTTTGTGAAAGCTCTGATAAATAGAATAATGGTTTTATCTCTTCTTATTAAACTGACAGATGGGCATATTATACTCAGTATACGCTATGAATGATGCCATTTATACTTTTATGTTCAATAATAATGTTGAAACCAAGCTAGTTAATTCATGAGAGTTGAGTAAGACACTCATGACCAAATTGTTTTTCAATATGATAGAAAGAAGATGTTCTGTAGGCAGCTGTAGTCTAATTTTCAGGTATTTCCATTTAAAATGATCTTCTGACTCCCATTTTCTTTTTCTATTGTAAGGTATATCCTGTCATTTTGGTTTTTACCTAGTATTAGCACTGTTCCTGATTCTAGTAACAGAACACGGATTTTCCTTTACATGCAGTATTGATGGCACATCTTTTCCAAGACTTATGTATCTGAATGGCACTACCAAATAGAGATCACTTTCTCTAGCCAAGGTGTGGTCATATTATCTCTCCTGGAAATATGGTCTTTGGGCCAAATGTAAATTCAGGATCAATCATTTTATTTCAGTGAGATGATCCAGTAGTTCCTGCTACCAGGATCTCAAGAGCCATTCTAATTCCTATCCTCTCCAAGGCCTAGTTCTTCAACTTTATTTTGTGACATAACCTATTTCCTTCCAATAAATTCCCTTTTTGCTCAGTTTAGCCAGAGTTAATTTACTTTGCTTTCAGCTAGAGAAATATAACTTTCATCTCCATTGCATTCATTTATAATACCCATTCACTATTCTTTCATTAATTCACTCATTCATAAAATATACGTTGAGCAGCAGATTCTGAAATGCAATTGGGAAAACATGCTTCCTCCCTTAAGGAATTTGACATCTGGTAAGATAGAACAGCAGCTGGTAAACCATTTTGTAAAGCATCAGATAGTAAATATTTTAGGCTTTTTGGGGTGTATTATCTCTGTTGCAACTACTCTGCAGGTGTAGTACAAACCAGTAATAGGAAATACGTAAGTAAATAGAAGTGCATGTGTTACAAAAACCTTATTTAAGAACACTGAAATGTGTATTTCATAACATTTTTATAGGTCTTGAGGTAGTAATTTTCTTTTGATTTTTTCCAACTATTAAAAAAAGTTAAAAAAGGATTTTAGCTTTTGAGCCATAGAGAAATAGGCAGTAGACCAGATTTTGCTGATCCTTGAGATAGATAGAAAAGAAGATGTTCACTTGTAAGCAACATAATTAGGTAGTAAAAGTTGGGTAAGCAGGACTGTCTTGGAAGTAATTACAGGGAAGCATGGTGTTGTAGAGGTAAGACCCAAACTCAGTATTTCAAGGAAGAAAGGATTGGGGAAGCCTTTCTGGAGAAATTGCATTAAGCTGTACCTTAAGAGTAGAGCAGGAATAAGCTAACAAAAGGGAAGATATCAAATCAGAGGGAATAGCAATTATAAATGCCCACAGGTAAGGCAAAGAATTGCAGCCTTAATGGCTGGACCAATGTCCTGGAGAGTGTGAGGGAAGTAGTTGGAAGAGGAGCTGAAAAGTAAAGCCTAGAGTCTTAAGAATGGCCTGTGCTTAGTTACCTCGTAGGCATATTCAATACGTGCTTACTGCACCAGCAAGGAGAGGCTGCAGAGCAAAGGGATAGGAAAAGACTACTTTTGAAAGAATGCTATTAAAAATTAGTCATTATGAAGATAAAATGAGTATTGTTACATTTTCTAACATTTTATGTTTTCATTTTGTATGCTGTCTATTTTAGATTCTTATGGGAGAGAATGTAAGAAATTTTTAGTGCCTCTAAAATTTTAATTTAGACCAACTTCTAACTTAGGTTAAGTGTTTTGGATTTCTATTTAAGAAGAATGGGGAGCCATTGAAAGCCCTTAAGCAGGGAAAACACATGATGTGATCTTAATTTTGGAAAACCACTCTGGTTTCCATGTGGAAAAACAGATTAGTGGGAAAATTAAGAGACAAAGAGGGCCAAGGATATGATTTAAGGGATTGTTGCTATCGCTTTCCTTTAGAGAGATGATGATGACCTAAAATAAAGGAGTTACAGTTGAAATAGAGAGAAATGGACCCACCTCTAGTGCTATTAAATAAGTAGATTAGAAAGTCCCTGGTGGTTCACTGGATATGGAAAGTAACTGTGAAAGTAGAGGCTAGGATGACTCCAGGGTTTCTGATTGGAACAAATTCTGTTGACATCTTCACTACATAGGGAACACAGGAGGAAGAAAAGCAGGTTTTGGAGGGGAAAGAGTTTGATTTGACATACTGAGTCTAGTTTGCTTTTAGACTTACAGGTAAAGATAATAAGAAAGTTCATTGGCTATACCAGAAAAGAAATCTGGACAAAATTTGCTACATGACACAGACTTTTGGAAATTCATTATAATTAAATTTATCAAACACATGATATGTATCAAGCATAATAGACGTGCTCTTTAATCTTCACAAACCCAATAGGGTGTTATTATTATTACTATTACTGTTGTTGTTGTTGCTATATTATTAGTGAGAAACTAAAGATTATATAATGTAACTTGCCAAAATTATTGAAGTTAAAAATAAATGACAAAGATGTGATTTAAGCATCAGATTTGTTAGTTTCCAAAAGTAACACTCTTAATCACTATGTTGATTCAAACAAGCATAATATGAGAAATGGTTTCCTTCCACATTAAAGGAAATAATTCAGGGGAGAAAAGTCAGGCAAGATCTTCTTACTTCAGGAAAACAGTTTTTTCTAATAGTTTTGCCCATAGTGATGCAATTTATCAAGTCTTTTAAACAATTCTAGTAAGTGGAACAAAGTGTAGAATAATTATAAATGTAATCCCTGTAAATCTACCAAAAGGTTATCAATTTAGATTCGATGAAATCTTAATGTGCTGTGGGTGCTTTCATACATTGTCCATGAATTTTCCCAAATTCGCTAATATACCTAATAGACTATCAACCCAAATCATTATGGAAAATAGTTATTTTTACCATTTGTGAGCACGTCTAATTCAAAGTCAGTAGTTAACAAAGTGTAGTAAGTATATGACATAATGAGGTAGTATCTTTAACATGCTGTCTATGGCAGATCAGCTTACACCAAGATTTTCCCACAGAGCAAGAAAGTTTATTTACATATAGTAAGAGGAAAATAATCATCCTTCTCTCTCTCTCTCTTTTTCTTTTAGTCACTGTAGTGGAAACAGAATGTGTTGCATGCTAAGTAATACATTAATGTGTAAATTGTACAGAATATTCTCATCTCCCCTTTCTGTCCACTAATGTGATTTATAAAGCAGTAACAGCCATCATTTATTAGAGATGTGATGCACATAAATGTTCCCCATCCTCTGTTCTGTGCAGACACTTTTAGAGTGATCCATGCCATTAGGTATTAGGCAGCTTTCTTGTTACATATGCTTCACAGATTGGATGATGTGACTAAGTGGAAAACTGCACACCTCAATTTGGACTAATGTATAAAGGAGCTGTTGGAACTAAAAATCAAATGTGGGAGTCCCTCTCCATCAAGAGAAAAATAGCAATTTGACAAATTTGGGGAATCATAAGTTCCCTCTCCGTCAGGGTTTCTCAATTTTGACATTACTGTTAATATTTTAGACCCAGGTAATTCTTTGTGATGGAGGATTCTCCAGTGCAGTGCAGAATGTTGCAGCTTCTCTGGACTAGATGCCGGTAGTACCACTTAAGTTGTGACAATCAAAAATGTCTCCAGACATTGACAAATGTCCCTGGGGTGATGAAATTTTTCCTGGCTGAGAACCATTACTTAATATAAAATGTCCTAAATCACGATAATACCTATAATGTATTTACTTTTGTTTTTTTACTTACATTGTTTTGCCTCATTCATTTATTAGCATCATTACCCAAATTAGATGTCAAGGACCTATGGAATATTTACATATCATATTTTGTAGGTAAATAGAATGGAATTAGTGAATATAATATATACCAATTCTATCAGGCTCAGTTAAGATACTGGGAATTATGCCATATAAAATTTGACATGTGCATTTGACTTAATACAATTACTTTTGAGAATTTTTTTCTTTCTGTGTAAAAATTAACCTTCAGGTAGGTAAGGTTAGATGATATATGTACAAGAAACTAGGGGACAACAAAAAATAAGAGAGATGAATATTTGAAAGAATTACTGTGCAAAGGAAAAAGAAAAATGATTGGAAGTTGGAGAAAGTAATTCTCAAAAGCACTTCTTCCAAGAAACAGTTGTCTCAGAGTTCATTTCAGAGGAAATTTAAGTCACATATGATGGAATAGACTATTTTTGTATCGCACAGATTGATTATTCTGCTCTGGATCAAACAGGAAAATTATGCAGTCTTGCTGAGCAGTTTAGAATACTTGGAGTAAATGGCAATAAAATTTCACTAAGATAAGAGAAATTAGCTAACATGAGAGACAATTTAATTCATTAATATAAAAACTCTCTGCAAAAACTATTTACCAGTAAGACACATTCAAATTCTGGATAAATTGTTTTTTGAGACGAAAGAGAAAGAGCAGTTGGAATGATATAGTCATAATTTTTAGCAGACTGAAATTAAATTAAAGGTGATATCTCTGATATCAATTCTCAAATGAAAATCTCTGCATTTCAAGGAACTAAAATACAGTTCCTTAAATCCACAGCAGTGGATATAGGACATAATTGTGTTGAATTACTTGTTAAAGGAATATTAATTTCAAACATGTTTTCACCTGTGCCCCAATTTTTCCATGGTGGTTTTGGAGCAACTAAAAAGTTTTTATCTGAACATGATTTAATCTTTATTACTAAAATCCACTTGCAAAAGCACTTTTGTAGGCTGCAGTGAATGCAGTTTAGAATTAGAGATTCACAACCTCCCGTGAGCAAGGAATATGAACCCAGGAACACTGAGTACTACCTCACTTGCACTTTCATAAAATGTTCTATTACTTTTTAATTGTACCTTATATTGATTTCCCTATTCAAAAGATTGAATATGTATATATAAAAAACAAGTTAGAATTAATAAGTAATAGCTTACCTTAGTAGTATATACTCAAATTATAATTATGGCATACAGTACATTTTTATATGTAGTCTTATATAACTCTCACAGGTTACCTTGCAAGACTAGCAGGAAAAAATTTACTGCAGTTTTGCAGATGTAAAATGTCACGCTTAGCTATATTAAATGATTAACTGATCATTTAGAGTTACTAATTAGGAGAGTTTGAGGCTAGAATCCAAAGCAAGTGCGCAGTGTCTTTAAAGGACCTTGAAATTTATACGTGTACAAATGTTGGTGTTACTTTGGTCTCAGCAAGCTTTAATAAGCCTGTTTCAGATAAATTTCATGATTTTCTAAACCTGCCATGTTTAAACCTTTCTCTTTCCACCTTGCAGCATGTTTTTGTTTTCATATAAAACATCTTCTCTTTCACCCCGACCATATACATCTTCCAGGCACACGTAAGTTGCAAGATCACTATAAAAATTTTTGAGCAATAGCTTAGAAATATCTTTTCACTCACTTCTTAGAGCTTTTAGAGTCATCAGGTTTGCACCTAATTTCATTGCATACTGTGTTATTTGCTGTCAGTTTAAGTATGTTTTTCTTACCTTCTAAACTGTATTGTAATTTGTGAAAAGGATACATATGTTCATAGTTCTATTTCCCAAAGAGTGACTTGATGCATAATGTATATATATTTAGATGCTCAATTTTATACTGGCCTTTAGTTGCTCTGTGTGGATCCCTTGATGATAAAATGCTAGGTTCATCAGTTATTTATTGACATAAACTATCTTAAGCCTGGTGGGTTGGCCAACCCTTTAATCTACTCCTAATAACCTCTCATTTTTGTGATAGCTTTTATACACACACATACACACACTCTCACATTCACACATTCTCACATATACAGAAATCTTATGACCCAAGCCCATGTCCTCAGGAACTTGTTTTCTGCTGGCTGGCCATAAGATCACTACTGTGGTTTTTCCTCTGAAAAAAAAATTTTTTTATTTGGGTAACAGAAAGATCTGTATATCATTTACTGTGATAGAATAGGAAGGAACAGAATTTAATAACAGTGTTACAGGGGCAGAGTTTGGGAGTAAAATTGGTTTTAGAGTTGTTGAGTTTGAATGGCCTCTGAAAAATAAAGTATCAGTGTTCAAAGGACAATAGGTACCATTTTACAGTGAACGAAACCAGGGCTTCTTGACGAAATGGCTGATTCAAGCACTAAGGCATATCATGCGTGTATTGCCAGAGAGTGAAGATAAGCTTAAAAAAAAAAAAAAAGATGGGGTATATAAAAGTAACAACAGGAGCCAATTTAAAAATGCTCTCAATGGCCAAAACTGGGTTAGTTTTAGCAACAAAATAAGCCAAGCAGTATTAGATTATAATTCAAAGTACAAAAAAATAGATATGAATATACATTTATATAAATGAAATATTGATTAAATGAATGAATGGGGATAGGGACAAATCTTCCTTACAGAAGAATCCCCAATGGTATATATATTAGGGATTATACACACACACACACACACACACACACACACACACACACACATATATTTATATATACACCTTCCTCTTTAATAGAGAGCCCAGAAATAGACCCATGTAAATATAGTCAATTAATAAAGGAGCAAAGGCAATACACTGGAGAAAAGATTGTCTTTTCACCAAATGATGATGGAACAACTGGACATCCACATGCAAAAGTAATGAACTTAGACACAAACCTTACAGCCTTCAGAAGAATTAAGTCAAAGTGGATCATAGACCTAAATGTGAACTGAAAAACTGTAAAACTTTTAGAAGATAACAGGAAAAAATCTAGATGACCTTGGATTTGGTAATGACTCTTTAGATACAACACCAAAGGCATGACATATAAAAGAAAGAATTAATAAGCCAGACTGAATTAAAATGAAAAATTTTTGCTCTATGAAAGACACTGTCAACAGAATGAGAAGACAAGCCACAGACAGGAAGAAAATATTTACAAAAGACATATCTGATAAAGGACTGTTATCCAAACTATACAAAGAACTCTTAAAATGCAACAATAAGAGAACAAATAATCCAGGTTAAAAAAGGGCAAGAGACCTGAACAGACACTTCACCAAAGAAGATATACAGATGGCAAATAAGCATATGAAAAGATGTGTCCACACAAAAACCTGCACATGGATGTTTATAGCAGCTTTATTCATAATTGCCAAAACTTGGAAGCAACCAAAATGTCCTTCAGTAGGTGAATGAATAAAATTAACTGTGGTACATCCAGATAATGGAATATTACTTAGTGGTAAAAAGAAATGAGCTATGAAGTCATGAAAAAACACAGAGAAACCTTAAATACCTATTACTAAGCTAAAGAAGCCAATTTATAAAGACTCTACACTGTATGATTCCAACTATATAACATTCTGGAAAAGGCAAAACTATGGAAAGAGTAGAAGGATCTGTGGTTGCGAGGGGGAGGGGGGAGGGTGAGATGAGGGGGGAGGTAGAGCACAAAGGATTTTTAGGACAGCGAAACTCTGTATGATACTCTGTATCGTGGATCCATTTGCAAAACCCATAGAATGTATACCCTGAGTGAACCCCAGTGTAAACTATGGACTTCGAATGATACTGATGTGTCAATGTAGGTTCATCAATTGTAACAAATATACCGCTTCATAGTCAGGAGGCTGCTGCCTGTTTAGGTGCAGGGGTATATGGGAAGCCTCTATACCTTCTGCTCAAGCTGTGAATCTAAAACTTCTCTAAAAAATAAAGTGTTTTTAAAAATCTGACACAGCCTGTAATTTAGTTAATAATGATGTTCCAATGATAATTTCCTAGTTTTGACAAATGTACCAAGAGAAAGCAAGATGTTAATATTAGGGAAAATGGGTAAAGAGCATAGGTGAATTCCATGTACTATATTTGCAACTTTTCTATAAATCTAAAATTATTACAGAATTAAAAGTTTATCTTTTAGAAAAGTCAGTTAACTACATGTGTTTGAAAGTCAGGCAAATGCAATTGGTTATGCTAGGTGCTGTCCTACTTGTCCTGGATATTACTGATCATATTCATATACATTCTTGAAAAGTAAGTAAGATCTCAAAAGACCAGAGAGTGTCTTTGGGGGGTCAAATCCTAGCTCTGTGATTTATTTTGGCAACTTATTTAACCTCTTTTTTCTTAGATCCTCATCTGCAAAATGGAGATACCATAAGTCTCTATTTTATAGGGCTACAGTAAGAACTAATTGAGATGAACTAAGTTCAGTGCCTAGTACAGACTACATGTTTAATAAATGTTAGCTATTGTTAGCATTACTGTTAGTGAATCTTTTAAAATAAATTTTATTTCTTCTGTGCTTGACATCCATATAACCAAATTACCCTTTCTCCAGTTATACCTTGTGATTATATGCAGGTATTTCTGTGGTATTTATGCTTCATGAAGTCCCCATGTGGTAGCAGCACCATTAGTATACCTGCAACGTCATAAAGGTAGGAGTATCATATTTTCATAGGACTCCTAGCTGGACCCATTCTATCTGGAGAAAACTGTGGCTCCCTGGTGCACTGGCTTCTCTGTTGAGTCAGTGACTGCCAGACCCCTCTGTCTCAGTTCAGAGCAGATGAGGAACCCAAAATGACAGATTTAAATCTCTGATCCCTCCTGTTTATGATTTTTTTTAATTCCTGCAATTAATTATGGCCTTTCTTCCCTGATAAATTATTCTCTATTGATGCAAACTACATAAAATTATTCCTGGTTTTTATAGTTTTCATCTGTCCAAACTTCAAAAATCTTCTATCAACAGCTCACCTGCTATTTACACAGAATTGTGGTGTTACATCTCATCTTGAATTCATGCACGTGACCTAAGATAGAACAGGGAGTATGCTGATACACCCATGGTTTTAAAATGGGCAAGTGCCTATGAGTTGTGATGCTTAGAAATTCTGGGATAGGCCTGACCTGGAGCCAAGCTATGTTGGATTTTGTGACTTAAGAGCTGTTATTTGAATGCAATGAATTTTTCACTTTAGGGCTTTTCAAGTATACGAATATATGTATATAGGTGTGTGTTTATATTTGTGTAAACATCATAAGTAACTGAAAATAAATATTTAAACATTAAGATTTTAAGTTCTATATAAAAGCTGTGGGCGCTAACATTTTTATAATGACCGCACTGTTACTATGTTTTAGCATGTTTCATGACTGTAGTATTAGTTTTTTATTGCTACATAACAAATTACCTCAAATAGTGCTTACAATAACATATATTTATTATCCTGTGGTTTACATGTGTCAGGGGTCTGTACTTCTCAGATGATTGCAAGGCTGCAATGAAGATTTTGGCCAGCATGCCTTCTCATCTGAAGCTTGGGGTCCTCTTCTAAGTTCGTTCAAGTTACTGGCAAAATTCAATTCCTTGTATTTTTAGGACTGAGGCCCTCAGCTTCTAGATGCTATTCTCTCCATTGGTGGCTCAGAAAGTATTTGTTGCTTCTTCAAGGCCAGCAGGTCAGCATTCCTGCTGTTTTGGGTTTCTTCTTTCATGGAATACCTGTTTTAAGGGCCTCACCTCATTAGATCCCATGTACCACAGACTGCTCTAAGTCTGGGTGCTGTGTGCTGGGCCACAAGGCCAGCTGCTCAATGCCTGTGTGCCTGTCGGGCCCATGATCCCCAACTAATTTGCACCTTGTATCCCCAGGCCTATCTTCACTGCTCACCGACATGCTTCCTTGTCTCACGGACTTCACGTTCCAAGATAAAATTAAGAGTTTCAAGGTGGAGACAGCAGAGCTTTAAACCAAGTGCAGGGCTCTTCTGAGAGCAAGAGCCTGTGCCTGTCCTGTCTGTGTTTGCTTATTAAACTAAAAGACTAGAATTATAATACCTACTTTATAGGGTTGGTAATGATATTAAATGAGAAAATGTATATGAAGAATTTATAGCAGGGTCTGTTACGTAGCAAACACTCAATAGGTATTAGTCCTTATGTTATTATAAGGACTAGTTATAAGGACATATAAGACTCAGTCACCTACTCAAAGATGTCTAGTCAGAGAGACAGGCATGTGAACAGCTTATTACAACAATACAATAAATAAAAACCACTAGGCATTGAGAATTTTAAAATGCACTGTTTACAAGAAATTTATAGAGGTGAAACTGACAGATATGTAATTATAGTTCAGTATGATTAGTGTAATTTCCAAATCTACTAATCTGTAGAAGATCTCAGGAGAATGTTGCTCCTACTCTAACATTAAAAGAGAAAGGAGGATAATCTAAGAAATCGTAACTTTCCTGGGCTCATCACAGAGCCAAGGTCGTAAGGTAACTAGGTAAACTGAATTCCAAAGGGTGACAAGCCCCTCCAAAAAGACCTTGGACGTGCAAACTATTTGGCCTTCAGTACAGTGTAAGAGCGAGCACACGTGGTAGACGTAAATATGTATAAAAAGGAAACAACTGAAATTTTAATAAATTTTCAAAGATTCTGTGTGGGTCATCAAGAGAATTTAGAATCCCTAGAAACCCAAGACACAAAGGTCACCTAAGCTTCCTCACCAGCTTTTTAATACAGGTCCGTGCTGGGTGCATATGAGAAAGAGTAGGATCAGGAAAAGGAGACCTGAAGAAGCAGCTGCTGGAGGAGAGGCATGAAATCCATACTCTTCTCTCATAGGAAGCAGAGTCTTCCTTCCACAGTGGCAGAGGAAGAATGCTCAATCGTCAAGATTTTGTACTTTTGTAGTGACGCAAAGCCACGCTGCTGGGGGGGGGGGGAGGGGGGCAGGAAACTCACTCTTGCCGAAGACTCACCATCCTTACGCACCAGGGGAGATGGAAGGAAAGCTGAGAAAACCCCACCCTCAAGATGAACTGCACAGGGCTTACCTAAGACTGGGACTAGAGCGAGAGAACTGAGAAAAACTGCCTGCCCCCGCCATGAGGTTTGCACCAAATAATAAACACCAGCAGGCACCTGCTGGGGTAGCATCAGGAGCACAGAGACCCTTCCTACGTCATAAACGTGGGGCCTGCTCAGAGCTGGGCGAGCGAGGAGGAGAGCCCTCCAGGACTCTAGGCTTCACACTAAGCAGGAGATAGCAGGGTCCTCCACTCAAGGACCCAGAATCATCTTCATTGATATTTAGGCTATAACAGAAAACTGCCAGTAGATGGCATCAAATCTCAACCGGGCCTGGACAAGTCAAGGTTTCATAGCTGGACTCCTGCACCACCCATCTTGCTAGACATGCGGCCTGGCCCTAGTCGTTTCATTACCTTGTCATATTACAACCCTGTATTTAATATTAATTTTTTTCCTTAATCACCACCTGCCATTATGACATTGAAATATCTTTTTTTTTTCTTCTTTTCTGTTTCCAAAACCACATATTCCAAAAGTGGTATTACTTGAGAGATGTTCTGTATGTATGACTGCTTGGGAAGAAGTGAACACACAGCACTCACACACACTCACACACATGTGCACACATGTCACTTTAAGATGAGATAAATGTCCTGGTTTAATTAGTAACGAGTAAAAACTTTTTGAAGGACAGTGGCACACAAGAAAAGAGAGCATAAGGCATGTTTGAGTGTAATTTCTCATGATCCTTAGGGATCCTAATGGAACAGAAAACTATCATTGACAACATAAGCATGGTAGTGTTTGCTGGATCTGGAAAATTCATTTCTTGCTTTATCATAGATTGCCATGGGAGGATGGCTGCCAGATATGGCCAATGAGGAAGTGCATTTTTCTCTTTGTAGCAACTTTTTACTTTTAGCATGCATTGATGATCTTGCCTGGATCAGTTATTACACTGGAGATTGGAGAATGGTGGTTTGTTCCTTCTAGGTTTATGCCTTTTAATTTCCTCTCATTTTATTTTGGTTCCAAGAGAAAAAAAAAATGACTATGCAACATCAGGCCACTGGTTTAACCCAATATCAGATCAGTTTAGAAGTCATTATGAGAGGAAAAAGAAATATTTGAGTTGAAAGATATATTAAAAACCCTTTCTCATTGTTTTTGAGGAGTTTCCAGCAGGCAAGAGTTTACCTTTCTTGTTTCTCTTCATCATTTCATTGGTAGTTTGGTGTCTTAAATAAACCTAGACAGGCATATGTGTTATTTATTACATTCCTTATCTTGACCTGCAAGGCTCTATATGATTTTGCCCTTACTTGACCTCTCAACTTCTTCTACAATTCTCTCTTTTAATTAACACAGTACACATGCACTTGCCCCTTCTTATTTCTCAAGCGCATACAACTCTGCTCAGTGCTTCAAGGAATATTGCCACATGACTTGTTCTTGTCTTTAAATTCTTACCTTAAGTGTCCTCTCCGTAGAGAATTCTTCCCTGACCATTCAATGTAAAGTAGCTGCTACCTGCTCTGTATTACAGGACCCTCCTTAAAAGCCGTCATAGCACTGGTGATGTCTGACAGTTATGTTGGTCTTTTCTGTCCTCCTCTAGTATTAGAATGTAAGTTCCAGGAGAGTGGGCATCTTGGCTATCTATTCCTTGCTATATCCTACCACCGAGAATAGGATTGAAAACAAATTTTTAAATAAAAGAAACATCTCAGCTTATGCACTTGTTAAACTTTTATCTTTCCACCATCTTTAATAGGTATAAAATCTGGATTTAAACTTACTTTAAATATATAATGGCCAAGGAGTCTTGCTTCCAGTAGGGGCAACGGTACCTTGGGTCAACCCTTGTACTGAGATGGATTAAGAAAGTGTGGTATGTGTGTATGTGTGTGTGCATGTGTGTGTATAATATCATAATGGGATGCAATCAAGGAAATTACAGGGCCAAGTTCCAAAGTAAAAGAAATAAAGCCTAGACCTGTGAACTTGGTATTTAGCACCATTTTTCCTTTACAGGGATTTGCCAATTCTGGAAGAGGTGACTGAGAGGCCAAGAAACAGATGAGAAAAGTTTTTGAAAGGTTTACAGAAAGAAAAATTCAGATTGGTTTCAAGGCTTGCCAGGGGCATTGGTAAATCACGCAGGCTTCTGATTAAGATCCTTATGGTCTAAACTCCCCAAATAGGGGTGAAACGTACTTGCAAGGATTGAAGGATTGAAGAAGTGCAATTTCTAATTTCAGTCTCTGATAGTATTAAGGTCATTCTAGTTTGCTGATGACCCCAGCCACCTGCATAAGCAAATGCAAATCTGCTCCAGTGGAAAAAATCTTCCTAGACCTTAAATCCTCTTTACATATTTGTGTATTGAACCCAGCAGACGATAAAGAACGACTAGGTAAAAAAGAATGGATATATGTATATGTATAACTGATTCACTTTGCTGTACAGCAGAAACTAACACAACATTGTAAATCAACTATACTCCAATAAAAAAAAACCAAAAAAAACAGGCACATGAAGAAACAGATAATGTGGCAGAAAAGCAAAAGAACCAGAGAAATAAACCAACAACAGTAAACAGCACCTACAATGAACACCTGCTACATGATTTTAGGAAGCAATGCATACACTGAGTGCTGAATAATCATCTCACCTTCATGAGTATAAAACTGAACCCTTCATCTTTCCCCCCAAATCCATTCCACCATGGCCTTACTTATCTTTGTCGATGGCAACCCCACGGTTCCAGTGCTCAGCCCAAGACATTGCTGTGGTCTTTGACTTTTTTCTTTTTGTCTCACCCTATATAGGATTGGTAAAGAAATCTTCACTCTTATTTTTAAAAGTACAGATAAATACAGAATCTGATCATTTCTCATGACATTCACAGCTACAAGCTTGCCACCCTGTTCTTACTGAATTGCTTGTGTCTCTGCTTGTCTCAACACAGCAATTAGCATGATTCTGTTAAAGCATACATCTAACCAGAATCTCCTCTGCTCAAAACTTTATAATAGCTCTACTCAGTAAAAGAGGAAGTCCTTAAAATGACTTACAATATTCTATACCTTTCTAAATCCATGCCAAGGCCTTAGAGCAAGTTTTATATCTGTACCATAAAATGTTTATCTCACCCAAATTTTTACTGTGTAATGTGCCAAAGGATGTCAACTTTATTCATTTTCCTATAATATACATGTTTACACTGAGCCAAGAAATGTTCTTTGGCACTACAAAAACTGCGATGAAAACTATTTACTGGAAACTTATATTAATCATTTTTTAAACTCATAATTTCAGTAGCAGAATTAGGGTTCAGTCGTCAAAAATGAAGATTATTATGTTGTTAATGGGCATTGACTGCTGTTGTAAACAAGCAATGCTTTAAAAAATATCTTGATATAATAAATTTATTTTTGCACCAGTTCATCTTATTCCTTTTACCATTTTCCTTTCATGTAATGTTTTCTGATTAAAGTTACCTCTCATTGGGCATCAGATGTCTATTTTATTAACCTATTTTAATCTACTGATAGTCTAAGGATAAATAAACTTGGTTAGGTAGGACTGTTAGCCTTAATTTTTTTGTTGTTGCTTTTGTGTAATGTTTCCTGATTAAGGCAATCTCTCATTGGACTCCAGCTGTCTCTTTTACTAATCTATTTAAATATAATGATAGTTAAAAGATAAATAAGCTTGGATGTGAATAAATTTTGATGCAAAGAGCTGCATGGAGCAGAAGTGCTAGAAACTAGAGGACAGCCTTAATTACCATATAGTTATTTCTTTTGTCCATACAGCTACGTTTAAAGTTCCATTTAAATTCAAGATTGTTTAAATTCAAGATTGAAAGTTGAATTTTTACAAGAACATAGTTCCTACTGACCTTCCAGGTATCTATTTTAATTTTTTTCTTTTCCTTATCTACCTAAATGCAAATTATAACTACTCTTTAATTATAATTTATTTTCTTGGATTCAGTCAAATTAGATTATGTAATTGAACTAAAATCAGAATAATGAAACAGAAGTTGAGACAATGCTGTATACCCATTTTATATAAACTTTTTTTAGCAAGATGACTAATACATTAATAAATCTAACAACCTTGGTTAGTGTCACCATGACCTGGACCCTCCTAGTCCACATCCTGAATCAGGATCTCAGACGTCACCCAGAGTGGAACTTGTGACATGTTAGTGGAAAAATGGAAACCACATTTTGATACTCAGTTCTGGGGAGGAAACTGTTTTGCCAAAAACAATTTGCCTTGTAATTTTTCATTTCAGTTATCTGCAGCATGATGGCTAAAATGTGTTTTCTTCTCTTTTGTTCTGATTTGGTAAGGAAGCACAGATCAGTCTACACAGCCACCTGAACACTGCTGCCAAGACTATTCCTTAAAAAGAGGATTATTTCTACACAATAGGGAGTGCAAGCACATTTCCTGCCCCTGTCAAAATTCTGTCTACCTTGGGATAAGAAAACAGCCCCCACTCTGCTTTCCCAAATTAGATAGTATTAATTTTTTAAAAAGAAGGCAAATTATATCTTTAAATATCATGCATTTTAAGACAGAATATTTAATATTTACCTGGATAGCAGTGCTTGTTTTTACAAAAATGTTTTTAGACATAAACACATCTTAGTATACATTATATCTTCCACCTGTGTACTTTTAATAATTACATTTGTTTACATGCCTACAAAAGGGACTAACTTAATTCTACAGTTTATAATAAAAAATATTTTTAACTTATTAAAAAACTTAAGTAAAAAGAAAACCTAGAACAAATTTGAACAAACCTAAAACACACATTTGAACAAACAGATTGATTGTTTCACATATAGTTTATTCTTTTGCAAAATAAGGTAATATAACAATGTTTTATATAGAAGATTTATATTCTTACAGTAACATTTACTAAAATTCTAATCTCTATGCACTTGTAAGGCTTTTGATACTCAATTTAGGGAGATATTGGTACAAACTGCATTAGGCTGGATTCAAAATTCTGAAGTTTAGAAATACTTTGTCAGTGATATCTTTCATTTGCAAGTCTTTTTCTTAAAAAACACAAAAAACCAGTCTGGGACTCTGTAACCTTATTCTTATTTAGTTCATTCAACAAGTCTTGATTGAGTGCTGACTTTGTATCAGGAAAACCTTTTAAGTAGTAATGACAGCAATAAAAAAGGAAGAAACTTCCTGCCGTCAGGTGATTTAGGACCATGGGTATAATTAAATGGAAAGTGTCCATTGCTATGGAAATGTATTGATTTCCTCTGTACATTGGACTTTTTCTCAAAGTGATTAGCTGTAATGCTTATCGCTCCCCACACCTTTTACCTACACATTAAATTGATCTTTTAAAATTGTTTGAAAGCAAACATAGGATTTTTTCTGAATATGGCTCTTTTTTATCATTATGCAGACAAAATATGTAAGATACAGTTTACAATTCATAGAGCTCTTTATTCTCTTTCCCATTCCTTTGTGACACAGTAGTTTATTTCAAATACATCAGTCCAGAATACATATACCATCACCATAACCTGTGAACAAATCTAGAAGTCAGATATGTGTAAAACATTTCTAATTTTTGTATTGGCCTGAAATATTGATATAAATCCCCAACGATAGTGCCAGATTAAACTTCAAAGATCATTGAACCATCTTTTTTTTTTGCAGCCTATTCAGTTCACATACTTGTAATGATTTGAATAGCTTGCTTGACAAGAGTGGCAAAATCACATCCTTACCCTCTGACTCATTTTTGTACTTATTTTGATTAGAATTTTTCTGAGGTCAAAGAACATGCTTTATTTATCACTTTAAAATAAATTTATATGGAACCACAAAAGACCCAGAATTGCCACAGCAAATCTGAGGAAGAAGAACAAAGCTGGAGGCATAACCCTTCCAGACTTCAGACAATACTACAAAGCTACAGTAATCAAACAGCATGGTATTGGCACAAAAACAGACATGTAGATCAATGGAACAGAATAGAGAGCCCAGAAATAAACCCACACATGTACAGTCAATTAATCTACAACAGTGCTCGCTTCAGTGGCACACATACTAAAATAGGAACGATACAGGGAAGATTAGCATGGCCCCTGCATAAGGATGACATGCAAATTTGTGAAGTGTTCTGTATTAAAAAAAAAAAATCTACAACAAAGGAGGCAAGGATATACAATGACGAAAAGACAGTCTCTTCAGCAAGTGCTTTTGGGAAAGCCGGACAGCTACATGTTAATCAATGAAATTAGAACACTCCCTCATACCATATACAAAAATAAACTCAAAATGGTTTAAAGACCTAAATATAAGAAAAGACACCATAAAACTCCTAGAAGAGAACACAGGCAAAACATTCTGGGACATAAATTGTAGCAATATTTTCTTAGATTAGTCTCCCAAGGCAAAAGGAATAAAAGAAAAAATAAACAAACGGGACTTAATCAAGCTTTTTCAGAACAAAGAAAACCATCAGCAAAATGAAAAGACAACTTATGGAATGAGAGAAAATATTTGCAAATGACAAGGGGGTTAATATCTAAAATATACAAACAGCTCATGCAACTCAATATCAATAAACAACCCAATAAAAAAATGGGCAGAAGACCTACATAGACATTTCTCCAAAGAAGACATACAGATGGCGAAGCGGCACATGAAAAGATGATCAACATCGCTAATTGCAGATGACATGAAAATCTTAAAGATGCCACCAGAAAACTACTAGAGTTAATCAATGAATTTGGTAAAGTAGCAAGATACAAAATGCACAGAAATCTCTGGCATTCCTATACACTAACAATGAAAAATCTGAAAGAAAAATTAAGGAAACACTCCCATTTACCATTGCAACAAAAAGAATAAAATACCTAGGAATAAACCTTCCTAAGGAGGCAAAAGACCTGTATGCAGAAAACTATAAGACACTGATGAAAGGAATCAAAGATAATACAAACAGATGGAGAGATATACCATGTTCTTGGATTGGAAGAATCAACATTGTGAAAATGACTCTACTACCCAAAGCAATCTACAGATTCAATGCAATCCCTATCAAATTACCAACGGCATTTTTCACAGAACTAGAACAAAAATTTTACAATTTGTATGGAGACACAAAAGACCCCGAATAGCCAAAGCAATCTCAAGAAAGAAAAAAGGAGCTGGAGGAATCATGCTCCCTGACTTCAGCCTATACTACAAAGCTACAGTAATCAGTATGGTACTAGCACAAAAACAGAAATATAGATCAATGGAACAGGATAGAAAGCCCGGAGATAAACCCACACACCTATGGTCACCTAATCTATGACAGAGGAGGCAAGAATATACAATGGAGAAAAGACAGCTTCTTGAATAAGTGGTGCTGGGAAAACTGGACAGCTACATGTAAAAGAATGAAATTAGAACACTTCCTAACACCATACACAAAAATAAACTCAAAATGGATTAAAGACCTAAATGGAAGGCCAGACACTATAAAACTCTTAGAGGAAAACACAGGCAGAACACTATGACATAAATCACAGCAAGATCCTTTTTGACCCACCTCCTAGAGAAATGGAAATAAAAACGAAAATAAATGGGACCTAACGAAACTTAAAAGCTTTTGCAGCAAAGAAAACCATAAAGAAGACGAAAAGACAACCCTCAGAATGGGAGAAAATATTTGCAAACGAAGCAACTGACAAAGGATTAATCTCCAAAATGTACAAGCAGCTCATGCAGCTCAATATCAAAAAAACAAACAACCCAATCCAAAAATGGGCAGAAGACCTAAATAGACATTTCTCCAAAGAAGTTATACAGATGGCCAACAAACACATGAAAAGATGCTCAACATCTCTAATCATAATAGAAATACAAATCAAAACCACAATGAGGTATCACCTCACACTGGTCAGAATGGCCATCATCAAACAAATCTACAAACAATAAATGCTGGAGAAGGTGTGGAGAAAAGGGAACCCTCCTGCACTGTTGGTGGGAATGTAAATTGATACAGCCACTATGGAGAATAGTATGGAGTTTCCTTAAAAAACTAAAATCGAACTACCATATGACCCAGCAATCCCACTACTGGGCATTTACCCTGAGAAAACCATAATTCAAAAAGAGTCATGTACCACAGTGTTCACTGCAGCACTATTTACAATAGTCAGGACATGAAAGCAACCTAAATGTCCATTGACAGATGAATGGATAGGAAGATGTGACACATATATACAATGGACTAGTACTCAACCCTAAGAAGGAACGAAATTAAGTTACTTGTAATGAGGTGGATGGACCTAGGGTCTGTCACACAGAGTGAAGTAAGTCAGAAAGAGAAAAACAAATACCGTATGCTAATGCATATATATGGAATTTTAAAAAGCGGTACTGATGAACCTAGTAGCAGGGCAGGAATAAAGATGCAGATCATATAGGAGCTTTATTTTTTATTTGTGGTTGACTATGTAACTGAATATTTGGGAGATGAAAACAAGGTTGTGCTTTCAGGTGAACTCAGGGGATTCCCTTAACTAATATATCAGATTGAAAAGTTGCCAGTTCCACACATATGAAAGCCAAAGCAACTGCATCTGAGATTCCTTTAGAAATCATTACCTGACCTCTCTTTCCCACTGGCCACACCGCTCACACTCACTCCTGCCCTTAGACTGTACCTCTTCTCTATCCTCCCGTAATATTTTATTATTTCATTTAACACGTAGTTTATAATTGTGAGTTGTAGCCCCACAGAGACGGTGAACTCCTTGAGGGCAGGGAGTATGCTTTGTTCTTCTTTGTAAACTTGTTACCTAGTATTTAATAGTTTGAGTTAATTGATATATCTCTATGCTATGGAATGTTGCTTGAATGAATTGAATGGATGAATGAATGAGATGGTCATAATTTTGGCTAGGTAGTTCTTTCCTTCAGATAACGCAACCAGCTCTCCAGGACAGTTTGCATTTTGCTATCTCCAAGGTGGTTTTGTTTTCCATCCTGATTATTTAACAGATAATATAAATCTGAAACACAGAGAAGTTAAGGTTATTGATAGAGAAGATCACTCAGTAGAGCTAAATCTACAACTCCAGATGAGTTGAAGGAATGAGACAGGTGGCCCAGTGGCTAAAAGTTTAGTCCTTTTTGTCAAAAAGACCCAGATTAGAATTGGATCCTCTTATTGACAGGGTATCCTTAGGTAATGAACATAATTTTTTCAGAGCCTCTGCTTTGAATAATGCCTATTTCACAATATTGCTGTGAAATAAGTTTGAACCAATGCTTAGCATATATTAAATAAATAATCTTAGATATATTTTAAATATGAGCATTATAGCTTTTAAGTAATTATAAATCAGACTAAAATATGTCATAAAAGAAACACACAAAAAAGATGAAATGGAGTCCATATCACAGAGTGTATTAACAAATAAATAATAACTCATGGAGTTAAAGAAACTAGGAGGTAATTTCATGATTGGGTAAATATATCTACAAAATAGCTGGGGCCATAGTGAGTAAATACTCATTTGTGACTGAGACAGACCCACTTTGTGATTCTTGTAGTACTTTAATTATTAAGGGCTCTCCATTTCAGTTTTAAAATTGTCAGGGTTTGGACAGTGAATTGTGGGGTTACTGTATCGTGGCACATGTGCTAACCTGGAACATTTTAGGAGGAACTTTTTGCACAATCTAGTAAGCATTGTACCCTGAAATCTGCACAGGCATGTGTAGGAAGAGTTTCATCTTCCAGTATACAAAGATCTGGGTTGGTCAGCATTTCTGTTCTATCCAAATAATCAATTTTTATTCTATCCAAATAGTCAAGCACATCTTGAATGTAAATATCTTTTTAGCAATTCACTTTAATGTTCTCTTACTACACAGAGTTAAAAATGTAACTTGGTGAGAAGCAGAATATACCAAATAACTCCTTAGGGTTGTATTTTTACTTGCTTTTTTTCTCTTTCACCCTCTTCTGATAACTTACTTCAGTATACACTCATTTAGAAAAAGGCTTTTTTTGGATTTACCATTATGATCTGAGATTCAGAAAGTTGGAAGATATAATGAGAAATGTTCATTTTCTTTCTTTCTCCCTTTTCTATAGAGAACACATTTTAAATTTATTATGATTTCCAACAATCCCCTTTCCAACAATTATTTAATACAGGAAAAAAGTGTTGATAGGAAATTCTTCATTGTCATTTACCAGTCTTCTTTGTTAGCAACGTGACAACAGTAACGTTACTTCAGGTGATTTCTACAAGTCTTTCCTCAGCTGTCATCTAAACAAAATAAGATGAAATAAAACAAACACAAATTAATTGCACAGTTATTCATAAATACAAAAAATCTTTGTTATCAAAGATAAATTATAATTTAGAAAGCAAACATGCAAATTATATTAAATAGATCAATTTTTGAAAGTACATTTCTTCAAAGTA